>NC_045971.1:12938153-13256949 GCF_010909765.2 Amblyraja radiata | reverse complement strand
ACAGCCGGCACCGATGACTCAAGAAGGGTGGAGCCCACAATGGTCCATTGTTGGCTGTGGGACAGGTGATAATGAAGGGATACATATAATGATGGGATACAGTGTAACTGAATATGGCCATTCCACATGCTGAGATAGGATAGACAGCCACTAATTGTTAGAGTATGGAGTGTGAGGAGAAAATTGGAATGAATAAGCTGCAGTGCTGTACAGACACTGCACAGACCATACCTTTGCTTCTCTGACAGATGTAGCCGTTTTTATCGGTCATGCAGCTCCTGTCATCCCAGCGCCCTGTGAACTGGGGGTGAAGGGCGTGCCAGATCACCACACAGTTTACCTGCCAGAACAACACACCAGCTGAATCCTCGGGTTAAACTGCATCAGATGCCTCACACTAACCAGAACATCACTTTCCAAAGTCCACTCAGCACCAAATAATTGACTGTCACGATGCCTGGACAAATATAGTCTACAGGAATACAACTGACCGTGGCTTGGCTTTAGGGCACTGATGGTCATCGATGGGTTGAATGTTGTTAGAATTCAATAAATTTACTCACGTCAATCATGACTCAGTTATCTAGATTCATAGAGGTTTGGAGAGATTTACAGCAGGATATAGGCCTTCAGCCAGACTCATCCATGCCAATCAAGATGCTTGTCTATGTTAATCCTCTTTGCCTGGATTTGTTATCTATCTATCTATCTATCTATCTATCTATCTATCTATCTATCTATCTATCTATCTATCTATCTATCTATCTATCTATCTATCTATCTATCTATCTATCTATCTATCTATCTATCTATCTATCTATCTATCTATCTATCTATCTATCTATCTATCTATCTATCTATCTATCTATCTATCTATCTATCTACTTATATATCCAAATGTCTTGTAAACATTGTAATTGTACTCATCTCTTTCCACTTCCTCTGGCAGTTCATCCCATATACCCACCACAGGTCATAGAGAGTCATAGAATCTTACAGCATGGAAATAGGCCCTTCGGCCCAACTTGCCCATACCGGCCAACCTGTCCCAGCTACACTAGTCCCACCCGCCTGCATTTGGCCCATATCGCTCTAAACCTGTCCTATCCATGTACCTGTCTAAATGTTTCTTAAACGTTGCTATAACACGACGATAAAGCAACCTACCAGTTCATTGGGCGCAGGGGAGCTGTGCTGGCCTGTAGGCTCGCCTGGAGCCCAGTTGACATACTTCAATGGTTTCTTCTGCAGCCACTGGAAGTCCTTGTTCGTGTCATGCAACCCGATCCAAAGGTCGAAGGTGAGGTTTGGAAGCATGGTTGTTACAAAGGCTAATGTGAAGAAACACACTCAGATCAGGCAAGGAATGACGACAAAACAAGGTGTTGAATCCCAGTGTTATTTCAGGCAACAAGCTCCTCACATTTCCGGTCAGAATGGAGGATAATTTCAACCTAAAGCAATTGTGAAATAGCAGCCGGGCATGTCCACCTTTGGACATCTCTCTCAAATTCTACCTGTTTTTAAAGTGAAAATTATCCCCAGTTATTGAAGACTGCAAATAGTTGATATATCATGGAACTTCCCCACTCCTGCATGCAAAGATTGATCTGGTTGAAGAACATGGCTCGTCACCAAGTGTTTAAAGGCAACCCGCGATGGGAATAAATGTAGCAATGGCCACATTCAGAAAATGAATGAAAAAAATCATTACATTTTGAGAACGTTGGTTCACATGTCATGTCCTGTGATACCCATATCCTGTCCCAGCTAATTTCTCATTTATTATATTGTTTACAGTGTTTACATATACTGTTGTGCTGCTGCAAATAGGAATTTCATTGTCCTATCCGGGACATAAGACAATAAAGCACTCTTGACACGGCATTGCTTGATTATGGGCAGGGGACAGCTCTATACCAGGTTTCCCTCATGCTTCCTATGAACCCACCTCTTCATTCTGTGGATCCTGTTCCAAACAGTTGACCTCTGTCGCAGAGATGACCCAAGTGTGAGTGACACAAGGCAGATTGCTGGTTTGGTCTTCTGACTGGAACTGTTAAACTCAGAATTGCAAGTGTGTGCATGTGCTTGTGTGCATTTCCATCAGGTATTGGCACACACATTCATGTGCTTGTGTTTATCCACTGGAACTTACAAGTGCCATATATATCTTTATGTCTGTAAATATGAGTGTCTGTAAATATGTGAGATACAGAAAAGTGGTGTGCACTTCCACGCTTGTTTGTACATAAACACATTTGTTCATATTGTTGCCTGTGGTCATCACTTACTTAAGGTGTCCGTGGTCTCACAAACATTGTGAGTGCACGCACATTTGCATGCATGTCTGCTTCTGTGCAAGTGGGCTTATCATATGTGCAAATGTGCATGAGCGTGGGTGGTTATGTCCGCATGTTGTTAAATGCATGCATTTATTAATTTGCTTGTATTGGTGCATTTAACCAACGTGTTTGTAAGTATGCGCGCCTGTATGATTGCGTGCACATATGCTTGAATGTACCTCTTCCTATCCCAAGTCATGCTCCTTTGTCGGTTCTCCTCACTGGCCCACCTCAGCAGCAGGTTGGAGTGTGGGGACGTAATGAGGATAATGAACCAAAAATCAGCAGACAGTCCAATTGCACAGACCCTCTCAAACAGGTCAATTTAAACCCAAGGTAGAAGGACGGTGATGACATGGGAACTTGGTGCTGAAGGGGGACTGGATCCAGCAGTCGATACCTTGCTCATGGTGATTGGAGATTGTTGCCAGCAGCCCTCCAGCTCTTTCACAAGCATCCTTCGCATCAACCCAGTTAACACGATCCACTTTATTGTATCCATTTATCTGGAAGCACTGAGGACAGACGAAAAGGAGATGAGGAGACAACGCAGGAGTAAGGTATAACGTTCAAGAGGAGTGAAGGAAAGTAAGGAGGGATATGTTGGTTTTGATCTCTCCATTCTAGCAGTGCGACATAGTCTGAGGTATTATCACAAACACAAGCACTTGTTACCAATACCATGGTACTTACAAGAAGGTAGGCCGGTCCTACATGGACATATGATCTTATGATTGTGGCTATCAGTTGATCGATGGAATGTCGTGGGCCCACAGCCCAGCATTAACCCCACCCCTTCACCTTCCTTACCTTCCCTTCCCCATTCCAGGTAGGTTAGAGAGTGCAGAGAGCGAGAGGGGAGAATGAAGGAGCTGGAAAGAAAGAATAAGAATTGAGTGGTTAGAGAGGGTAGCACAAAAGTGACGAGAAAAATATAGCAAAAAAAAGTGTAAGGGCAGGGAGAGGAGAACAGCGAACACGATTTTAATCTCATCTTTAAAGGCCTGTCCCACTTACGTGATGTCACGTGGTGACGCCTGTATGGTCGTGAGTAGTCGCCCAAAGAGTCGTACCTTTTACTGGTCGCCGCTGGATTTTCAGCATGTTGAAAATTTTCGGAGACCAGCTGCGCGACTATGACGGGTGACGGCAAGTCGCCGAAAAAAATCACGTAAGTGGGACAGGCGCAGGCCCTTTACTCTTTGCTTCTCTGCACTCTTCCCTCCGCCAAAGGCATAATTTCTTCTCCAGCTTCAAGTGCAAGGGTCCCACATGACATTCATTGTCCACAAGTAGAGAACCTTTGCAGACTGGTACACCATTACAGGGAGAACTCCTGGGGAACCGCTGTGAGGGAGGGGCGTGGAGAAGAAAGGAGGAGCTGGCGTACTTCGCTACTTTGTCAGCCATAGGTGGCCGCTATTTGCATACCTTGAGTACGCAAGCCAAGAATTTCACTGTGCCTTGTCACGTGTGACAGTAAAGTATTCCATTCCACGGTTTGACCTCATCGCCAACAGGTTGAAATCAATCCGAGAATGAAATCTATCAATTCTGGTCACCCCAGGCCAGAAGAGATGTGGAGACTTTCGGAAGGGTGCAGAGGAGGTTTACCAGAATACTGGAGGGATTAAGGAGTATTAGCTACAGTGAGAGGTTGAGCAGACTTGGATTGTTTTCTCTGGAATGCTGGAGGTTGCGGGGAGACCTGATGGAAGTATATAAAATTAGGAGAAGCATAGATAGGGTAGACAGTCAGAAGCTTTTCCCCCAGGGTGGAACAATCAAAGAAAGAGCAACATAATGCTGGAGTAACTCACTAACGGCCTTGTAACTGTGGTATTTATGTGGATGGTTCACTATGGTTTCTGGTGAATGGTGACTTCAGGAAAATAATGGTGGAGGACTTGGTGATGTTCGTGTCATTGAATGGCAAGGTCAGGGTTTTAATTATTCTTGTTGACTGTCAATTCCTGGCACTTTTATAGCGTGCCTGTTTCATGCCTGAATGTTCTCTATGTCTTCCTCAATGCAGGCATCGGATGTTTAGTTTTTCTGAGGATTTACAAGTGGAACTGAACATTGTGCAATCATCAGGAAATACCCCCCACTGCTGACCTTATGCGGGAAGGAAGGTCATTGATGAAGCAGCTGAAGACGTTAGGGCCTTGGACATTGGCCTGAGGAACTCCTGCCAGGGGCTGGGGCTGGGAATCGTTTTCCTTTGGGATGAAAATTCTGAGACATCAACTTTGTCTCTCTCTCTCTCGCCACAAGTGTTATCTTTCTATGTGCAGAAAGGAACTGCAGATGGCCCATTCTTAGTCATGCGTGTGAGCAAAAATATGAACAATTGTGGAATACATCTCTTCTAATTCTGAAAGCATTACAGGTATATATGGTTTTGTACTGTATATATAATCCATATTTTTTTCTGAAGTTTATCAAGTGAAATATTTATGTTCTGCTGACAATGCTTGTTTCGGGTCAGAGGTCAAATAGGACTGGTCACGTGTGTGACCTCACACGGCAGCATTTTTTTTCAGAACTCAGTTTTATTCTTACAAACTCTTGTGAATTTTAAAAAGCTAGAATGTTCATATCTCAGGCAGACACGCATTATAGTTCTGTAGGTAGGAAAATATCAATTAATAAGATTAATCTCTTACAAGAATTTTTTTAACGTATTACTCTATGTGATGCCATTTGGTAACGTGTGTGACATTTTGGTTCACTTTCCAAAGAAAGGCCCAGATGCTGGTTTATACTGAAGATAGACACAGCATTTCACAGTTACTCCAGCACTTTGTGCTTATCTTTGCTACCTTTCTACGTTTATTACATATTATCTGTGTGTGTTGTGTTTACAGGCCTGTTATGCAACTGTAAGTAACAATTTCATTTTTCTGTTGTTGGCCCATGGCCCAAGTCTGCCATCCTCCATTTGACACAACCACGCTGAATATCAGGAACTTACGCAAAGCTAGGCCGTTCCCTACCCTGAGGCTTCACTGCAGGAGTTTCTCAAGGAATTGCCCTCGGCCAAACTAGACTGAAGAGGTATCCTGACCTGAAATGTCGTCTGTCCAGTTCCCTCCACAAATACTGCCTCACCTGAGTACCTCCAGAAGTTTTTTTTAAAAAACGGAATATTATTCATTCACCCATTCAAAAAGCCGGTTAATATTCAGGAACTTATCACACATTTACTTATGTGAGATAGCTCAGAATCAGGGCCAATCCTACCATACATGAGGTTTCAATACAGGGTAATATTCTCTTCCTTCCCAATGAGCATATTCAACATGTCAACAGCAAAAAGCAGTCCTGGACGATACCTTATTTACAAATGGAATCCATCCCCTTGGGCAACCCCCGTATTGTACAGATGGCGGAGGAGGGACAGGAGGCTTCACTACCGACGTGTTGGTCCGTTTACAAATATACTGCAGATCATTCAGGCACCTCTGATCGCCCCACATTCCTGAAATGAGAATGTGAACATGAGTGTGAGAGAAGGAGTGAATGAGAAAGAAAAGAAAGAATAAGTGTGACGGAACAGTGCTGGAGTGAAGGAGTGAGAGACAACATGTGAGAGAGGGATGTGAACAAATCATTGCACCTTGCACAGCAAGAGATGACCATCTGGCTCACATACCTTTGTTAGCTGGAGGAAGAAAACGTGTCAAACTAGACCTACTCTCCTGGAGAGTGGGATAGAGAAAAAATGAAAGTAAAAGAGGTTGAGAAATGAATGAGAGAATATTACAAGCAAAAGTGAGTGAGAAAACATCATACAACGGTAAGTCTTTATTCACATTCGTAGTGTCATTATCTAACTGACATTTTAATTAACTTGTTACTGTAAGAGAATGACATTTTGATTACTGCAAAATGAAGAAGGTGCCCTTTTAACACGGATAGACACAAATGCCATAGTAACTCAGCGGCACAGGTAGGTCTGGAGACAAAGGATGGGTGACGTTTCAGGTCGGGACCCTTCATCAGACTTCTTCAATCTGAAGAAGGGTTGGGAACTGAAATGTCATCCATCCTTTTTTATGAGACTTCATTTACTTTCTATTCTTGTGCTGCAGGGCAACATGAAGCTTGAAGAGCACAATGTGCTTGTGGTTGAAAGAGATTGGGAAATATATCCGTTTGACATGGTCCAATATATCCGTTTGACATGGTCCAATTTTTGTGTGTGTGGATGCGTGCGTATGTGTGTGCGTGTGTGTGTGTGTGTGTGCGCGTGTGTGCGCGTATGTGTGTGCGTGTGTGTGTGTGTATGTGTGTGCGTGTGTGCGTGCGTGTGTGTGTGTGTGCGTGGATGTGTGCGTGTGTGTGTGTGTGTGTGCGTATGTGTGTGTGTGTGTGCGTGCGTGTGTGTGTGTGTGCGTGTGCGGATGTGTGCGGATGTGTGTGTGTGTGTGTGCGTATGTGTGTGTGTGTGTGTGTGTACACACTGAACTTTTTGTTTTGTTTACTATATTGTTTACAGTATACTATGCTTACATATTCTGTTGTGCTGCTGCAAGTAAGAATTCTATTGTTCTAGCTGGGACATATGACGATAAAACACTCTTGACTTGACTCAATTGCCCGCAGCTCCTCTTACCTTTACTGGGTGACATGTAAACACATTTCCTGTCCCTAGAAACTGGCCGCGGCCTCCCGGAGGCCCAGGAGACAAAGTTCAGAAGCGAACCATCAGACCACCTGCAAACGTAGAGCGTGGGCATTTTAATCAGGAACACCATACGTTTATTACACAGGAGGTTAGTGGTTATCAAAATCCTTTCAACTTCGAAAGGAGAAAGTGACCATTGGGAAGAAGGTGGCTATAATGTAAGACCAACGTGAGATTAGGTGTTATGCCTCATGCAATTGTGACCAAATAGCCTGCTGCTACCTGTTGTGGAACTGTGTGTACATAGCAGGAAGAGCGGGGCTGCCGGGACAGAGCCTTGTGGATGTTCTTTCCTTGCCTCAGGCACCAGTGGAACTACGTTCCACAGGAAGAGTCAGAGTGAGGGGGAGATTAAAAATCAGTCAATGGTGCTTTATTCAGGATGGAGAGTACACAGAACCTCTCCCCACAGAGAGTGGTTGAAACAAGTTGCATTGATGTATTTAAGAGGATATCCGGTAAGCACCTGAGGGAGAAGGAAATGGAAGAATATATTGAACAGGTGAGATAAACCAGGTGAAGAACAATGGTGACCTGGGTGATCTCTGTGAGGGATGGTGGGATAACAAACAAAGGGGGACCCGGTGTGGGGGGGGGGGGGGGACACACACTCTAGTTTAGAATCCTCTGTCCAGGGGATAAGTCTGTGTTTGTTTGTTCATTTGTTCTGGTGAAGGCGCTGTGCTCACGGCAGCCAGACAACAGTCGCTTGTCTTTTTCTTTTTGTTTTCAAGTCCCACATGACATTCATTAATTTCAAGTTTTTGTGTACCTTGTGTGTTGTGACTGTCAGCAGACCAATTTCCCTCTGGGGATGAATAACGTTTTATCATATCGCATCGTAATAAGCAAGGTGGCAGCAGACTCGAGTGTAGTATAAACCACTGGCACCATCTAGCCCATTTCTGTGCTGTAATATTCCTGTTATAAAACCAGTCATTCAAGGAAGGATTGCAGGTAAAAAACAGGAGAAAACAGCCAGAGGTGGGGAGTCGAGAATTGCTTTTAAAATAATCAGTGAAGAGCTATAAGAGGACATGTGAAGAGATGGCAAGACACCACATGAATGTTGAAAAGTCCAGGCAACACCAACCTGAATCGTCCATCATTCTCGTAGGTGTGAAGGCCAATCCACCAAAACTGGTCCTGAACGCGAGAGAGCTGGGAAAGTACAAGGTGGATTCATTATTCCAGCAGGAACTGTTTATTTAATTATTCATTCTCAGGGTGGAGCACCCCTGGTGAGGACAACAATCTTCCCTCAATGTTAAAGGCCCTTCAGAAGTTGCGGGTGTGAATTTCTCGAGAGAGAGAATTATCACAGCACTGTGAGGAATCTCAACCTCCCTGCCGAGTATTCGCTGATTTTCCCCACTAAACAGTCCGCTTCGTTCCGCTACATCCCCATCTCAATGTACTCCCATTGCGACGTGATGTTCAACTTTTCTTGTGCTACCTTCACCACTGTGGTCATTTCTTTGCCAAGACCCAACTGTCCACTCTTTGGTCTAAGATTCCCAAACCAAAGCTACAAGTGACAACCATTTAGTTTCTCACCGCTCCCAACTTAACAATGGGGAGTCCAAGCTTGGGGTTGGGAGCGTGTAAGAGGTACTTGGATACTGAGTTCAATTGCAGAAGGTGGAATACCTGGGGAATGTGACTCTTTCTACAGTTCAGGGGCACAGAGTGCTAGGCCAGGAATAGCAGCACTCCCCTTGACCACCAGAAACTGCTAAGTTCCAAAAAATACCCTTTAGAGAAGATACACAAGTGGGCTACTTGCATCCACCTGAACCACTGGATCAGCTGAATGATTCACACTAACTCTCAGAGTTTTACCTTCACAAGCTGACTATCCTGACCAGCAATGGTTCCCATGAATGCAGACTGTACAGGCAACTCTCTGCCATCACATCCTAAACTAAAATGTTGCCGTTATGACTCTGGATTCCTACCTCCTGGAGATTCTGTCCCAGGAAGGCCAGCTCTTGTTGGTTGTGGATGGATGCCAATTCCGCTCGGAACCAGGTGCAGATCCGACGGGCCTGGGGCCAGGTGGAGCGATGTTCAAAGAACTTGTACTCGGCATCCTTGAAGCGCACCCACTTGTTGCTTGAAGTATCTGGGAAGAGACAAACAATGGCTGCGTTTAATACCAACAGAGTCACCCAAAGTCAATTAAACAACATGTCAGAAATTCACCCTTGGTCACAAACAATGTGGTTGTGGTTGGGTGTTGCAGTTTTGGCTGAAAATCCATTCCACTGACATTAACAGATTGAATTTCCAGCTTATAATATCGGAGGGACAGTCAAAATGCAGGCAACTGCAGTTGAAAATTCTAACTACAATGAACGATCTACTGTAATAGGGGTAATAGTACTTGCCCCTCACGTACTATACAATTCTCTCAAGCTTCATACAGTAGAATGGCTAAAACAGACTGTACCTTCAGTATCCTCTGGTTCTTTCACAACAGCTCCTGAGGGGAAAAGGAAAAGTGCATTAGAACAACTTGTAACCTCAAGACATGCGATTCTCCAGTTCAAATTACTGGGGCTGTACATGTACTCTGGTTGATTAGTTGTAAATGCCCTGAACAGGAGGACAGAGGTTGTTGGATCAGTAGTTGTTGGATGTCAGATTGGTAATGAACTACTTCTTTGCAGGACAGGTTAGAGACATCGATGAAGACCGTTGCTGATCTGTGGGCATGCAAGGGGTCTGCCTTTGGGTTTGGGAGCAGGTGGGTACAGCTGGCCAGGGAAGAGGAAAATGGGTTGGAGTTTAGGAAGCTCAGGTGGTGAGGAGTAGGAGTGACAGGCCAGAGGGCGGATCAGAGATTTGAGGTAAAAGTAATCAGTGGGAAGTGGTTTGGAGCAAATGAGGGCTTTGGGGCAGAGATCAGGAGTCAAATCAAGAGTCAAGAGTGTTTAATTGTCATATGCAGAAGGTCCGGAACAATTAAATCCCTACTTGCTACAGCTTTACAGACCCACTAAATGCAAGAACACAACAAATAAACATACAATAAACAATAATGTTTTAGTTTTTTAGTTACAGGTAACCAGGCCGTAATGGTGCAATCCAAACCATGTTGCGTAACCTTATTGGAAGTCCATAGTAGCTTGGTGATGAGGTATGGTTGTGGTTAGGGTTATACAAGGTGGTTCAAGAGATAAATGGTTGATGGAAAGAAACTGTATTTTGAACCTGGAGATAACGATTCTCAGGGTCCTGTATCATCTTCTCGATTGCAACAACAAGATGAGAGTGTTTGGGAGTCTTTGATGGGATTAGCTGTCTTTTTGAGGCAGTGCTTCATGTAGATCCCTTTGATGGTGAGGAGGTCAATACTCATGATGGACTGGGCAACGCCCATCACTTTCTACAACTTCCTTCAGTGCCAGTTTCCCCGTTGCCCTCAATTCCCAGATCTTTAAAAAAGTTATCTTGAAATACCTCCAGTGATTCACCCTCAACAACCTGTCGGGGAGGAGAATCCAAAGACTCATCTCCCTCTGCGGGAAGAACCAGACCTCACCAAAATGTTGAATGCACCTCATTTTTAAATGACCCCCTCCATAACCTTTGTAACTATGACTCCTTGTTGAAGATTCTCCTACGTGGAAATAATTCAAGAACTGTACTGCTGTATTCCCACAGTATCTTATACGATTCATTCTTTAAAACACCAAAGAATACTGAGCTGAGAACAAAGGGGTAGCCGGCGTGGGGGAGGAAGAGGTGATGAGTACTTTTTGTAACTTCGTCGGCGCCTTTGTGGCGACTCTTTTGTGTGCAAAAGCAAAGAATTTCACGGTGCCTAGCTAGGTACAAGTGACAATAGAGTGTCATCATCATAATTTCTTTAGCTGCTCTTGAGGAGAACAACCCTCTCAGGCCAGCAATTAGCTGGAGTAAATTTCTTTAGGTTTGCCTCCAATACATGTATACAATTTCTTAGACATTTTGACCAAAATTGGAAAAAAGCAGATTCTTCCACTCTGTCTTCTATGTGATGACCTATCATTATTCCATGCTAGTATTCTCCTCTAGTACCACAAACTCTTAAGGGCCTGTCCCACTTGCCGATCTTTTTCGGCGACTGCCGGCGTCACGTCTGTGTCGCCAAATGATTTTGAACATTTCAAAATCCAGAGGCGTCAAAAGAAAATGTCGCGACACTTGAAAAAACACCGCGCGTCATCCGTCATCACGCCGCGTCACGCTGCAAATTTTTCGGCGACCCGATACGTCAGTCGCCAAAAAAATTGCCTAGTGGGACAGGCCCTTTACCTTGTGCACACGTCTATTATTGTGACCCTGAAACTATATAGACCCTAACCCACTTTCCCCCTTTGACACAAATGTCTCTGACATGATTTTCCATAACAATGTAATAGCAGAACTACCTGTACGCTGTTATAACAGTCATCTAGAGGCACCACACCATTCTTCAACAGTTTTCACTAATATTTCACCAGTTGAATTCCTCGCTATCTGTTTCTGCTAAAAGTTATTATCCATCTCTATTTCCCAACGATATATCACCTGGCTGTACCTGACATTAATTTATCATGCTCCTGTAATGCATAACAATGTAGCACCTGCCTGGTATCTTGCAAGAATATGGATGGCCCCCTGTATCCACGCTAATCCATCGGTATCAAAGACTAATGTATCCTTCGCTAATGTACGTAGCTCACTCATATTTCACCCACTTATTCTCTCATGAATATATCACAGCAATGATGTTCAACACTGACTTATCATATCTGTTTTGCACACTAATAAATCACCTGGTTGGTGCTTTTTTTTACCAATTCATCAGCACAAAAACATCAACCATACCCATCTCCAATATATCTGCTACCTTTATCTCAGAAGTATTCCATTATTCTTCTGCATTCCTAACTAATGCAACTTTCATCAATACCCCACAAAAAATTGTAGCCTCATAACATGCCCAATACATCAATAATTAATATTCTCACCTGTCTGTAGCCTTGACTAACATGTATCCCCATCAACACCCCATTCATCTTCTTGCTTATTAACACATCACCCATCTGAATGTTGCACTAATATATCACCCATTTTCATGCACAGTAATAGATCACTTCCTGTGACCCCATTGATACATCAGGCTCCCAGGGCACTCAGTGCTTCTACATTGTCATCATCCATCTGTACACCACAATGATGTATCATCTGCCGTCATCTTCACTATCCGTCCTTATCCCCTGCTCCACTACCAGCTGTCTGAATTCTACATTAATAAATTATCAAGTACAATCCCCATTAATGCATAACCAGCCTGTACTGAACTAATATACTGTCCATTTACTTAATGCTACTCTGTATCCCTAATAGCCATCTTTTATTAGGGGATATAGGGTCAATGCAGGAAAATGGCACCATTATCTTATCGAATGATGGAACTAGTCCCATGGGCTGTATGATCCCCTCCTTCTATCTCATTTTTCTTATCTGTCAGCCATCTGTATGCCATTCCAATATAATCACTGATACAAGAAAAAATGCTGTAAATATTCAACAAGTCAGTCAGCATCTGTGTAACTTTAATCAGAAGCAAGAAAAGTGGGAGATAAAACTAGTTTTAAGTTGCAGAGAAATGAGGGAGGGACACAGTGGGAAATGTAAAAGGGAAACGTAAGAAACAGGAGCAGCGAGAGGGCATTTGGCCTCAAACCAGCTCCACCATTCAATAAGCCCATGGCTGATCGCTGACCCCCCCAACATCATTTTCCTGCCCTATTCTCACATCCTCACTGGAAACGGGGCGATAAAAACGGAAGCGCTGAGACCGCAGTGGGAATCTGTGCGCTTGTCCATTCTACCCAATCTCCTGGGAGTTGGAAAACAGGTGAAGTGTCCCCCGTGAGTAGGTGAGCGGTCAACCGGGGCTGAAGGGAATGTAGACAAACAAAATGGTTTTGTTTAAGATGAATGGAAAAGGGCGCCTGATGATCAGCATGGACTTGATGAGCCTGTCACACTGCTGCATGGCTTTATGAGTTGGAGTCGGTCCAGTTAAACATCAGAGTAGGGTGGAAACTGGCAGCGAAGGTGATGAAATATCCGAGCGTGGGGCATTAGCAGAGAGCAGCATTAATACAGGGATCACTGCATCAGGTAAAGTAGTGAGAGGGAGAGAGAAGGCCTGAGAACACATTTGCTCATTCACCAGCTCACTCACATATAGTAAAGCCACACCTCCTCTTTTTTTTAAATCAACTATCTGTGCTCCTAACCTTTATATGACTATATCTTTGATGAAATAATGGGTCGACTGGGCTGGTATTCACTGGAATTTAGAAGGATGAGAGGATATCTTACAGAAACATATACAATTCTTAAAGGATTGGACAGGCTACATGCAGGAAAAATGTTCCCGATGTTGGGGGAGTCCAGAACCAGGGGTCACAGTTTAAGAATAAGGAGTAGGGCATTTAGGACTGAGGTGTGGAAAAAAAAATCACCCAGAGAGTTGTGAATCTGTGGAATTCTCTGCCACAGATGGCAGTGGAGGCCAATTCACTGGTTATTTTCTAGAGAGATTTAGATATACTGTAGCTCTTAGGGCTAAAGGAATCAAGGGATATGGGGGGAAAGCAGGAACGAGATGTTGATTTTAGATGATCAGCATGATCATATTGAATGGTGGTGTTGGCTCGAAGGGCTGAATGGCCTACTCCTGCACCTATTTTTCTATGTTTCTATCTCATCTTAATAGTTCATCTTCCCACGTTTCAAATTAAGTCCGCCTGTTTCCCCCATATTAACATATCATTCACTAGGATTGCAAACTAATGTTTTAAGGCTTAGGAAGTTCGGCATGTCCCCAACAACTCTCACCAACTTCTACAGTTGCGTTGCAGCAAGCATTTTATCGGGATGCATCACAGCTTGGTTTGGGAACAGCTCCAGCAAAGACCGCAAATAAAAATGCAGAGTGTGGTGGAAGCAGACCAGACCATCACACAAACCAACCCATCCATTGACTACTCCTAAAACTTCACGCTGCTCCGGAAAGGCCACCAGCATTATCAAGGATGAGACTCACCCCGGTCATTCCCTCTTCTCCCCTCTCCCATCAGGCAAGAGGGACAGATGTGTGAAAAGGCTTACCTCCAGATTCAGAGACAGTTTCTTCCCAGCTGTGATCAGGCAACTGAACCATCCTACCAACAACTAGAGAGCTGTCCTGAGCTACTATCTACCTCATTGGCGATCCTCAGACTATCTATAATCGGACTTTACTGGACTTTATCTTGCACTAAATGCTATTAACGATATCATGTATCTGTACACTGTGGACGGCTCAATTGTAATCGCGTATAGTTTTTCCTCTGATTGGTTAGCACACATCACTGTACCTCAGTGCACGTGACAATAAATTAAATTAAACAAGACTCCTTCAGTACGCCTTGCGAGTTGTTACTGAGAGCAAATTACTCCAAATAACCCACATCTGGCAAATCTATGTTAACGTTAGAAGATATAAAACGGGCCTCTCACAGTTGATGCATTAACTAACAGTCTCTTTAGTAAATCCCAGAACTCTAAATATTAGCCTTGTTGTTTATATTTAAAATTGTGAAATGTTTTTTTTCCTGGAAGTCAGTCCGGGCTACTATTGAGAGCTGTGGTTCATATTCTTGTCCATTGGCTGCTAACTTAATTCCACACAACACTCCTTTATCCTGTCCTCATGTCCCGCTGAGTTACTCCAGCTTTTTGTGTCTATCCCCATGTCCTGCTTTTTGTTGTTAGTTTAGCTATCCTTGTTGGCATTGCAATCCGCTGAAATTCTCTTTGGAATTTGCCCAAACTGTTGCATGCATTTTCTTCCGGCACTCCTTCCGCTATGTAGCTACAACATGCTGACTTTTGTGGGTATTTCAGCTGACTCCATACTTCTAACACAGACAGAGAGGTCCCCATATGCTTTAAATCAAGAGTTCATTGAACAGTTCTTACTTGCAATGCCACTAACTTCCAGCAGGTGCCTCCCTTGTGCACCTTTCCCTCAGGCCTCCCTCCTGTCCCACACATGAGCAATGGAGATGTTTATGAAAGATAGATACAATGTGCTGGAGTCACTCAGCGGGTCAGGCAGCATCTCTGGCGAAAAATCTATTTTCTCCAGAGATGCTGTCTGAGTTACTCCAGAACTTTGTGTCTGTCTTTGGTGTACACCAGCATCTGCAGTTCATTGTTTCTACAGCAGGGGTGTTTAGTGTAGTTTATAGTTACAGCATGGAAACATGGCCTTCGGCCCACCGAAGAGAGACACAAAAAGCTGGAGTAACTCAGCAGGTCAGACAACTTCTCTGGAGAAAAGGAGTATGTGACGTTTCGGGTCGAGACCCTTCTTCAGACGACTCCACTCTGACCATTGATCACCCCTTAACACTGGTTCTGCGTTATCCCAATTCTTCATCCACTCCTTACACACTAGGGGCAATTTACAGAGGCCAATTAACCTGTAAACACGCAAATCTTCGGGATGTGGGAAGAAACCGCAGTACAGCAGGAAACTCACTTGGTAACTCCACACAGACAGCATCCAAGGTCAGGATCGAACCTGGGTCTCTGGCGCTGTGAGGGAGCAGGTCTACCAACTGCACCACTGTGTGTGCTCCCCGGAAGAAGTGTGTTTGGAACCAGCACTAACAGTGGGTCATTAGAGCATTATATACACAGACGTGCACTGCAGGGAGTGCTGGTGCACTGGGAATTTGGTGTAAACCAGCCCTACACTGGTGGTTCCATGGCTTGGTGTGGAGAGGCTGCCTGCGAGGGTTGGTGTTGGACACAAAGTACTGGAGTAACTCAACAGGTCAGGCAGCATCTCTGGAGAACATGGATAGATGACATTGAAGAAAGGTCTCAACCCAAAACATCACCTTTCCATGTTCTCCAGAGATGCTGCCTGATCTGCTGTGTTACTCCAGTATTGTGTATCCTTTTGTGTATTAAACAGCTTTTGCAGTTCTTTGTTTGCACATTCTAGTATTGGTAGGAAGGAACTGCAGATGCTGGTTTACACTGAAGATAGACACAAAAAGCTGGAGTTACCCAGCGGGTCACGCAGCATCTCTGGAGAAAAGGAATAGCTGATGGAAGAAGGATATCGACCCAAAACATCGCCTATTCTTTACTCCAGAGATGCTGCCTGACCTGCTGAGTTACTCCAGATTTTTGTGTCTATCTTCTAGTGTTGGTGTTGGGTTGGCCAGGGTGAGTGGAAGGGCGGCTCGGCGTTTAAATACATGACTCAGGGCTGCACGGATGCCAAAGACCAGCAGTGTCATTCCTTGCTCCATGCACCGGCAAGTGTGATGGGAGAAACTGCAGGGACTGGGCAGCCATTCCTACCATTGGCAGCCTTGCTCCCCACATCTCTCTGGCCCCCGAGCCCCATGCACAATTCCCACCCGAACCAGCAGGAGCTCTGTGCCAGGTCCGTGTGGCCGAGAACGGAACTCACTATCAAAACATGGAGGGGACGGGGGACACAATTTTTTGGCGGCCGCGCGCACATGCGCACACTCACACGCGCGCGAGGCTTCGAGGCTCAATCCAGCGCTAAATGCAGCTCAACTGCCTGTCTCACCAGGTTAACTAACAGCCCTGTCTGGACTGACGAGATACCAGCGCTGCTTCTCCGCGCTGGCCATATTTCCCGCAAGGCCCGGCAGGTTAACCTGGCGGGGATGTCCCCCACCTCTCAAAACATGGGGGGGACGTGCCCCCTCTGGCCCCCCCGGGTTTTCCGCCCCTGCGTGTGGGCGTCCACTGGTGCAGGAGTTCCAGTTGTGGGTATAGGTTTATGCGGTCCCGTGGCAGGTTCCCTGAGCAGATGCCTATCTTTGAGGCATGGAAAGTTTGATGCTGCTACTGCTACTGCAAGGGATATGGGAGAAAAAGCAGGAATGGGGTACTGATTTTGCATGATCAGCCATGATCATATTGAATGGTGGTGCTGACTCGCAGGGCCGAATGGCCCACCCCTGCACCTATTTTCTATGTTTCTATGTCTATGTTTCTATGTCAAGCCCTCAATAATATCATAAAGTAAAACAGACCATCAATGGTCCACTTGCATTTGATCATTTCCAATTGATTTCTCAGCCAACCCATGTTGAATGATGGTTCAAAGCAGTTGAAAACTGGCTCATCCTGCCAGCAACATGCTGCCCGCGTCAGGGCTTCTCTGCTCCCAATGGGAGATTTCATAGAACAGTACAGAATAGGAAATTCAGCCCACAATGTTTGTGCCAAACATGATGTCAAGATGAACTGATCTCATCTACATGAACCTTATCCCTCTATTCCCTGTATTTCCATGTGCCTTTCTAAAAGCTTCAAACACCACTATCTTATCTGTCTCCTTCACCGTCCCTGGCAATGCATTCCAGGCCCTCAATACACTCGGTATAAAAAAACTTGCCCTGCAAATCTCCATTAAACGTCCCCCCCTCTCACCTGATAGCTATGAAATTCACACTCTAACATTTTGCACCGGAAACAAGATTCCAGCATAAAACTGCCTCGAGTTATGTCGACAATTGAAAAACAGTTCTTGTTCATTTGTGCAGCAACCGGCTTCTGCAAACTCAATTCTCCCTGAAAATCATGTTCTTCAAAGGACTAAAACTTGCTCAGCACACTATGTTATGCTGCTTCACTTGACTCTGAAGCCTTACTGCTTTCTCTGCCACAAAGTGCTGTGGAGGCCAAGTCAATGGATATTTTTAAGGCAGAGATAGATAGATTCTTGATTAGCACGGGTGTCCGGGGTTATGGGGAGAAGGCAGGAGAATCGGGTTAGGAGGGAGAGATAGATCAGCAATGATTGAATGGCAGAGTAGACTTGATGGGCCGAATGGCCGAATTCTGCTCCTATCACTTATGAACGTACGAACTCTGCACCCTGCTCCCACCTACCTTTGCGGATCTTGCAGATCCAGTCCAGCTGAATCTCACATCGCACGGCGCGCCACAGCGAAGAGGCAATATCCGTGACCGCACAGCGACGAATATCGTCATCATCGTAGGTATCCCGCCCAAAGTTGTTATAGGAATACTGCGCAAAAAAAAGAGGTTCAGGGCATGCTGGCCCAACGATCTGTACACCGTGGAGTTTCAACGAACGAGGGATGATCTTATTGAAAGACCTGAGGGATCCTGACAGGGTGCATGTCGAGATGTTTCCACCAGTGGGGAACTGGGTGAGAAGAGGAGACTGTTCTGGGGCAGATCAGCCATGATCGTGTTCAATGGTGGGGCTGGCTTGAGGGGCTTACTCGTGCAGAACTTTCCACCCATCCCCAGTCTCTCCACCCAGGAAGAGGCCACAATGATGCCATCTCAACAACTTGCAATTATCATTATCATTTAGGGACGACAGATGGCACAATGGGCTAAGTGTTCGGCTGGCGACCGGAAGGTGGCCGGTTCGAATCCCGCTTGGAGTGCATACTGTCGTTGTGTCCTTGGGCAAGACACTTCACCCACCTTTGCCTGTGTGTGAATGTGTGTGAGTGATTGGTGGTGGTCGGAGGGGCCGTAGGCGCAGATTGGCAGCCACGCTTCCGTCAGTCTGCCCCAGGGCAGCTGTGGCTACAGAAGTAGCTTACCACCACCGAGTGTGACTGAGGAGTGAATGAATAATGCGATGTAAAGTATTAGAAAGGCGCTATATAAATCCCATCCATTATTATTATTATCATTGTCAAAGGTGTTTCACAGCAATACAAGCAGATATGGTTGGGCATACATCCGCATATATACAGTACGGGCAGCACAGTGGTGCAGGGCCAGTGACCCGGGTTCTATCCTGACTATGGGTGCCGTCTGGATGGAGTTTGTACGTTCTCCCTGTGGGTATTCTCGGGGTGACCCAGTTTGCTCCCACACTCTAAAGACGTACAGGTTTGTAGGTTAATCGGCTTCAGTAAAATGGTAAATCTTCTCTAGTGTGTACGATAGTGCTAGTTTATGGGGTAATTACTGGTGGGCATGGACTTGGTGGGCTGAAGGGCCTGTTTCCGTGCAAAGTCTAAAGGTTAGTGTTAGATCATCTTGTACAGAGCCATTTTAAAGGGGGTGACCACAGAGTTTGGAGATAAACTACTGAGAACATCGATGGAGCAAAGGGAGTAGGGGAAACCCAGAGGTGATAACAGGATGAACTCCTGTACCAGGTACACATTTTCATTATGGTCAAGAATTAATCTTCACAAGGTTCTAAGCATTCACTTCATTGTTGACTGGATCACTCCCCTCACACACACTAGATTATTCACTCTGTTAGCTACTGTCAGCTACCGTGCAAGGCACACGGGAAGTTTAACTTGGAACAAGCTGGGAGACCAGAACGTGGAATATGGGAATATGCTGTCTGGCAAATGGCTAAAGAGTCGCCATTTAAGCATGTCTAGTGCTCTGGTAAAGGGCAATAAGTTAGCCTGTTGCATGCCCTAGTGTACAAACTTCTGTTGATCCCAGGTGAACTTGATGAGATACTCACTCCTGTTCCGTCACTCCATGTCCAGCTCCGGTCTGTCCCAGGGTTGCGTCTGTTCAGCCCAAGCCAGAACCAATGGTACTCGTGATCCTCTGACTCCCTGGGAAGCAGGAACACAATGTGAAGGGTCCAACCTATGATTCTACACCCTTAACATTCACAACCAGTGTTTAGAACTTCCATCAACGCCACAAAGCCTAACTCAATGACGAAGGGTCTCGACCCAAAACGTCACCTATTCCATTTCACTAGAGATACCGTCTATCCCGCTGAGTTACTCCTGCTTTTTGTGTCTATCTTCGGTTTAAACCAGCATCTGCAGTTCCTTCCCACACAATGGAAAATCATTTTTTTTTCCGGAGTAAAACAGAGGAATAACAATTTCCAGATGGATCTGCAGCGGGATTCAATTTATATCCGTTAACACACGAGTGAGGATGAAGCAAATCACAGCGCACTGCATCGTGCGGGAGCACATGACCTGCAGCGTGTGACCTTGAGAACATTCACGGGAATGATCCCAGGAATGAGTGGGTTAATATATGAGGAGCGTTTGACAGCACTTAGCCCGTACTCGCTGTAATTTAGAAGGATGTGGGGGGGACCTCATTCAAACTTACCGAATAGTGAAAGGACTGGGCAGAGTGGATGTGGAGAGGATGTTTTCACTGGTGGGAAAGTCTAGGACCAGAGGCCATAGCTTCAGAACAAAAGGGCATACCTTTAGAAAGGAGAGGAGGAATTTCTTTAGTGGAAGGGTGGTGAATCTGTGGAATTCATTGGAAGCCAAGTCAATGGATATTTTTTAGGCGGAGATTGACAGATTCTTAATTAGTAACGGATTCCGGGGGTAATGGGGAAAAGGCAGGGGAATGGGGCTGAGAGGGAAAGATAGATCAGCCATGAGTGAATGGTGGAGTAGACACGATGAGCCGAATGGCCTAATTCTGCTCCTAGAAACCTATGAACCCTGGAGAATATGATCTATTGCAGGTGCGTGTCCAGTCTGGCATGGTCGTATTCCTGACACATCTACATTATTCAAATGGAACACTACTCCATCAGAGCAACTTGACCAAGGCCACGTACGTCCATGATACCAGTAGCCTCCACAGTCACACAGAGCTGCACAGGACGCAGAATAAAAATCTGCCACAACCAGTCAACAAGAGGCTGAGGAGGTGAGCTGATAGAGAGGCATAGACAGATTAGATGGTCAGAACCTTTTTCCTGGGGTGGAATTGTCAAAGACTACAGGCATAGCTTTAAAGTGATAGGGGGCAAGTTTAAAAATATGTGGGGCAAGATTTGTTTCACACGGCAAGTGGTAGGTGCTTCAAACACGCAGCCTGGGGAGGTGGTGGAAGCAGGTACGATAAGAAACCTTTAGATACTCAAGACTATGCGCAGAATGGAGGGGTGTAGACTGCAGACAGGCAGAAGAGATTAGTTTAACAGCATCATATTTGGCACAGACATTCTGAGCCGAATGGCCTGATCGGTCCTGTCCTGCTCTCGGAATGTTTGTTCACATTTATTTCTTAACCAATGCCAGTAAAACAGTTCATGTGGTCACACAGTCCCATGCTGTGTGTGGGAGTTGGCTTTGTGCAAATTTGCCAAGGACAAACTTTACTTACTACAGAACTGTCTCCTAAATTGTCAGAAGCAATGAACGGTGCTGTAGAAATACATATTTTTCTTCACAAAGTTTCTGGTACACAAACTTCACAAACTGACTGTACAGTTGCAGTCTTTGACCTGAATTACAATGTATGAGACATGAAGGAAGTTCCAAAAATGACTCTCCCAATATATTGACTGTGTTCAGCAGACACGGAAATCGCTATCAAAACATAAGGGGGACACAATTTTTTGGCGTGCGCACACACGCACGCACACACGCACGCACACACGAGAGGCTTCGGCCGTGGGCCCTGTGGACAGTAACATCGGAAGCTGACCTGGTTGGTGACAGACTCTGAACTCCAGCAACAGCAGCTTTGTCTGCCCCAAATAGTGGGGCTTGAATTGGCCCGTTTGCTGGGGCCTTACATCGACCAGCAGGGGCTTCAACATCAGGAGCCTCGATCACCTCAATGCAGCAGTTTGATTTTAAGCTGCGCCGGGCGCTGAAAGGCCCTGCATACAGGCCGATTCAGCCCTTAGAAAACGTCTGATAAAGTCCGGATTACAAAACATGGGGTGGATTGTCCCCCACCTCTCAAAGCATGGGGGGGGGGGAACATGCCCCTCGACCCCCCACCGGGGTTTCCGCCCATGCAGTACTGCCTCGGTTTCAAGTCCCAGCTCAGAGACAGTGTCTTAGAAGCATACTTTACGTGACCATTGAGTGAATTTATAGAATGTTGCAATTATGGGGACAAATAAGGAGGATGGTAGGTAGACACAAAATGCTGCAGAAACTCAGCGGGACAGGCAGCATCTCTGGAGAGAATAAATGGGTGACGTTTCGAGTCAAGACCCTTCTTCAGACTGATTGCAGGGGAGTGGGTTGGACAGAGATAGAATGTAGCCGGAGACAGTAAATCTGGTGAGAGATCTGGGAAGGGGGAGGGGATGGTGAGGGAAAGCAAGGGCTATTTGAAGTTAGAGAAGTCAATGTTCATACCACTGGGTTGTAAGTTGCCCAAGCGAAATATGAGGTGCTGTTCCTCCAATTTGCACTGGAACTCACCCTGACAATGGAGGAGGCCCAGGACAGAAAGGTCAGATTGGGAAAGGGAGGGGGAGTTAAAGTGCTGAGCAACCGGGAGATCAGGTGGGTTTAGGCGGACTGAGCGGAGGTGTTCAGCGAAACGATCGCCGAGTCTGCGTTTGGTCTCGCCGATGTAGAGAAGTTGACATCGGATACAGTAGATGATATTGGAGGAGGTGCAAGTGAACCTCTGCCTCGCCTGGAAAGACTGTCTGGGTCCTTGGATGGAGTCGAGAGGGAATGGGTGACATTTCAGGTCGAGACTCTTCCTCAGACTCACCAATATGAGTATTTCCTAAAGTGCCTTTAGGACCATTAGAAATCACCAGACCCTTCTGACCATGCGCTGTGTGGAATACCCTGTGAGATTGGGCTGCTAGTAGTGTGGAAACAATGGATCAAATGCAAATGTTATGTGAAAGACAGACGCAATTGTTGAAGTAACACAAAGATGTCACCCATCCTTTTTCTCCAGAGATTCTGCCTGACCTGCTGAGTTACTCCACCACCTTCGGTATAAACCAGCATCTGCAGTTCTTTGTTTCTGCAAATCTTATGTCCATGATTTCTCAGGACATAGTCTCACCTCTAGAAAAATAGATTTAAGAAAACAAATTCTTGAAGGAAAAGAAACTTGTGTGCCCCAATCCATTCCCCACCACTTAAAGTAATTCTTCAATCTGACTCACCCAAATATTTCATGGACCAGTTTTTCAGCAAACTTCTCCTCTTCGAAGCTGCCGATGCTGAGCAAGTGTGCTCCCTGCTCGTGGCAGAACATGTGTGCCTGCACCCAGTTCTTCTTAACGTAGATGGTGTTGAAGTGAAACACCTGCTCAGGACAAGGAGACAAGGACAGACAAGTCAGACAGACACAGATGAACGGCATGGTGACGGTAGAGTTGCTGCCTTACAGCGCCAGGGACCACAGGTTCAATCCTGACTGTTCAATCCTGTGCTGTCTGTACGGTGTTTGTACTTTCTCCCAGTGACCTGCGTGGGTTTTCCCCGGGTGCTCTGGTTTCCCCTACTCCAAATACGTACAGGTTTGTAAGTTAATTGGATTGGTCGCTGGTCAGTCGATCCACATATACTAGCGTTTAGTGTTTAAACTAAACTAAAGTCTGCACAGTGTGGTCAACAGACCTGATCAACTTGAAGATTTAACATTCAGAAGGTTAGAACATAATAATAATAATAATGGATGGGATTTATATAGTGCCTTTCTAATACTCAAGGCGCTTTACATCGCATTATTCATTCACTCCTCAGTCACACTCGGTGGTGGTAAGCTACTTCTGTAGCCACAGCTGCCCTGGGGCAGACTGACGGAAGCGTGGCTGCCAATCTGCGCCTACGGCCCCTCCGACCACCACCAATCACTCACACACATTCACACACAGGCAAAGGTGGGTGAAGTGTCTTGCTCAAGGACACAACGACAGTATGCACTCCAAGCGGGATTCGAACCGGCTACCTTCCGGTTGCCAGCCGAACACTTAGCCCATTGTGCCATCTGTCGTCCCACACAACATAAGAAAGCACAGGCAATAATGATCTGCTCAGATTGCCCGTACAGATCAGAAACAAGCCACTGTTCGATGGCAGGACATTAGTTATCTAACTAATAATCCAAAGCCCTGGACCAACAATCCAGTAATGATGACGGTGTCATAATATCTTAGATAGACACAAAAAGCTGGAGTAACTCAGCAGATCAAACAGCATCTCTGGAGAAAAGAAATAGGTGACGTTTTTGGGTCGAGACCCATCTTCAGACTCCGGGGAAAGCAAAACAAGATATATGAAAAGGTACATAGAACAAATTAATGTGTAGGAAAGAACTGCAGATGCTGGTTTAAATCGAAGATAAGAGACAAAATGATGGAGTAACTCAGTCTAAAGGGGGTCTCGATCTGAAACGTAACCCATTCCTTCTCTACAGAGATGCTGCCTGTCCCGCTGAGTTACTCCAGCATTTTGTGTCTATCTTAGAACAAATTAATGAAAGGTATACAAAAGGACAAATCAAAGCCAGCAATGATGATCATTGTTGGCTGTGGAGAAGGTGATAATAAATGATACAAACAGCGAAACTCAGCAGGATGACAGCGAAACTAATACGATGACTAGGGCGGGGGAGGAGCAGAGAGAGGGATGCAAGGGTTACTTGCAGTTAGAGAAATCAATATTTATATCATTGGGTTGTAAGCTGCCCAAGCAAAATATGTCATAATATCTTGTTTAGTTCACTAATGTCCTTGAGGGGAGGTAATCTGCTGTCCTTGTCTGGTCTGGGCCTTTATTTGACTCCAGCCCATCCTTTGAATGTTCTCTGAAATGGCCGAGTATCACTATCTACACCTTCCCAACGCGATAAAGAAGAGGCATATAAATGTTGTCCTTCCCAGTGACACCGTGGCCCTGAAAAGTGAATAAATTAAAACTGGTTATGCTTCTATGACCCTCTTCCTATACCTCAGTTTACAGCCCAGTGATATGAATATTGATTTCTCTAACTTCAACTATCCCTGGCATTCCCTCTTTCTCTATCCCTCCCAAGTCGCACCAGCTTCTCATTTTCACCCAACAACCAGCCAACAATGGCCTGTTTCCTTTATCATTGTTACTTTTTTGCATATCTTTCATTCATTGTTCTTTATCTCTCTACATCATCGTCTATATCTCCCATTTCCCTTTTCCTTAACTAGTCTGAAGTAGGGTCTCGACTCGAAACGTCACCCATTCCTTCCCTCCAGGGACGCTGCCTGTCCCACTGAGTTACTCCAGCTTTTTGTGACCCTCTTCATGAACCCTACCAGTAAAAGTTTCTCTCGTGTAATTCTCACCCTCGAAGAAGGGTTTCAACCCAAAACGTCACCTATAATTTTTCAACAGAGATTCAATCTGACCCGCAGTGTTGCTTGCTCCTGCTTTTTGTGTCTACCTTCAGTTTAAACCAGCATCTGCAGTTCCTTGCTACACATTCCCGCACGGATATGATTGCTGCCTCCCCTGATGCATGCTGTCCGGTCCCTGAGCCTGGCATGGGCTTACAAAGGGCATGGAGACTATTTCACCCATCCCTTTCACTGGCCTGTTAGATTCTTGAGGGACGCACCTTCCTGCAAAACCCTGGATTTCCAGAATGAAAATCAATACCTTAGTGTGAACGGGAGTGAGTCGGGATCAAACCCGGGTCTCTGGATCTGAGAGGCAGCAGCTCTACCATGCCGCCCAATTAAATCCTCTTCCATGCAGGGTTTATGGATTTCAACCATTTGAGGAGGTCACACATAAACACAGATTTAACAAACGACACTTATAGAAACATAGAAATTAGGTGCAGGAGTAGGCCATTCGGCCCTTCGAGCCTGCACCGCCATTCAATATGATCATGGCTGATCATCCAACTCAGTATCCTGTACCTGCCTTCTCTCCATATCCCCTGATCCCTTTAGCCACAAGGGCCACATCTAACTCCCTCTTAAATATAGCCAATGAACTGGCTTCAACTACCTTCTGTGGCAGAGAATTCCAGAGATTCACCACTCTCTGTGTGAAAAATGTTTTTCTCATCTCGGTCCTAAAAGATTTCCCCCTTATCCTTAAACTGTGACCCCTTGTTCTGGACTTCCCCAACATCGGGAACAATCTTCCTGCATCTAGCCTGTCCAACCCCTTAAGAATTTTGTACGTTTCTATAAGATCCCCCCTCAATCTTCTAAATTCTAGCGAGTACAAGCCGAGTCTATCCAGTCTTTCTTCATATGAAAGTCCTGACATCCCTGGAATCAGTCTGGTGAACCTTCTCTGTACTCCCTCTATGGCAAGAATGTATTTTCTCAGATTAGGAGACCAAAACTGTACGCAATACCCCAGGTGTGGTCTCACCAAGACCCTGTACTATATGCTATAGGATTCAGCAAAATGAGAAAATGTGAAACAAAATAGCAATCTGCCCCACACAGAGATCGTCTCACCCAAGTGCAAAGGAGTCACCAGGAGAGATATTCTATGCTCTTTTTGTTAATGTCATCTTGTGCGCTGGGTGGCACTGAGACCTCTGTGGCATCGGGTCCAAGGGGAAGTTTCACACTTTTAATGGGAGAGTTCAACCTAACTCACTGGCCACTGGGCAGGAAACGTCAGCACCTAGTCCATGACAGTTTCACTCCAACTAGCATTATTCTCCATTAGTCTGAGTGCAGAGTACAGGCAAATGTGCTATTAAACCAGCACAGAACTCCCTAGCCTGTGAGTTTCCCTTGGATCATGTTAGGTTAATGTAACACAAAGTGGGAAGTAATGGCATTGTACCTTTGAAAGAGATTTACACAGCACAGTTCACATCCTTAAAACTTCTCGTGGATCAGAATTATTTATTGTTTGGATTTATTGTCATCACTTTTATTATGGGATAGGAAGGGGAGGGGAGGGGGGGAGAGACTGTACAGAGTAAGACGGCAGAAGTGTAAAGCTAGCTGCTAACCTCCCATCATCAGTTTTACACTGCTGTCCAGGATTGATTAACCCTCTGATGAACTTAAACCCAGGTGTCTAAATCTCATGCGAGATAGTTTAGTTTAGTTTCGAGATACAGTGTGGAAACAGGCCCTTCGGCCCACCGAGTCGACACTGACCAACGATCACCCCTACACTAGTTCTGTTATCCCTGTTTCACATTCTACACAATAGAGGCAATTTTGCAGAAGTCAATTAACCTCCAAACCTGCACGTCTTTAGAATGTGGGAGGAAACCGGAGCACCTGGTGATAACCCATGTGGTCATAGGGAGAACGTGTAAAGTCCGTATAGACAGCACCCGTAGTCAGCATCAAACCCAGGTCTTTGGCACTGTAAAGGTCCCACTGTACGAGCTAATTCAAGAGTTCTTCCCGAGTTTCCCCTGGTTCGAACTCGGAGAATTACGGTAATAACCGCTCGTAGGTACTCGGGGCTCTCGTGGACATTTTTCAACATGTTGAAAAATCTTCACGAGTCTTCACGAGCTTACCGCGTTTCCCAAGTACCTGCCGTTAGCGTTACTAGCCACTAAGAGACGTTCCGAGCTCCGACGTAGCCGCTACGTACATTCCACGTGCTTACCACGAATTTGACTTTTTTTTAAAAACTCGGTAGAGCTCTTGAATTACCTCGTACAGTGGGACAGGCCCTTAAGGCAGCAGCTCTACTGCTGCGCCACTGTGCCACGTTGAGTGTGGCCAATGAAGAGGGTCTTTCAGCGCTCTGAGCTCAGGTCTATGGTGAGCAGCAGGCTTCATAATGGAGTGCTGTGGCATCTTGCCACAGAGAAGCTTCAGCGGGGAGAGACTGCATCGTGGCAGAACTGTTCTGTTGTGGATTGGAACATGTGTTTTCGATTAAGATAGAAAATAAATCTGTGCTGTAACACTTGAAATATCCCAAAAGAACAGAAGAGTTCGGCCTCAGCAAGACTGCTTTCTTGGTTGCAATTCCACAGGAAAAGAAACACTGGCCAAGATGAATTAAGAGCAGGATTTGCTCAGTCAGCAGTCTGAACCTATTGAGAGAAAACTGGAATGAGGGGGGTCAATTGGTTCATTCTGATGATTCTTGCCACGAAGCATCGTCAAGCTCATCCCTTCTAGATATCACAGCACTAACATTCTTCAAGAGTTCTGCAGCCAAGTCAAGTCAAGTCAAGTCAAGTTTACTCGTCACATACACATACGAGATGTGCAGTGGCAATGAACAGAATATTCACATATTACATATTTGTGGGAGGGAGGGAAGAAAAGGAAAATAACAGCAATTTTAAAAAGACACCACACAACAGTAAAGTGGTTCAGTAAAGTTAGTCCCTGGAGAGATAGGCGTTTACAGTCCTAATGGCCTCTGGGAAGAAACTCCTTCTCATCCTCTCCGTTCTCACAGCATGGCAACGGAGGCGTCTGCCTGACTGTAGCAGCTGGGGTGGAAGGGGTCTCCCATGATCTTGTTGGCTCTGGAGTTGCACATTCTGATGTATAGTTCCTGCAGAGGGGCGAGTGAAGTTCCCTGCCGAACGCACTACTCTCTGCAGAGCCTTCTTATCCTGGGCAGAGCAGATCCCAAACCAAATTGTGATGTTTCCGGACAAGATGCTTTCCACAGCCGCTGAGTAGAAGCACTGGAGGATCCTCAGAGACACTCTGAATTTCCTCAATTGCCTGAGGTGGTAAAGGCGCTGCCCTGCCTTACTCATGAGTGCTGCAGCGTGTTATGTCCATGTCATATCCTCAGAGATGTGGACTCGCAGGTATTTAAAACAGCTCACCCTATCCACAGTATCCCCATTTATCTTCAATGGTGTGTACGTCCTCGGATGATGTGCCCTCCTAAAGTCCACGATCAGCTCCTTAGTTTTTTTGATACTTAAGAGGCTGTTCTCGACTCTGCCCCATTGTGTCATTTGGAGCAGTCTTCTCACACGCATTGAACCACACATACTTTGTCATGGATCTTGTCCCATTAAATATAGGGTGCTCCCCTTCATGCCCTTTATAAACTAAGGATTTGTATATATATTTCCAGAAGTTTTTATCTTGGAAACCCAGTTCTGTGGTAAATGTGAGCACAATGACCTCTTCACTTTTATATTTTAAAAAACTTTTTTTTTTTTACAAATACTTTTTATTCAGAAAACAAAAACACCTATAAAGAGTATTAACACGATCAAAGGCTGCCCATATTGGCAGTTAACAAACAGTCATCAAATTAATATATCGCCAACTTTATCAATAATACACTCAACCTCCCGCGGCGACCAGCGTTCACGGAAGGCCTCCAGAGGCCCCGTGGACAACGTGTGTTCCCTCTCCAGGGACACGTGAGCACGAACGTAGGCCCGCTGCCTGGACCCACAAATGGCCATCTTGGCCAGGCCCAGAAGCAGACCGACAGGGAGAACCCCCACCCCCTCTCCTCCCGACCCTTCCCCCTCTGTACCAGGTGCCCAAATATCAGGAGCGTGAGGCTAAAATGTAGCCAAAACTTGAGGAGCAGCCCCTTCAGACAATCGAAGAGGGGCTACAACCTCTCACGCTGCATGTACATACGGAACACAGCAGAGTGGCGCAGCTGTAGAGTTGCTGCCTTACAGCACCAGACACCCGGGTTCGATCCTAACTACAGGTACTGTACTGCACAGAGTTTGTACCATCTCCCTGTGACCGGGTGAAGCTCATGCGAGATAGTTTTGTTCAGTTTTAGTTTAGTTTAGAGATACAGTGTGGAATCAGGCCCTTCTGCCCAATCTATGCTGACCAACGATCATCAGTTTTTTCCCGGGATCTCTGATTTCCTCCCACACTCCAAAGACGTACAGGTTTGTCGGCTAATTGGCTTGGTATAATTGTAAATTCTCTCTAGTGTGTATAGGATAGTATTAGTGTGCAGGGATCGCTAGTCAGTGCGGACTTGGTGGGCCAAAGGGCCTGTTTCCGGGTTATCGCTGATCTAAACTGAATTAAACTACAACCATGACTACAAAACCAAAACTACAGGCAAGAAATTGAAAAGGTCATCCACTGAGTGAGTTACAACAAGACCTCTGGAACAGATAAAATCCTTACTGAAATACTAAAGCTTTAAGTTCTTCTGGCCAAATATATTGCCTCATCTCTCCCTTTGGGAAGAGCTTATCAGGGGATCCTAGAAATGCCATATCATCATAAATGAAATGCCCAACTGTCATAATTATAGATAGGATCCTTGCTGCCTTCTGCAGGGAATGGCATCGTGAGAATACTCCTAAACTGCCACCACCCAAAGGCCGAAGATTTGCCCCAAGAGTTGCAATGGTACGGCAGGCAGTGAAGAAAGCGAATGGCATGTTGGCCTTTATAACAAGAGGAATCGAATATAGGAGCAAAGAGGTCCTTCTGCAGTTGTACAGAGCCCTAGTGAGACCACACCTGGAGTATTGTGTGCAGTTTTGGTCCCCTAATTTGAGGAAGGACATTCATGCTATTGAGGGAGTGCAACGTAGGTTTACAAGGTTAATTCCCGGGATGGCGGGACAGTCATATGCTGAGAGAATGGAACAGCTGGGCTTGTACACTCTGGAGTTTAGAAGGATGAGAGGGTATCTCATTGAAACATATAAGATTGTTAAGGGTTTGGACACGCTAGAGGCAGGAAACATGTTCCCGATGTTGGGGGAGTCCAGAACCAGGGGCCACAGTTTAAGAATAAGGAGTAAGCCATTTAGAACGGAGACGAGGGAACACTTTTTCTCACAGAGAGTGGTGAGTCTGTGGAATTCTCTGCCTCAGAGGGCGGTGGAGGCAGGCTCTCTGGATGCTTTCAAGAGAGAGCTAGCCAGGGCTCTTAAAAATAGCGGAGTCAGGGGATATGGGGAGAAGGCAGGAATGGGGTACTGATAGGGGATGATCAGCCATGATCACATTGAATGGCGGTGCTGGCTCGAAGGGCCGAATGGCCTACTCCTGCACCTATTGTCTATTGTCTATAATGGTGATCTTCACCATGTGATAAATCCAAGATAAATATAGAAGACCATCCATCGCACCTAGCCTTCGTTAACCTCACAATAACCTTGGACTACATCAATTGAGATGGATGATAGACCACACTCAACAAGTTTAGACATCCCCAAAAAATGGGTGGTTGGTGATCAGTGTGGACTCTGTGGGTTAAAGTTGCTGTTTCTATGCTTATGTCTCTACGGCCCTCTCTTTTCAAGCTGCTCCGTGTGAAATATTGGTTCCTGTCAACGCTGTGAAACACAGGACTATTTATGACAATGAGCACAAGCTGCAGCTTGCAACTCTCAGGTCACAGGCATCTCCGCGTTAGTTTCAGGTAACCATTCAAAATATTCTGAAAATTGTGCGCTTGCCCAGCTCGTGGGCACGCACCACAATGAGTTTTGGGAGATTGTGATCAGGTAAGTCACACCCAGCAGAGCGCTGTCTGCATTTACCATGTTTGCCACTGCCTAGTTTTCCACATCTAGAAATGAAATCAACTTCTGTTGTTTGATTCAATCAATGGGTGGCACAGTGACGCAGCGGTAGAGTTGCTGCCTTACAGCGCCAGAGACCCGAGTCTGATCACGACCATGGATGCTGTCTGTGCGGAGTTTGTACGTCTTCCCATGACCGCATGGGTTGCCTCCAGGCGCTCCGGTTTCCGCCCACACTACAAAGATGTGCAGGTTTGTAGATTCATTGAGTTTGGAAAATTGCAAATTGTCCCTGGTGTGTCGGATAGTGCTAGTGCACGTGGATCGCTGGTCGGCGCAGACTCGGTGGGCAGAAGGTCATATTTCCGCGCTGTATCTCTAAAGTCTAAAGGGTGCAAGGTTGATGAAGTGAGGTGAACAGGTTGCGGGGAAGGTCATGTCTGGCATATTGACCATGTTGGACCCCTCTTGTCCCATTTCCTCTGCATGTCACATACTCGGGTCTTTCTGATGACTTTACACACTGACCATCTTCTGACAACAGCTGCAGCACTCAGCACAATATGGGTGAAAGCGTTGGATTGTTTAAACGTACTGTTTGCCCAGTGCAGGTTTACAACCAGAGATAATTCAGTTGCCGTTCAGTGAGACAAGGGAAGCGGCGAATGACTGAACGACAAGAAATTCTCATCTCTTCAAAAGCCCACGGATCAGGCAGGTTGCATTGCACAGAAAAGTCTTGAGTTGTTTCCCTGGGGAAGTTATCGTGTGAAATTACCATTTATCTTTAAAATCTAAAATAGTTCATTCTTACCATCATTTTAGACACATTACTTAATGTGTTAGCGCGATGTAGTGACATGGAACAGCAGAGGCTGCGTTTGTGTGATATTTTATTATCCACTTTGATCAAGTAAGCTTCCTTTGGTCCAAGTATCTCCCTGGTCTCAACCATCCGTACTTCTGTGACCTTCTCTGGCCCACAGTACTCCAACAACTCCACATCTCCTCAATGTAGGTCCTCTTGTCCATCCCAAAGCTTTTTGCCTCACTGCTCAAGTGACGGAGGCACAATCCTGACCTCTGGTATCATTTGTGAGAAAGAACTGCAGGTGCTGGATAAAATCAAAGGTGGACACAAAATGCTGGAGTAACTCAGCGAGTGAGGCAGCATCTATGGTGAGATTTTCACCATAGATGCTGCCTCACCCTCTGAGTTGCTCCAACATTTTATGTCGACCGCTGGTATCATTTGTTTGGAGCTGGCACATTGTTCCCGATATAGTCTGGGTATCCTCTCAGCGCTCTGGGTTTCATTCTACATTCCAAAGACATGCGTGTTGGTACTTTTTTTGTTACTGTAAATTACCCCAAGGTGAATGATAGGAGAATTGGGGGGAGTTAATGGGAATGTGAGAGAGAATATGTTATAGTAAATAATGGAGGAATGGGATTGATGGCTTGTCCTGTAGCCAGCACTAACTGAGCCAAATGGCTTCCTATGTCGTAAGGAAATATAATACGAATAAGTTATTCAAATATATGTTTTCACCAGTGGAAGAGTCACAAAGAGATATAACTATAAAAGAAGGAACATGACTTAAAACTGAAGTGTAGAAAAATGTGTAGAGAATGACCGGAACTCTCTGCGCCTGAGGGCGGTGGAAGTCGGATCATTCGATATATTTGTCAAAATTGGTAGTTGCAGAATTAGGTCATTCGGTCCAACAAGTCTACTCTGTCATTCAATCATGGCTGATCCATCTCTCCCTCCTAACCCCATCCTCCTGCCTTCTCCCCATAATCCCTTACTAATCAAGAATCTATCAATCTCTGCCTTAAAAATATCCATTGGCTTGGCTTCCACAGCCTTCTGTTGCAAAGAATTCCACAGAATCACCGCCTTCTGACTAAAGAAATTCTTCCTCATCTCCTTCCTAAAGAAATGTCCTTTAATTCTAGAGGTATGATCTCTAATCCTAGACTCTCCCACCAGTGGAAACATCCTCCCCACATCCATTCTATCCAAGTCTTTCACTATTCTGTAAGTTTCAATGAGGTCTCCCCTCATCCTTCTAAACTTCAGCGAGTACAGGCCTAGTGGTGTCAAACGCTGATCATATGTTAACCCACTCATTCCTGGGATCATTCTTGTAAACCTCCTGTAGACCTAGAGCCAGCACATCCTTCCTCAGATATGGTGCCCAAAATTGCTCACAACACTGCAAATGCGGCCTGGCCACCACCTTATAGAGCCTCAGCTTTACATCCCTGTTTTTGTATTCTAGCCCTCTTGAAATAAATGCTAGCATTGCATTTGCCTTCCTTGCTACCGATTGAATTTTATGGGGATTGTGCACCAGCACTCCCAAGGCCCTTTGCACCTCCTGGGGATTTGGCGTGGAGATAGACAAATAATATTGAAAAATCATGGAATTAAGGCTTTTGGGATTTGGTACAGGCAACAGTTGAGGCCAGCAAAGATCGACCATATTGAATGTAGGAGCAAATGTAAGGGACAAATGGCCTACTCCTGCCCCTATTTTCTTCTGTTCAAGACCTTCCTTAGAACTAAACTTTTTCTCATGTACTCAAAGTCTTCCTTTCTGGCTTGGTGGTAATTTTGTTTGGCAAAGTTCTTCTGAAGCACCGTAGGATGTTTTACTGAAGGTGCTAAATAAATACAGGCGGTTGCTCTAAAAGTCGTGGATAAATATTCTCTGTGAACCATAACAGATAAAAGGCTGCACCAGTGTGTTCGAGCCTGTCGCTACCAATAACTAATGCTGTTATAAGGAATCAAGTTTCATACAAATGAAGGAAAGCAGTGTTTGAAAAGGAAAACTGTAGATATGAATGACGAGTCCGCAGTAGGAGATACATTGAAAATCTGCATCCCACTAAAAAGTCACGACTGAACTCCGAGCTTCTGATCCAGCAGGAAAATTCTGAATGGCTCTGATTGTATGTTATAAGGATAAACATGAAGGTCTCTCGTGAACAGCAACCGGGCCAGTTTGGGGAAATAGGCAAGAGCTGCCTTTGTATTTATATCACTCCCCGGAGGCATTGTTCGTGATCTCAGCGACAGACTGATGGCCAGGAGATCACGGGGGCGCAAAGGATCGCTGAGAACAGCCGGGTCAAGGTACCTCTCCAGATGTGCGGCCTATCAATGCAGGAAGACCCTGTGTCGGGGCCTCGGCCTGAAGTCAGTCAGACCTTGTCACAGGGTCTCACATCCTGCCACCGTGCTGGCGCTGAGAGTCTGTGAAACTGGGATTCAAAACCCCAAGCATGTCGTAGCAGAACTCTTCAGGTTTTGTTTCTGCTTGAGGTTGTGCTTTTTTTTTTTTGTGTGTTTTCGTTTGTGTGTCCCATGAGGTTATGTGGCTGATGGGGGGAGAGGCAGGAAATGTCTAGCCACGGTGCTCCAGGCATCGCACCGTCAGAGTTGGGCTGGCTCTCTGGACCATCTGGTCTTTGCTGCCTGGAATTTTTAATGTGTGAACAGAAAGCCTGGCTCGGACTCTCAACCAACCACGCTGAAAACTCTCATGCCCTTGTGCTCAGCACCCCGCCACTTTCTCCTTCCTTGCCTCTTTAATCAGTTCTCTCAAAACTCCATTCCATTTTTACAGGTTTGCCTTCAAGCGACAAGACTGTTTCCCTCCTTATGTAAATCCTTCCTAATTGTGAATATCTTCCCTGGATCTGCTTGGCACAATGGAGAGCAATCCCATCATACAAAGAGCCTACATATGGGGAATAAAACAGAAAGTACTGGAAAGACTCAGCTGTCAGGCAGCTTCTGGGGAGGAGGTACAGAGTCAATACTTCCGGTTAATGGCCATTCGTCACAACAGCTGTAGGGAACATTGAATGAAATATCATCGACCTCGCTATCTATTACTGTCGGGCTGACTCTGATAACCCTTACCTTCCCACAAAAGTGAACATGCACACACATGCTCACACAATCAGTGCCTGGTTCATGGTGATAACCCTTCCCCACCCCTGATCCGGGCGAAGGCCTCTTTCCTTCTTCCTGGAACAAAAGCCCAGCCAGTCCCCCTCCACCACTACCACCCTCGCTTGCCTGGCGGAACTCTTTCCTGAAGTGAAAAACCACTTATTCCACTCCACTCGCTGTCTCCTGATCAAAGCTGCATCTGAGAGGGAGTCACTCAACCCAAGCTACGCCTGTCTTTTTGTGGGGTACGGCTGTTTCAGGGCTCTCCCTCACCTCTTTATCTGGGGAATTGACTGCTTCCTACTCCACAAAGAACTCAAAAGTGTCACCACATTTGGTGCTAGTTTTCACTGTGCTCTCACTTTCCATAGTTCATCTCTGACTCACCATAGAGTCATAGAACACTGAACAGCACTACAGAACAGGCTGAACATTATGCCAAGTCAGTCTTTTATCTACCTGCAGACTCAAATGAGTGGTCAATGCTCCCTAAACATTGTGAGAGTGTCTACCTCCATCACCCTTCAGGCAGTGCATTCCAGATTAACGAAAAAATATTCTTCAGATCCTCGCTAAACTCCTGATTCCTCACTTAAACACAACGCCCAACCAACCCCCATGGAACACAGCAAGGATGTTCCAGATCCTAAATCTTATCATCGTGCTTCCCTCTGCCTGCCTGCACTGATTTCCCCCTCCAATTTGTCAAGAACTTGGATAAATTATTGGATCTGCTAAGGTGCAGCTTAGGCAGAATTTGTACCTCAGTAAAAACTATGCTACGGAAGACCCAGGCTAGATTGAGTTAATGTGACCAATTCTACATGAAGACACCTCTGGGGATATCATTACAGGAACTTGCATCTCCACTATGTTGCATCAATAGCATTTTCCCTCCCAACCTCAAGATTCAAGAGATTCAAGAGAGTTTATTGTCATGTGTCCCAGATAGGACAATGAAATTCTTGCTTTGCTTCAGCACAACAGAATATAGTAGGAAAAGCAACAAAAGAAACTGCAATTTTATTTTATTATCTGTGGGATTTCTCTCCTAGATTACCTGCAGCAGTGTCCAGGAGATGAAGTTGCTGGAGACCACATTTACAGAAAGCCTCCTCAGCTTGTGGAAAATAATGGGTCGTGTAGGTATGCCTGCAATTTCTGTTCACACACCTAGAGGGCCGTAAAGTCAAATTCGCAGGGGCTTCAGGCAAGGGCTACCATCCAACTCCCATTTACACTGCTCCCATGTAATCTCCCCATATTCCAATTAACTTCCCCCAGATTCTACCATTTACATATAATCAGGTGCAACTAGCAACCCACACTTCTTTGGTATGCAGGAAGAAACCAAAGCATCCCAAGAAAACCCATGTGATCTAGGAGAGATCATGCAAACTCCACACAGACAGCATCAGAAGTCAGAATTGAACTTGTGTCTTGGGTGCCGTCAAGCAGTATCCTGACTAGTTGCACTACCATTCCCAGTCGCAACTGGAGCAGAGGGTTCGCATACCGCCACTACAGTTCGCATATCGCCACAACAGGTCAACGGAGGATGCAATTTCACTGGCTCTCCACTCCGCATTGGATCACTTGGACAATAAAAACACTTACGTCAGGCTGTTGTTTATAGACTACAGCTCGGCGTTTAATACTATCATCCCTTCCAAGCTGGTTACCATGGGAGGGCTGAAGATGTCCTGGTTGGGTTGCTCCTGGGCCTGGCCAAGCTGGCCATCCGCGAGTCACGGCGCCAGACGGTGGAGGGCTCTACCCGAGCCGGCTGCCTGCCCCTTTTCCGGGGATACGTCCGTGCCCGGGTGTGGATGGAAAGGGAATACGCCCTGTCTACGGGCACCCTGAGGGAGTTCCGCGACCGCTGGGCACCGAGGGGGGTTGAATGTATCCTTGACAAGGATTGTAATATAGTTGTTTAGCAGTTGATTAGCATATTTGTTGATCTTGTATTATGGTGGTGTTTTGTTTTATTGTATTGTAAATACAATTTTAATATTTGAATAAATATTTTTTATTTTAAAAAAAAAAAAAAAAAAAAAAAAAAAAAAGCTGGTTACCAAGCTTACGGAACTGGGTCTCTGCGCATCCCTCTGCAATTGGATCCTTGACTTCCTCATGCACAGACCACAGTCTGTTCGAATTGGCGGAAACACTTCATCCTCAGCAACAATTAGTACGGGAGCACCTCAAGGCTGCGTGCTCAGCCCCCTGCTTTACTCACTCTATACCCATGACTGCATAGCCAGACATAGTGCGAACTCCATCATCAAGTTCACCGACTATACCACTGTTGTCGGACGAATCACAGATGGGGACGAGTCAGTATAGAAGTGAGCTCGACTGACTGACCAACCAAATGGTGCCAGCCCAACAACCTGGCTCTCAACATCAGTAAGACCAAGGAACTGATTGTGGACTTTGGTAAGGGAAGGATGAGGACCCACAATCCCGTTCACATCAATGGGAAGATGGTAGAGAGGGTCAAAAACTTCATTTTCCTGGGCGTGCATATTTCTGAAGATCTTTCTTGGACCCAGCACACCGATGCAATTATAAAGAAGGAACATCAGCGACTCTACTGCCTGAGAAGATTACGGAGATTCAGCATGTCGAAGAGGATTCTCCTAAACCTCTACAGGTGCACGGTAGAGAGCATTCTGACTGGTTGTATTGTGGCCTGGTTCGGCAACTTGAACATCCAGGACCGAAAAAGACTCCAAAAAGTTGTGACCACTGCCCAGTCCATCACCGGCTTTGACCTCCCCATCGTTGAAGGGATCTATCGTAGTCACCGCCACAAAAAGGCAGGTAAAATCATCAAAGATCCACACCATCCTGGCCACACACTCATTTCACCATTGCCATCAGGAAGAAGGTACAGGAGCCTGCAAACTGTAACGTCCAGGTTCAGGAACAGCTTCTTCCCTACAGCCATCAGGCTATTAAACACAACAACAAATAAGCTCTGAGCTCTGAACTGCAAAAGACTATATTATTATTGCACTATATTTGTTACTTATTGAACTTTTTCTTTTTTTTCTCTTCTCCCGTTATGTACTATGTTTACATATTCCCATATTCTGTTGTGCTGCAGCAAGTAAGAATTTCATTGTCCCACCCGGGACCTATGACAATAAAACACTTGACGTCTATATGCGCCTTTCCAGTCTTTGGCCGGGGAATGGAAACTCACTGTGAGCCCTTGTTCCCAATCTGGATCCAGCAGAAATGTGGCCATCCAAGTGTAAAGATTGCTGATATCTTAAGGGGGCCATGAGAGGGATTTTCCACCTTTTTGGCACTGGGTTTCCTGCTCAATGTATTGCCTCTCATTGGGGCGGCACAGTGGCGCAGCAGTAGAGTTGATGCCTTACAGCACCAGAGACCCGGGTTCGATCCTGACTACTGGTGCTGTCTGTACGGAGTTTGTAACTATTCCCTGTGATCGCGTGGGTTTTATCCGGGTGCTCCGGTTTCCTCCCACACTCCAAACACGTACAGGTTTGTAGACTTGGTAAAATTGTAAATTGTCCCCAATGTGTCAAGGATAGTGTTAGTGCGTGGGGATCGCTGGTCGGGGCAGACTCGGTGGGCCGGGGGGCCTGTTTCCGTGCTGTATCTCAAAACTAAACACTCCTGGGAAATACTACTGAGGCGGGAGAAGTGACAATGTGTCTGGTTTTGATACTCCAGTTGGGATGTGTGCAGGCAGGCTCAACAAACCACAGGCCCATCATTTTCATTCGAGGCAGAGCAGGAGGTTTCTGAGCATTAGCCTCTCCCAAGGCTCGTTTCTGAGACTGCTGCCAGTCTGACGTGACAAAGGAAGGCAATGTCTGCGTCTCACTCGCTGAGCTGCCGTCCCACAGTCAAGGCGGCGTGATTCACCACGACTTGTGATTTCACATCAAAACAGCTGTCCACCAAACCCCACGCAGATTCTCATCGAGCTGCATCGTGGCACTCGGCCCAGTCTTAAAAGCAGATACTGACTCATTCTCGTGCAGATCCAGAAACGGCCCCAGAAGCTCAGGTTGCTGCGAGCGGGATTAATTATCGAATCCTGGAAGGTGATGGATCCCGTGGATTGTGTGCGAACTGCTTCAGAGAACACCTCCGCACACTGAGAAACCATCTGGTCTGCAAGTGAAGCCAGATTCTGATGAAATATTCAGCAATGCTCGGGGTCAAATGCGTTCCTGCTAAAGCAGCGAAGAGCCCAGTGATCCCATTAAACTGCAAAGATAGACAACAGGCACAAACTGAAGAAAAACTTTTCTGCATACCTCCCTGGTGACCCGGTGACACGCTCAATCACCAGAGCCAATTGCTCATTAATAAATCAGGTTGTACAGGCCAGTCTCATCGGAAAGGTTAGGTGACAGGTAGAAAATTCATTCTTGAAACCGGAAACATTCCAATAGAAGAATATTTACGTGACGTTTATTCAGTTTGGTCTCTTTTGTCAACATGACTGAGCTAAGCTCATGTAACCTGCCAAACTGCTGTTTAGTCATATATACACTGACTTGTTGTGTTGTCAGTGAATGCACACAGTTCCTCCTGACTGGGCCAATCTCCAAAGACTTGCCTGGATATCTGGCAGACCACATTGTCATCACTGTCTGGTACATGTGGGACAGGATGTGGTAGGCAACTGAGTGACAGTATTTGATACACCATGCTAAATTTGCACAAATCACTACAGACTAGTCCCTGATGAACAAAGACGCCAATGAGAATCAATAGCAACATAACACCACGGCAATGTTATCAAGCAAACTCTTGATTTATCCAGTCAAGGAGATAATAGAAGATAGGTTTAGGGATTATCTAAAAGATAGAAATACTGGAGTAACCCAGCAGGACAGGCAGCATCACTGGAGAGAAGGAATGGGTGATGTTTCCTTATCTATGTATCTCCCTCTCCCTTGACATCAGTCTGAAGAAAACGACCCAAAACGTCACCCATCCCTTCTCTCCAGTGATGCTGCCTGTCCCACTGAGTTACTCCAGCATTTTGTCTCTATCTTCAGTTTAAACCAGCATCTACAGTTCCTTCCTACACATTTAGGGATTATCTGCTGGGAGCAGATGAAGTCAGAGAAATGTCAGAATTGATGGCAGTACCAAACCATCAGTGGTTTAGTTTTGTTTAGTTTAGAGATACAACGTGTTAACGGGCCCTTTGGCCCACCGGGTCCGCGCCGATTAACGATCATCAGATCTATCCTACACTCTAAGGCCAATTTACAGAATCCATTTAACCCTCAAACTTGCACGTCTTTGGAATGTGGTAGGAAACCAGAGCACCCAGAGAAAACCCACGCCGTCACATGGAGAACATGCAAACTCCATATAGTGAGGGGTAACTTTTTCACACAAAGGGTGGAGAGTGTATGGAACAAGCTGCTAAAAAAAGTAGTTGAGGCAGGGATTATTCCAACATCTACAAAACAGTTAGACAGGTACATGGTTAGGACAGGTTTGGAGGGATATGGACTAAACGTGGGCAGGTGGGACCAGCGTAGCTGGGACATATTGGGAATGGCCGGTGTGGGCAAGTTGGGCCGAAGGGCCTGTTTCCACACTGTGTCACTCTATGACTATGACTAAAATAGCCAATATTTGTGGAAAGAGAAATAGTAAAAATGTCCCATCATTACTGAAATGCAAACTCTCTTTCTATCACTGCAGGTGCTGCCTAACCAATAGAGTTTCTCTAACATTTTCTGTTTTTATTTGAGATGGAGAATGACTGTTTTCTGATAAATTTTAGTTTATCTTTTATAGTTTAGAGATGCAGCACAGAAACAGGCCTTTCGGCCCACGGAGCCCGCGCCGACCAGCGATCCCCGTACACTAACGCACTACCCAACAAACACACCAGGGAGTTTACAATGCTACCAAGCCAATTAACCTACAGACCTGTATGCCTTTGGAGTGTTGCAGGAAACCAGACCGCCTGGAGAAAACCCACGCAGGTTCACGGGGAGAACGTACAAACTCTGAACAGACAAGCTCCAGTAGTCAGGATTGAATCCGGGTCCCTGGTGCTGTAAGGCAGCAATTCTACCCCTCCCCCCCTTGGTGTAGAAGAGTTGCATTCTCCTTACCTTATAGCAATAGCGGAGTGTTGGTGATGATACCCATCCCGGCGGGCAGCTTCCAGTAACACTCGGCGTTGGAATCACTGGTCCAACCCCTGGGTCGAGAGAAGTTGCCAGGTTCTGCCTGCAGATGTACTTGGCCCGGAAACTGTTGCAGTCCTTCACCTCCCACAACCCGACAGAGTTTCCTGTGGCCAGCACCACACAGCCACCTTTATATCCTGTAACGCAAGGACCAATGCATCATTCAGCATGCCAGTATCGGGGGGGCAGACACAGCATTGGAGAAACATCACACAGTCAAGACCAGAATAATGCCACTTAAAATATGGGTGGATTCAGAGGATGTTTTCCACATTTATAAAGGAGGAACAATTTAAATAACAACACACACTCAGGACACTCCACTGCAGTTTATAACCCAGTTATAGAGTGCTGTTGCTATCAGCATTTGGCAAACGTGGCAACAAGATTGTTTATATCAAGTCTTCCAAAAAGGCAATGCACTAACCAGCTGATCTGTTTTCATGCTGGTATTAACAGAAGGATAAATATTGGCCAGGACTCTGGGGAAGAATAACCTTGCTTATCTTCTAAGGAATGTCATGAATATTTTTATATCTACACAGACGTCTCATTTGAAGTCTCATTCAAAAAAATAGCTGGTCTGACAATTCTAGCCACATTTTAAGGCTCAGGTTGCTGTAACCCCCAAAGTTAAAGAGCTACCATTAAGGCCGAGGCAGGCCCTTACTCGAAGCACCACAACCCTAACACTTGTTCAGTTTCTCCTCTAGGTGTACCTATATCAATCACCATCTATGACAGCAGGTGAATTGATTGCATCCTGGAGACAGTGAACAGGAATCTGCAGACAGTGAACAAAAAAAAAAATCAACCCGCTGGGGCAACGCAATAGTTTCAGCAGTATCTGTGGAGGGAAATGGGCAGACAGTCTGAAGAAGGGTCCTGATCCGAAACGTCATTTATCTATTTCCTTCAATGGATGCTGCCTGAATTGCTGAGTTCCTTCAGCAGTTTGTTATTTGATTGCACCCTGCTATTGATCAGGTTGCTAACTGTGCAGAGATGATGCAACACAGTGGAGGATAATCCCTTTAGTGCGATTGGTTTGACCGCCCCGCACAGCACCACGACTTGAAACGTAGTGCTTCAATAAGACACTCTCACTCTGTGAAACTTCTGCGTTCATGTTTTATCACACTTCCCATACCTGGGTCTTGGGTCTAATATTCCACAGATGATCCTCTTCACTAAAAAGCATATTCAATAGAGACTTGTGAATTTGTGTGACTTGGGCAACGTATGGAGCATTTTATATGCAGTTATTTGGACCTTTTATCCAAGTTTATATTTCCATCAATGGCAGGTCCATGGGTGAAATAGTTGCTGGTCTGCCATATGACAGCCATGCAGCAGATTACAACTTCAATGCCATTTAAAATGAGTGTGCCTCCCAGATTTAAACTCCAGTCCCCTGCCAAGAATTATTTAATTCATTCAATCATCAAGAAGGATTTGGCTCATCTTACACATTGCTTGAGGCAAGAAGTCACTACAATGGAGGATAGTTTCCACCAGAGATCCCTACGTATGCAATAAAGAAGGGGCACCCATTAGCGAGTGAATTGACTGCACCCTGCTATAGTTCTGTGTGGTTCAGCCCTACTACATCTCCTCTGATTGACCATTTTCAGTCCTCTAGATTCCAGATACTGTCACAAAACACAAATGGCTCCAACATTTGATTGCAAACTCTTCCATCCCTACCAATCTCCCAGAACTCTGTGCCACCAATTCCTTATCACTAGACAATGTCTTCAGCCAGTTAAATCTCAAGCTACAGAACTTCCTCATTAAACATAGACTCATATAGCACGGAAACAAGCCCTTCAAGCCAACTTATCCAAGTCGACCAAAATGCCCCATCTAAGCTCGATCCATTTGCCCACATTTGGCTCATATCCCCTCAACCTTTCCTATCTATGTACCTGTCCAACTGTCTCTTGCATGTCGTTGTATAAGATCACCCCTTAGCCACCCGCGATCCAAGAAATAAAGTGCTAGCTCACTCAATCTCTCCCTGTAGCTCAGGCCCTGCAGTCAAACAGCTCATCTTGGAGAAGCAACATTCAATCAAGCATCTGCGAACTTTTAAAACTTCCCAGCAGTATTACAGGAGGCTATTCAGCCCATCAAATCCATGCTGGCTCTCTGCAAGCGCTATCTATCGGAACTACTCCTCAGCCCATTCTCTGTAACCCTGCAACTACTTGCCTCACATAGACCTCTCCTGACTAGAGGTCTAGAAGAAAGGGTTACAATTTCCAAGGCTGGGATTAGACATTTAGGGCGAGTAGGACAGGAAAGTTCATCACTTGTAGGCGAGCCCATGGAATTCTCTACCACGATAGATGGCGCAGCCAAGACACTGAATATATTTAAGAGGTGGGCAGATTTCAGGTCACTAAAGGCTCAGTGTGTAGGAAAGAACTGCAGATACTGGTTTAAATTGAAGATAGACACAAAATGCTGGAGTAACTCAGCGGGACAGGCAGCATCTCAGAAGAGAAGGAATGGGTGACGTTTGATGAAGGGTCTTGACGTCACCCATTCCTTCTCTCCAGAGATGTTGCCTGTCCCACTGAGTTACTCTAGAATTTTGTGTCTATCTTCCACAAAAGTCTCAGTTTGTATAAAAAGATAGCTAATATTGTATAGGGATAAAGGATCAGCCATGATTGCACTGAATGGCAGAGATAGCCGATAATAATAATAATAAATTTTATTTATGGGCGCCTTTCAAGAGTCTCAAGGACACCTTACAAAAATTGAGCATGTAGAGGAAAAACATGTAAGGGGAATGAAATAAATAGTAGAGACATGACTAGTACACAAAGTAAAGACAGAATTCAATACAAAACACAGTATGAGGCAATTAATGCACAGATGAAAAGGGACGGGGACGTGGGGCTAAGGATAGGCAGAGGTGAAGAGATGGGTCTTGAGGCGGGACTGGAAGATGGTGAGGGACACGGAATTGCGGATCAGTTGGGGGAGGGAGTTCCAGAGCCTGGGAGCTGCCCTGGAGAAGGCTCTGTCCCCAAAACTGCGGAGGTTGGACTTGTGGATGGAGAGACCGGCTGATGTGGATCTGAGGGACCGTGAGGGTTGGTAGGGGGAGAGGAGATCGGTGAGATATGGGGGGGCCAGATGGTAGAGGGCTTTGTAGGTGAGGACCAGGATTTTGTAGGTGATCCGGTGGGAGATGGGAAGCCAGTGAAGTTTTTTGAGGACTGGAGTGATGTGATGCCAGGATTTGGTGTGGGTGATGAGTCGGGCGGCTGCGTTCTGGACCAGTTGGAGTCGGTTGATGTAGGTGGAGCTGATGCCAAGGAGAAGTGAGTTGCAATAGTCCAGTCGGGAGGAGATGAAGGCATGGATGAGTCTTTCAGCAGCAGGCGGTGTGAGAGAGGGTCTGAGTTTGGCGATGTTGCGGAGATGAAAGAAGGAGGTTTTAATGACATGGCGGATGTGAGGCTCAAGGGAGAGGGTGGAATCAAAGATCACGCCAAGGTTGCGGGCCTGGGGAGATGGGGAGACAGTGGTGCCGTCGATGGTGAGAGTGGGGTTATTGATTTTGCTGAGTGTGGCTTTGGAGCCTATGAGGAGGAATTCTGTCTTATCGCTGTTGAGTTTGAGGAAATTATGTTGCATCCAGGTTTTTATAGCTGACAAACAGGAGTTGATATGGGAGAGGGGGGGGGGGGGGGGGGTTGTGGGGGGATTTGGTGCCAAGGTAGATCTGGGTGTCATCAGCGTAACAGTGGAAGTCCAGATTGAAGCAGCCGATGACTGCTCCTTTCTTCTGGTTTTATGCTCTTCTCCTTCATGTGCAGTTCCATTCTTTATTGAAAGCAATAATTGAATCTGCTTCCTGTGAGGAAGTAGATACCAGATCATGACTACCTTCTGAATGAGGAGTTATTCCTTTGTCTTCTCTGATTTGTATGCCGTTCACTTTGAATCGATGGTCCTTGTTTCTTCATTCAATGGAGCAACTTTCACTTAATTCACATTTTCTAAGCCTTGCTGACATTGAACACTTCCCAACCCCCTTCAAGGAGAACAATTGCATCTTCTTCACTTCTCTGGTGAAACTGAGCTCCCTCATTCATGAGCAAAAAAAACTAAAGTCCTGGAGGAACTCAGGTCAGGCAGCGGCTGTAAAGTGAATGGGCAGACGACATTTCAGGTTGGGACCCTTCTTCAGACTAAACATTCCCTCCATAGATGCTGCCTGACCTGCCGAGTTGCTCCAGCACTTTGTCTTTTACTGAAGATTCCAGCATCTGCAGTCTGTGTGATCCTTCTACACGAGTCAATTCTACCTAGTGTATCCTGCCCCCTCTCGAACGTGTTCACATTATTTCTAAAGTAAGGTCTCCAGGACCACATGCAATATTGTGGTTGGGACTAAACCAGTATTTTATACAATTTCAAACACCCTCCTTGCTTTTGTTTTCTACACCTCTTCTCAAAAAACCTCAGGATCTCAAATGATTTTTTTTAAATGGCTCTCTCAAAATAACCTACAACCTCTAAAGCTTTGCATGCACTTGGTCCCTCTCTTCCTGCCACTCCTTCAGAACGTTATATTAAATTGCCTTTCCTCAATGGTCCTAATTATCATTTCACACTTTGCATGTTAAATTCATCCTGCTGTGAATACTTATTCCTCCAGGCTGTCTATATCCTCTTAAAACCAATTAACTTCCTGCTCACAGTTCCAAGTTTTAAGTTGCAAATATTAATGTGTTCCAATCCAAAAATTAATGTTTCAAAAAAATGCAGTGCCTCCAGTACCAGCCCTTGGGCAATACCTTAATACCTTGGGCAGAACCAACAAGGCAACTCTTCACTACAATTTGTTTCCGATCGCAAGACTATTTCGTTGTCACTACCTCTTTTATTCTACACTTTAAAAGGTTTCTAGGTTTGTTTATTGTTTGCCGACAACCTTGTTATTGGACACTTTATCAACATTAATCGCATTATCATCTCTGGTAGCTTGTCAAAAAATTGTTGGTTATGCATTGGTTACATTTAACAAGCCCCAATCAAAGAGTAAAATGACTTCATTGCTCTAATCCATCAGATTCAAAGTTATTAAGAAGGAATTGCAGAAGCTGGAAAATCGAAGGTAGACAAAAGTGCTGGAGAAACTCAGCGGGTGCAGCAGCATCTATGGAGCGAAGGAAATAGGCAACGTTTCAGGCCAAAACCCTTCTTCAGAAGTTACTCCTGCTGGAATTTATGTACCATTATCCCAATCCCAATCCCACACATTAAAAAAACACACATTTCAGTAAAACATCTCAACCTCCTGATCTTAATAGGTGAGGTTTGGGCATATTTTAGAGTTGGAATGCTTATAAGTACTTGGACTAACAAAAAAGCAAAGATGGAAAGACTGATGGTGAAGACGGAATTACATATTTCTTACATACACACATGATGGGAGGCACTTTTTACTTGTTGATGGCATTACATGAATTATTACTAACAAAACAAAATGAGACCTCTGGCCTCAATTCACTTACTTGATTTTTGGCAAAAGGCAATCAGTCTGAATCCTTGCAACGCACCAAAGAGGCATCTAAAGCTCACTATTACACATATTTGTGGTTTAAATAATCATTGCCCTGAACTACACATATCGCTCTGTAGATCACCATACATAAGCATAAATAGTCAATAACCAATTAAATTGTAAATTGCTTTCAGCTGGATGATGGATACAAGAATGGCTTTATGCAATTTGTGAACCTTACTATGTCATTAAGAGCGAGGTTGTAATGTTCCCCAATAAGAACTTTATCTGAGTTCTCTGTAATTTGCTGCCAAAAAAACATTTCGCTGCTCAGCAGTGTTTCCATAAGATGAAGACTGAATCAACACTTTTGCAGCCTGACCTAACTATCCATCCATTACACTACCTCTCCACCAGCAACTTGTGTAGGAAGGAACTGCAAGTGCAGACTTACACCGAAGAGAGACACAAAATGCTGGAGTAACTATGTATAATAGTGAGCTTTAGATGCCTCTTTGGTTCATTGCAAGGATTCAGACATTGCAAGGATAGCCTTTTGCCAAAAATCAAGTAAGTGAATTTAGGCCAGAGGTCTCATTTTATTTTACGTGTAAATATTAACGTAACGACAGGTAAAAGGTGCCTCCCAACATGTGGGTATGCAAGAAATGTGTAATTCCGTCTTCACCATCAGTCTTTCCATCTTTGGAGAAAAGGAATAGGTGATGTTTTGGGTCGGGACCCTTCTTCAGACTGAGAGTGATCTTCCCTCTCAGTCCGAAGAAGGGTCTCACCCTGAACTGTATCCACCAGCAACACATGTGCCTGATCAGGCAGCACACAGACCTAGAAGGTTCAATAATTCAGTCTCTGGTTAATGTTGAGCATAGCCTGGGTTAACTGTGAGAGGGGAGGGGAGGGGAGGAGGGTGGGTTGTTGGGCTGGGATGTACAACAACTCCTTGCCCTCTGAGTGAGGTTGGAGAGGTATATCATCCAGTGTTGCATCACCTACCATAAGCAGCCTGCACGTGGGGCGGCTGCAGAATTCATACACCTGTCCAAAATTCTGCTTTGCTGAGAAACTCTCTTGAGAACATAGAACAGGACCAAGCCCTTCAGCCCACAAGGTCCATGCCGCACTAGATGGTAAGTTAACTAATCTCCACTGTCGGCAAATGATCCATAGATTGCGCATTCCCCACATATCCACAAGCCTCCTAAATGCCACTGGGGAATTGGACTACTCCACCACACCTGAGAGTGCGTTCTAGGCACCCACCACACTGTGTAAAAAAACCTGTCCTGCACCTCTTTAAACCTTGCTTAGGTTTAGGTTTATTATTGTCACGAGTCCCAAAGTACAGTGAAAAGCTTTGTTTTAGACAATCGACAATAGACAATAGGTGCAGGAGTCGGCCATTCGGCCCTTCGAGCCAGCACCGCCATTCAATGTGATCATGGCTGATCATCCCCAATCAGTACCCCGTTCCTGCCTTCTCCCCATATCCCTTGACTCCGCTATTTTTAAGAGCCCTATCTAGCTCTCTCTTTTGATACATCCATAGAACCTGCCTCCACCGCCCTCTGAGGCAGAGAATCCCACAAACCCATCACTCTCTGTGAGAAAAAGTGTTTCCTCGTCTCCGTTCTAAATGGCTTACTCCTTATTCTTAAACTGTAGCCCCTGGTTCTGGACTCCCCCACATCGGAACATGTTTCCTGCCTCTAGCGTGTCCAAGACTTAACAATTTTATATGTTTCAATGAGATCACCTCTCATCCTGCTAAACTCCAGAGTGTACAAGGCCAGCTACTCCATTCTCTCAACATATGACAGTCCCGCCATCCCGGGAAAACCTTGTAAACCTACGCTGCACTCCCTCAATAGCAAGAATGTCCTTCCTCAAATTTGGGGACCAAAACTGCACACAATTCTCCAGGTATTGCATGCTATCCAAACAGTTCAGATACATTATGCATGAATACAATAAAGTCAAACTCAAATATGATAGATAGAGCAATGGGGAAGATACACAGTACCTTTGTTTGCTCCCTTTAAACTTACTGGGTTAATAGGCATATTTATTATTATTTATTATTCTATTGAGGAACATCTAAAAATAATTAGAGAGGCGTTGGAGTGTTAATAATCTGAATGTCTGGAAAATCTGTCAATCCAGCACCAAAGTTCTGAGTGTGTTAGAAAGTTGAATTTTACTATAGTTATGTTGCTGGACTAGCAGTCCTGAGGGTTTTGGTAATAAATTCAGCCTCATAGCCCACCATTAGCCATTTGAGAATGAATAAAAAATAAATGGCACCATCAATAAAAGTTTACAAAGAAACCCTTGCATTATTGCTCAAACGCACGGCTGTCCTTCATTGAAGGAAACCTTTATGTCCTTCATGCAACTCCAATTTGGTCTGAAGAAGGGTCCCAACCCAAGACGTCTTCTATCCATTTTCTCCAGGGATGCTGTCTGACCCATTGAGTTGCTCCAGCATTTTGTGTCTATCCAATTTGGTGAACCCTGAACCAGATTGGCAAGCCATGCAGTAGTCTCCAACTACTATGAAAAGAACTATTGCTCTCTCGGGACGAAAAGGAATGGCCAATAAATGCTTGAATTGCATGTGGGATAGCCTCGGTCAAAACTTCAGGTCAGGGGGATGAAAAGCAAAACCTTTAACATTCACATTATGGCTGTTTTCGATAAATAAAAAAAAAAAATCTGATGATGTGAACCAAAGAGGAATGAAACGTCAGCATTCGTCCTCTCACTACAGCGGAATCTATTAACGTGCCGGGGTTTTGTATGTTCTGCCCATTATAGAACAAAACCGCATTATAAAGGGCTGCAAAATCCAAAAATCTACAGCAGTTTTCATTGCATTGGTCAAAGTAATTATACACAGACAGCCATCCATTTACACTGCACATTCATTTCCTTGTTTTGGTTCCTGATATTAGTTCCAGATGTGCTACGTATCAGGGTGCAGCCAAATACCAGCTAGCCCAGATTCACAACTGTCTGCCCAGGAGAATCGCATTGCAGACAATAAGTGCTCAGTGTCTTTCTCCACGCATTGTACTGCCCTCTTTCTCCTTATATAACAATAGACCATAGACAATAGGTGCAGGAGTAGGCCATTTGGCCCTTCGAGCCAGCACCGCCATTCAATGTGATCATGGCTGATCATCCCCAATCAGTACCTCGTTCCTGCCTTCTCCCCATATCCTCTGACTCCGCTATTTTTAAGAGCCCTATCTAGCTCTCTCTTGAAAGCATGAGAAGAAGCTTGCTTCAGTGCACTGACATCTAACTAAATAATTAAAGTTTGCTCTTCTTGCGCTCCTGTTTCTGAGTCCAAGGACTGTCCATTTTGTCGCATAGTGTCGAGGTGGCTCAGTGGTAGAGTTGCTGCCTTACAGAACCAGAGACCCGGGTTCAATCCTGACTACGGGTGCTGTCTGCACGGAGTCAGTACGTCCTTCCCGTGATCTGCATGGGTTTTCTCCAGGAGCTCCGGTTTCCTCCCACACACTCCAAAGTCGTACAGGTTTGTAGGTTAATTGGCTTGGTATAGTCGTAAAATGGCCCTTGTATGTGTAGGATAGTGCGTCAGTGTACGGCGATCAGCACAGACTTGGTGAGCCGAAGGGCCTGTTTCCACACTGTATGTCTAAAGTCTAAAAGACTTCATGCCCCCTCCTGAATGACGAGGTCATTCGAGGTTGGCACTCCGGTGGGGTGCAGCACTGCCTGTGATTCTGTCTCTCTATTCTAAAAGGAACCCTAGCCTACACTCGCAGATGGCCTCAGAGATCTCAAAGCATTATTTCAAAGAACAGTTATCCCTGCTTAAATGTTATTGATCTGTAACATTGACTGTGTCTCTCCCCCTCAGCTGCTGCTTGACCCGTTGAGCATCCAAGCGCATTCTCCTCTTTATTTTGATTATCTCCCAATCTCTTGGCCAACAACATCTTGCTTGATCATCATCCCAGTGTGGCTCCAGGGAGCTTGCTGTGCATGGACTGGCTGCTGGATTTCCTACAATAATGACTTCCTTCAAAGAAGCATCTCGTTGGCTGTAAAGTGCTTCAGCAGATGCTGAGACCATGGAAATGCAGTATAAATCATTAACTCTTTTCTCTCTTGTCCCACACAGCACTGGCCAAAACTTCTAGGCCATTCATTGTGCTTGAAAGACTTTGGATTACTTTACACGGCCATAGAAAACTTATAACACAGGACATCACGATGTGACCCTTTGTGTATGTGTCTGTTGAAAGAGTGCCACCCAGCTAAATCCACCTTCCAGTTCTGGGTCTTTAGCCCTTAAGGTTAAAGCTCGTCAAGTGCGCAAGATGATATGTGACTTTATATAAATGCACAATCTTTACAGTGAGCATCCCGCCCCTCCCTGGCACCCCCACGCAGTTTGTGCAGAGATTTTAATTTACACATGTGTTAAACTTTTTTTTACTGAACTTCACTTTCAAATTCACTGGACTCTCTGAAACTGTAATCTACTTGGCGTTGAAGTTTAGCAGGAGATACAGCATGGAAACAGGCCCTTCGGCTCACTGAGTTCATCCCGGCCATTGATACACTAATCCTATGTTATCCCACTTTCGCATCCACTCCCTACACACTAGGGATAATTTACAGAGGCCAATTAAGCTGCAAGACCGGACGTCTTTGGGAACCGGAGGAAACCCATAGGGTCACAGGGAAAATGTGCAACTCCACACAGACAGCACTCGAGGTCAAGATTGAACCAGGGTCTCTGACGCTGAGTCTGTGCCGTCCCAAATTGCTGCCTAAGCTGGCAGATTTAATAGTGTGGCGCTGTTACCTGGTTGGTTTCGATTCCAGTTGGTGAAGGAGACGGCATCACCTCCCATCCACTGGAAGGCCCCTGGGTGATTGGCATCCTGCAGACCTGTCCAGAAGTTGCCAGTGCGACCGAGGATGAGGCTGATGATAAATGACTGTTCAAATCTAACAGGAGAAGCAAAGAAAGTCAGGACAATTAAGGAGAGCATTTTAAAACTAGTGAGGAGGCAGTTTTGGATGGAAAGGAGATTGGACCCGAAAAGACCCTCACTGGCTTTATAATTTGAAATAGCAAACTATTTAAAGACAGCTCAGAACTGTACAACAGGCGGGATTTTCATTCCTTTATTTCAAATTGTCCTCGGGAGTTCTAAATACCTATTCAGGTACCTCAATGATGGCAAGCCCACTTAGACTGAAGAGCATCTCCATCAGCTGTGATATACCACTACTTGGTTCCAGACCCTCCCCCTCCCCCACGAGGTCCCAATTCCATAAATCCCAATTCAGAACCAATAATGACAGTAGGATTGTGGATGGGAGATTGAGAGGGAGTTTAAACCTGCGCAACGTTTGAGTGAATTCCCAAGTACCTGTTGAGGATGGTCACCAGAGTTGACCTCTGATCAGTACATTTCTTCAAGGCCTCGTCAAAAGTCACCGATTCCTCACCCACAAAATAGCACGAAGAGCCATGTAATCTCCAGCCCTGGTGAGAGGGAAAGTACACTTTAGTGAACACAAGGAGGAGTGGGCTGTGGACAGCCCTGTGCTTGTTCTGCCATTCAATAACTCAGCCCGAATTTCTGTATCGACTCACTAAAAAGATCTGCTGTAAGTGTGACAAAAGCACATATTAGTGATTCGAGCAGGAAGCTGCAATGATAAGCGTTCTTGCAACTTCTGGACCGCCCAACTAGGTACAAGCAACTTGATTATAAAAGTGATGGTTGCTGCTTTACAAACATTGCTTCTGTAACAGTTTTACATGACAGAATTCCCCATCTATCAGAATGGCAGATGAGTGGAAACTCAACTTGAATGATAAGGATTAAACCCAGAGGAAGGGTGATATTTTACAACCACTTGATATTCAACAGCAGGAGCTGAAATAACAGGTGCGGTATGTAAATGGCTGATTAATAAGATAATAATAATAGTAATAATAATAATAAATAATAATAAATACTTTATTGATCCCTTCAGGGAAATTCAGATGTCCAAGATACCCTTCATTTCATGTTCTTGTCCACTTTGAATTGTTTAGAGTTTAGAGGAGACTTTGTCCATGGGTCCAAAGTTCAATGTTGTGGTTTGGGTTAATGTTCTGAGGTTCCACACTGATATTCTTCTTAGCTCGTTGTTATCCTGCCATTAGACGGACACTGTTGCAACTGTGTAATTCGTCACAGACCTTCCACTCATGGCCAATTATGAAAATGTCCAGCTTCAGAAAGGCCCGACGACTCCCTTATTGCCTTTGTTTGCACTTTATATCCTTTCCTGCCAGCTTCACAACGTCACAAGCAATGGTGTGAGTGAGGCACCTTGTTCCTGCTCACCCAGGCTTCTAATCTAATAACTTTAACGAGGCTCCGTTAAGGGGAAGACTTTGGGAAACCTCGCACTTAAAGTGCACCCCGCCCCCCACGAATGTAAGTACCACCTTCACTTTCCACTGAGTGGTAACATCCTGATTCTGTACAATGTCCTGGACCTTGGCTCTGCCACTGGTCACATGGTGCTGGAACTGCTCTTGCATAATGGAGCAATGGAACTAATCCAGAGATGTTTCTGAGTGATTTTGGAATCGGTAGTAGAAGAAAAGACCATTTTACCTCATAACTTGGCCCATCCCACTGCATTCCCGCCAGGAATTCAATGCCAAACAGAAGAGTATACAGTAAATGTGACTTTCTTGATTACTATTTCCTCAACTCCATTATTCTGCTCGGACAAATTCTGCTCATTTATCCTCCATAATTCAACCAAATTTGACTAGACTAATCAGTACCCAGCTCTCTGTGGAATTCCATACTGCAAGGAAAAACGTTTCTAAGCCCACAAGTCTTTTCCCCTCAAAACCATTCAGCCTCCAAGGATTCTGGCTGGCTCCTCTTGTCATCATGGCAACAAGCACGATCACACACAGAAGTCATGTCATAAATTCATAAGTGATAGGAGCAGAATCAGGCCATTCAGCCCATCAAGTCTACTCTTCAATCATGGCTGATCCATCTCTCCCTCAGCGACATGCATGGACTAGTGAGATTGTCCTCTCTACCTCTGAAGGCAGACAGCAGAGTCAGTAGGAAAGGACACATTTGGAAGCCAACTGGTGAAATTTGTTGAAAGGCTCAATAGGAGTGGGAGTCTCAGCGGCTGGTTTTGCATTACAACACCATTTTCTCTTCCAGGGCATGAAATACTGTACAAGCACTTTCATTCACACTGTATGCCTTATGAAAACAACTGTAGTTAATTGCTGTGCTAAACTGTCACAGGATTGAAGATCAGCACCAAAACCAATGGAACAATAGCAGAAGAAAGGAGGTCCCGGAAAACCAATGTGGGGCGTCTCGGCAGTAAAATAGGTTATTTGAGGCAAATTTATTTGAGATTATTTGAGTCCAATTCCTGGACATTAGACTGATTAGACATGGACTGGGTTCCAAGGAAGCCAATAATTCATTGTATTTAGCAGCTACCATGATCTAGGGTTGTATCAAACACTTTGCACCATGACATTGAAATTGCTGCAGCCACTGTACACAACATGGTTCCATGATAACCAGGTCATCGACTTTAGATGTTGGCTAAGATACAAATATTGACCAGGACACCAGTGAGAATGCTTCAGTTCTTTATTGAATACTGTCATGAAATCTTTCACTCCTATCTCAAAGGGCCTCATTCAAACGGTGCTGGCTCGAAGGGCAGAATGGCCTCCTCCTGCACCTATTTTCTATGTTTTAAGACAGCATCTTCAACTCCCTCAATACTGCACCAGAAACAAGAGTCTATGAAGTGGGGATTAAATTCATAATCCTCTGACCTTGAGACAAGAGGCAAACTGAACAGGACAAAATCACTAGTTCTATCTATAACTTTATGACATGTTATGGGAGTTCCTTGATTGGGTTGTTGTTATAAATGAATCAAAATGTGCTGATAGTCTTTAAGCTTGGGATGATTCACCATCAGCTGTGTATCTGTCATCCCCACAATGTTCCTCAGCAAAACAAGAAACTGGTTCACAGCAATTTTGCAAAAGCTGAGCAGGTTCTGACAGATCAGTGGGTAGGGACAGAGTTTAACATTTTCTAGTGGAGCACCAGTTCTTGAAATTAACCCAATCACAATAACTCCATGTTGAAATACCCATTTTCAATTCATCTACTTCACTGGAAAGTTCAGTGGTTGGATAGCCATCCACAGACTGGGCAGAGAGTGGGACTGGTTCAACACGACTGTAAAGCCACGAAATATAACATTGGGTTATCCTTTTCACTTAGGTCCCAGATGAGTGTAAAACTATGATTCCTCCCAATCTTTGTGAATGGGGTGAATTCAGTACAGAGAGTCATTTTATAGATTCATTCTTTTGTTATAACTATAACATGCCAGGATTTTCTTTGTTCCTGGTAAATATTGGTAAATTCAGGTAAATGCTGATTGTTTTTTTCTTCCCCTCTTTAATTCATTAGGGGTTAAAATTTGGCAGAGCAGTTGACTAATTCTCACCTAAAACAATTTTGGAATTTTTCAAAAAATCTCTAGTTTTCTGAACACTGGAGGCTGTTGCACTCAGAACTTGCTGAGTTCAGTACATCATTCCTGGTCCAGAGAGAACATGTAAAAGAAACAAAGGGAATTCCAGCAGCCCGCGGGGTCTGAAGGGAGGTTGAACATTTGATTAATGTAGTTCCACACAAAGTGGGTGAGCGGTGGTTTCATAATGGACACTGCCAAGTGAAATAATTTCATTTATAAATGTGCCCTTTCACACCAAGGAGAATTGAACATCCTCTCAAATGTTGGAAGATCAACTCAAAACATACAACTGTATTCCTTGGAGTGTGGAGGAGGACTTCAACCCAGTGAGAAAGTGCCTGGTGCTGAATTAGTTAGTTCTCTTCCACAGCTGGACAGAATTTTAAATATATTTTATGATCTCTAGCCATCCTGAGATCTGTAGGAAATGTACTTTGAAGTGCAGCCATTGTACAATGCAAGGGGAATAATACAGATGTATTTCCAAGCCAATCGAGATGGATCTGAAAATTTATTTCAGTCCAAGGCTGACCCACTTTTCACAAGCTTACAGTAAAAGGTTGTGTTAATATGGCACTTTCCATCTGTGTTTACCAAGCAAAATATAGCAACCATCCAGCATTACAAGATACGGCATCATCAAAGGTTTGCTCACAGGTAAAGGTTTGCATACAACAAAAGCTTTTCACTGTGGCTTTGCACACGTAATACTAAACTAAAGTAAATCTAAACTATACTAAACTAAGACATGGTTTCAAAGGACAGCTTGAATATAGGCAGAGGGGCAGAGAGGTTTAAGGAAGAAATTTCTCAGCAGCTGCGGACAAGGTAGCCAATGATGGTGTGAAGACAATAGACAATAGACAATAGGTGCAGGAGTAGGCCATTCGGCCCTTCAAGCCAGCACCACCATTCAATGTGATCATGGCTGATCATCCCCAATCAGTAACCCGTTCCTGCCTTTATTTAGGGGAAGATATTTATGGGTTGGGGAGGCCAAAGCTGGAAGACCACAGAGATCCAGGGGATTGTTGGGCTGGAGAAGGTCTGAGAGATAAAGATGGGCAAGGGCACCAAGGAACTTGATTGCTCGTCTTTCTTTGCGGCAGAGTAGCAGTGGACCTCCATTCCCAGTTGGAAAGGTGAACTTTTGCTCAGAGAGAGGGCTGCAATATGTGATTGGGGAAGCAGGCACAGCTCCATGTCAAGGTTAGGCTGCAAGCATATGGTAACTTTTAAACATGTAACTGTTCTTGGTGTTTCTAATGACAAAGAAAATATATTGCCGACTGGTCCGGGGACCTCTTTGTGTACTTTATCGCCGGCCTTCATATGCACTGTAACTCAGGGCCCTTAGTATTTTTCTGCTTTGGGACACCTCATGTATTCTTATCCAGTCATATATAACCCTACTGCCTCAAGGAGATTACAGGGAAATCATGGTCGGTAAGTGTTGAGGTCATGAGGCTACCAACCCTTGTGATTCCATCTTCTGTCCAATTGCTTGATCCTCTGATTTCCTCAGGTGGTTCTAGGTCAGATTCGAGCCAACCATGTTCCTCTGAGTGCATTGGGAGGTTGCATTTAATTAAAGGCATTATATTAAAAAATGTTGATTTTGTTGAGCAGAAGGTTCGGAGGTTAATTGGCTTCTGTAAACTGCAAATTGCTCCAATGTGTTGGTGAGCGGTGGAATTGATGGGAATACGGTGAGTGGATTCCAGGCAAACTTCGTGGGGTACAGGTCTGCTCCATGGGCCGGTAGAGACTCAATGAGCAGAAACAGCCTCTAGAGTTATAAGTGAATATGGAATGCTGCAGCAAGCATACATCTGTGAAACAAGTTCACTAACTTCACTGCCGTTGCCAAAACTAACTTCACTCGGGTTGTTAACTCTTGGATATTTAAATCTCTCCACAGTCGTGGTTTTCAACACAGGAGGTCTTTTGTTACGTCAGGTCAGGGGGAGTTCCCCCTGCCACGGGTTCAATGTAATCCCGTGCTACCTGCTCCATGGTCGGATAGTCGGTGACTAAACCGTCTCCCCCACCTGGTTTGCCAGGTGAGGAGAGGGCTGTGGACCCCCCAGCAGGACCAAAAACAAGACCTGCAAAGGGCGGATGAGCTTCTAGCGAGCCAACGGCCATCCATGCTTCAGTGGAAGTTGCGATCACGGTCGTACATAGCATTGTAAGGAATGATGATTAAGCACTCACACCAAAATCCTATACTTCCAGCGGCTGAAGTCCACAGGAACTGGAGGACAGAGATGTGAGGTGCGTCCGTCACCATTCCCGTTGGAAACCAGCACCACTGCATCACTAATGTTTTCAACGATGATGAAAGAATGAATAAAGGTTTCTTATCTCTCTATAAAAGCAGATACCATCATCTAACTTGCTTGAATCCCCAAAGATGACCTTCAACCGTTGAATTATTTCATTCTACAAGACGTTGAGTCCTTTATAGCAACTTTGGTTTATAAAATCAGATTCTTGAGCGGAATCAAGCAATGAGCTTAGTTATTGATAGATCAATCTTAAACCTAGAGAAAGGCAAGGCCAAGGTTCTGAACTTTGCAATGCCTGTTAAATGAAATGTATCTGATATAGTTCTTTGATATAGTTCTATAGTTCTCAGTCCTCAGAACCACAAGGTCCAGACTTCAGGCCAAGTGACAAGCAGAGGTCAAGAGTTTCTCCATGGGGGAAGGGCAGAGGCAGAGTGACCCTTCGGGATACTCTTGCACAGCCTTTAGCTGCAGGTCTGGAGCAGTTCTGGAGGCTTGTGTGCATGTTGACTATGTAGATAGAACACACGTGTTAAACAAAACAATCAAGAATTTAAAAGAGAAGCCATCATGTCGAGGAACCCGCTTGTGTGAGAAAATCCAAAATTGCACCACTTTCTCAAATATTTGTGCAACTTGGTCATTGCTTTTTTTTTTTGTTTTTTGTTTATTTTATTAGAAGTTAATACAGTACAAAACAATACAGTGGCACCTAATTTTAGGTGCCAACTATGTCATACCGTAATCCATTCTATGTACAACCTCCAGTTTTATGTTATGAGAAGGAAGTAAGCAAGACAAGAAAAAGAAAACAATAGAAAGGGGAAAGAGTGGAAAAATAGATGGTAGAGAGTAGAAAAACGTGAAGTGTGTATATAAAAAAGAATTTTTTTTTTTAAATTAAAAAAAAAAAAAAAGTGGAAAGTAGAAATAGAAGAGAAGGCCCCTTAAAAGAGAATTTTTCAAATCTATATTCGGAGATGTAAATCTATCCACGTCATGAACTGAAATCAGCAATCCTCATGGTACCGCTGCATCACTATAAGCAAAAAGACCAAGTTGATACCCAATTTAGCAGCTGATAAAAATGTGTCCACACAAAAGCAATTCAGTCGTTATTGACCAATGGCAAGAGGCTAACTGCTAAACTGAATCTTCATTGAGGAAAGTGGGTTCATAGGCATCAGGTCAGAAGCATTGAAACTGAAAGCAGTGATCATGGGCATCAACTGTAGATTCTATCTGTGGATTCTATCTAAGAAAGGAAGTCAACTGAGAACTTCAATGCGAGATTTCAGTGAAGAGTGTAAGTGTATGGATGACTGAGTGAAAATAGCACAGGGGCATGAAGCCCGGGGCTGACTGAGGACAGAGATGATCTCGGATTTGACAACCACAGCTTGCAAACTGCCAGCTCACTGGATTGGATTGTGGTATCTATCCTTTCTGGACCCAGCACGCTGCTGCAATTATAAAGAAATGACATCAGCGCCTCTACTTCCTGCGAAGATTACGGAGATTCGGTATGTCAAAGAGGATTCTCTTGAACTTCTACAGGTGCACAGTAGAGAGCATGCTGACTGGTTGCCTCATGGCCTGGTTCGGCAACTTGAACAGTCCAGGAGTGGAAAAAACTGCAAAAAGTTGTGACCACTGCCCATTCCATCACCGGCTCTGACCTCCCCACTATCGATGGGATTTATCGAAGTCTCTGCCTCAAAAAGGTATCCAACATCATTAGAGACTCACACCATCTTGGCTACACACTCATTTCACCATTGCCATCGGGAAGAAGGTACAGGAGCCTGAAAACTGTAATGTCCAGGTTCATGAACAGCTTCTTCCCTTCAGCCATCAGGCTATTAAACACAACAATAAATAAGCTCTGAACTACAATAGACTATTATTATTATTGCACTATAATTGTTTGTTTATTGTGTATGTGTGCATGTGTATATATATATATACACACACACACACAGAACTTTTTTTTCTCCCGTTGTGTACTATGTTTACATATTCTGTTGTGCTGCAGCAAGTAAGAGTTTCATTGTTCTATCTGGGACATATGACAACAAAACACTCTTGAAGTTCAAGAGAGTCCAAATGTTCGATGCTCTGCAAGGCAACACTAAGTGGGCTACCAGAGCGTTTTGATTTTGGATCGATCAGGAATTGCATCAGGCAACTGACCTTTGAACAGCCGAGATTGTCCTCCAACACTTCCTCTCCCTGTGTAGTGACGTAGCCTGGTTTCTTGCAGATGGCTGGCAGTGTGAGGTTGCAGGGACCATCGTTCCAGCGACCATCCTGGTTCAGGAAAGAGATAAAAAGGTGCAGTGCTGATGTCTGATTGTTTACCGAGATACACATACAACATGCAGGAGCAATAGCACATGGTGTCATGGTCAGACGCAAAACTCAATTGACTGACGTGTCCAATGTACAGAAATCAGTAAATGAATCAGCGAGGATTAAATGCATTTGAAAAGAAAATGCATGTTGTAAAATGTGCACTTGATCAGTTGGATGGTGATAGATTAATGTTGACTGAGTGCATTCAACGAACAAATAGTAGCACTTTTCCAATAATGGACAATGACAATGAAACCAATCTATTTGTCAATGATTTATGAGCTCCAGGAAGCTACAAAGCCACCTCTCTTTGTCTAACATGCCCAATAACCATCTTCTGCATTGGATTCCCAATCCAGCAGCCTCTGCTCCTGGCCCTGGGTCAGACACCAGCTTCCTGTTACTAGCAGCCAATGTCATTTGGATAGTTCATAAGTTTGTCAGAGCAGAATTTGGCCATTTGGCCCATCAAGTCTACACTGCTATTCAATCATGGCTGATCTATCGTTAACTCTCAACCCCATTTTCCCGCCTTCTCCCCGTAACCCGGCACCCTTACTAATCAAGAATCTATCAATCTCCACCATAAAAATATCCATTGACTTGGCATCCACAATTGTCTGTCGCAATGTATTCCACAGATTCACCACCCTCTGACCAATACAACTCTTACAATGCATTACACATCCCCTGATGCACCTGCATGTCATTCTCCTGCTTGGAACTCTCGCAGAAGCACAGACAGGGGGAAGGTTCTCTTCAGGTGTTATGGCATAGGACAGGAGCTGATAACCCTTGGTATCCTGGTTCATTATAATGGTAATCATTTTTAAAGTGAATGGTAGTCATCCTTGAAGTCCTAAGGATGGGCTTTCTATCTAAAGTTTGGTTATCCAGCATTTATGTTCCCGAGAACTGGCAACCAGCACTTCAGAGAGAGCAGCCCAGCTGATGGAGGGGCAGCAGTGAGGGAGCGTTTGGGCTGCTGGAGGGATATGACCAGGAGGTGTGGTGCTTTGGGAGGGACTACACTGAGGGACAGTCTTGGCTATCCCCAGTACTATCTCACACCTGAAGGTCCTACCCCCAATTCTGCATCCAGCCCAGAACGAGTTTGCTGGATGCACCACAGAAGACACTCAGTCAGGTTTCATCATAGCTTGCTTTGGCATCAGCAATGCCCAAGGCTGCAAAAAATTGCGGAGATTTGTCGATGTGGTCCAGTCCATCGCACAGACCAGACTCCCTTCCATTGCCTCCATCTGCACTCCATGCTGCCTCCGAAACGCAGCCAACATAAACAAAGACTTGTCCTGCCCTGGACATTTCTTCTTCTCCCTGCTCCCATCCAGCAGAAGGCACAGAGGCTTGAAAGTGAACAACACCAGCCCGTACCAATAGTTTCTTCCCTTCCATTATCAGGCTATTGAATGGCCTTTCCATAAAATAGGGTTCGATTCAACTCTACCTCATCCAGCACATTGGAATTTGTCTGAGGAACTGAGCTGAGAACTATAATCTACACTCTGTATCTTCCCCTTTGCTTGAACTGTTGTACGAGTTTGAACTGATTGTAATTGTGTTTGGTATATCTGATCAGTTTGGTCAGCATGCAAAACAAAGCTTTTCACTGTACCTCAGAACATGTGACAATAATGAATCTGAACCAAATATTATATCATAACTTGCATCCTTACATCCGATTCCTCAGCTGATTTACGCTTTTGCCACCACAAGCGATTTCTCACTATCTACATTATCTAACTTCTTCAGTCCCAGTGAACAACCATTTCCCTTCCACTAGCTCAGGGATCCCAGTTGGCTGGCATGACCACTCTCCTTGCTGAGTGGAGCTAGTTAAGCTAGTGCATGGATTGCTCCCCATGGGCAGTGTTCTCACCCACAGTGGGGGAGCAGAAGGTCTCTCAATATCCTTGCTGATCATTCTGTGTGAGAAAAGTCAAAATTCTGTGCTGGCCCCTTGTAGTCTTCCTGATTACGTGGCCGTCCCTTTATTATGGTCATAGAATTGTATTGCACAGAAACAGGCCCTTCAGCCCAACTCATCCATACCAAAATAAGGTGCTTTCTGAGGTGGACCCATTTGCCTACATCATGTTCCAATTCCTACCTTTCCTATCCATGAATCTGTCCAAATGTCTTTTAAACATTGGCATTTTTACCGGCAAATATCGTTAATGTGCCCTTACCGTGCCCCAGAGTGTAATGCAGTCCTCTTGGCTGCTTGCAAAGTTGTTGGGCTCAAAAGGATGCCAGTAGGTGAACCGAACTGGAGTTCCATCTGACCACTCGAAGTTCATTTGGTGTTTGACGTCGTTGAGGCCAATCCACAGCTCCACGACCTCTGCAGTGAGAAAGACAGGCTTATTGCAGCTCGTCGAGTCCATACGTGTGTGTGCGTGTGCGCGTGTGTGACTGTGTGCGCGTGTGCGTGTGCGCTCGTGTGTGACTGTGCTGTACAATTGGGCGAGATGTAGTGAACACACCACACAGTCACAGACACATAGAAGAGTTCTGATGAAGGGTCTTTGACCAGAAGCATCATCTCATTTCCTCTGTCTACAGATGCTCCTCTGCCTGCCGAGTGTTTCCAGCATTTTCTGCAGCTTTTTGATATTTTTTATGTGTTTTCCCTGTGATCGTTTGGGTTTCCTCCGGGTGCTCCAGTTTCTTCCCACAACCCAAAGATGGTGGGTTTATAGGTTAACTGGCCACTGTAAATTTCCCCTAGTGCGCAGAGAGTGAATGAGAAAGTAGGATGACGTAGAACTAGTGTGAATGGGTGATCAATGGTCTGTGTGGACTTGGTGAGCCGTAGGGCCTGCTTCCCTGCTGTATCACACAAAACTCAAAATCTGGGTGTGCATTTGTAGCTCAGTGAAACCGGGAAAGTAAGTTGAGGCTGACAATGACCATTGTGGAACCAACAGGAGAGTCCCCTATCTGGACTCACTCCTATTTCTCCCCATCCCTTCCTCAGGCTTCACAATTTGCAACCTGTAAATTCTTCCTTCAATCTTTGGCCTTTGTTCCAACATTGTGCCTATCAACCCCCCCTCCACCCCCCCCCCCTTCTTCATCTGTGTCCAGCTATTATCTGCTATGCTTTGGCCTGCCTATCCTCTCTCCCCACTCCCCTACAATCAGTCCGAAGAAAGGTCCCGATCCGAAACATCGCCAGACCATGTTCTCCAGAGATGCTGCCTGGCCTGCTGAATTCCTCCAGCACTGTGTCGTTTAGTATAAACCAGCATCTGCAGTTCCTTGTTGCTACAGGACGGAAAGAAAGGTGGAGCACAGAGAGGTTGAAGCCCCAAAAAACATGCTGACAAGGCATCACCTGCTCCTGTATTGTGCCCTGTTGCACAGCAGCAACTACAAATGTATAGTTACAATCCTACACCTTTACAGCAGCTGTCAGTCATAATTATAATGCTTTATAAAAAGGCACTGCAGGGCAAGAAGCTTCAAAGGCCTGTCCGAACTTGGAAGAAGAAATTTTCAAAAGTCCGGAATCTGAAGTGTTGCTTTTTATTCAAGTTATAGAGTGTGTCCATCTTCTGCAGTCCCTGTTCTTACATTTCAGGGTGACTATGGTAAGATAGGGGAGGCATGATGGCGCAGTGGTAAAGTTGCTGCCTTACAATGCCGGTGACCCGGGTTCGATCCCGACTCTGGGTGCTTTTTGCACGGAGTTTGGACGTCCTCCCCGTGACCGCGTGGGTTTTCCCCAGGGTGCTCCGGTTTCCTCCCACATTCCAAAGACATACAAGTTTGTAGATTAATTGGCTTTGTTAAAATATTGTAAAGGAGGAGGGAGGGGGGTGGAGAGGATGAGAATCACACAAAAGGATAGGGGACCAGCCTCGGTGAGCAGAGTCTGGTACTTACTGGGATGCAGTTGGCTTCAGACTTAAACTTGGAGGCAATCATGTAATGATGCTGGGATCAATGGCATTACACATGGAGAACTCAATGATACTAAAACTGTTTAGGCTTACAGGTTAGCCGACTCACCGATTAACCAGTGTCAGGGGTTACGGGGAAAGGCAGGAGAATGGGGTTGAGCAGCAAAGATGGATCAGCCATGTTTGAATGGCGGAGTGGTCTTGCTAGGCTGAATGGAATCATTCTATTCCGATCACTTATGTACATGACCGTAACCAAGCATTGTCAACCTCAAGCATAGGATCATGCATGACCAAATTACTGGTGAAACTTGGCTGCAGAGGTGCCCGGTAGCACGTCCCAAGACAGACCTGGCCGCATCCTGTGCATCAGATGGACATTGGCAGTGCAGAGAGACTAACTGTAAGGCTGACTTTCCCACTGATGGCCACAGCAAAACTCCTTGTGTGGCCCAAGTGGTTGGGTTACTCTTTCCTGGAAGGATGCACCCCTGCTCCCAGCACCCCTGCTTTCCACGAGATGTGCGACTCGTACCTAGCTTGACCTGAGTCAAGATGAATTCCAGCTCCGCCAGATGGTGGATGCTGACCAGGTTTCCCTCTGACCTCATGCAGATCTTCTGGGACTCCTGCCAACTCTTCCTCTCTTTATTCAGCCGGTAACAATTGCATCGAAATTTCAACCAGCCTGCTTCACACATGGTTGTCCGGTTGGCACAGGTATCTAGAAAAAAAAAACATCGTTCATTCATCTACAAGAAAACGGTGGTCAGTGGAACTCAGACTTAAAACTTAATACTTATGCTCATGGTTATATTTAAGTGATCTGGAAAAAATTGGTCAAGTGATGGGAAATAACCATTAAGTTGTATATATTTAGCACCTTTCATTGTTTCAGGATGTGCCAAAGTGCCTTGAAGCCAAGTAAGCCTTTTTTCAAAGTGAAGACATTGGTATAAACTTGCTCTTATCTAATGTCCACAATGGTTGCCATCAAACTCCTTGAACACAGAGGCCATTCGGCCCCCTGGGTCTTTTCCACCAGTCAGACCAAGGCTGATCTACCACCCAACTTGCATCACATCTCCATTTAACTGCCTTCCATCCTCCTGAATCTCCTCACCACTGGCTCCATCTACCCACAATCTCCCTCCTGACCTGGCCCTATCCATCAGATGGTGATCACCATGACTCACCCCTCCCTCTCACCACTCTATACTGGTTATCTCCTCTCTACATTCTGTCCTGATAGAGGGTTTTGACCCAAAACCTGACCTGTTGAGTTCCTCCAGCAATTTTCTTTTTGCACCTGATTCCAGCAGCTGCTGTTTCTTGGGTCGCCCTCTCAATCACTGTCTTGTCAATGTTAATTATTTCAAACCTTACAGTCTTTGAGGCACACATTTAAAAACTGTTACATTCTGATTTATTTCTTGAACAGCCCCACTCTCTTTCGCTCCTTGTTTTTGAATCGGGATCATTCCTCTCTCAAACCCACATCACCCAATTGAATCTGACGTAGCAAGGAACAAGAAGCATCTTTGAGCACAATGATCTCAGGGTCTGAGTGAGTAATGCAGTCATTCACAGAAGAAGTAAACGTAATTAATTTCAGACAGCACCACCCAAAGTTCCCTTCCAACACTCTCACAGCAACTCCATCATGCTGGGTCACTTCAGGACATCCTATTTTCACTCAAGCGACTGCTAACATATCATCTGTTTTTCATCAAAATGAGGCATAATTTACTGCGAGTTCTTGCCAGATCGGGGACAGAGACCACTGCCCACAAATCTGGCTGATGTTCATTGCTCACTGGATAATTAGAAGCTTCCTTTATGTTTCCATTACTCAAAAGGGAGATCTGTTCCAATGACCTGATATGCCATCCCCAACTCCTCAATAGCACTTGGGCTCCTCTGCTGATCTTTGTCCATATTATCTCCTGTCATCCAATGTACAAGCCCTGGCTCCATCCAATCTATGGTTCTTTTAATGTCACCAGTGGGGGTTCTAATCCTAGATCCAACGCATATTTTGGAAGTACGCCAACAGTTTTGTTCTTCATTGGCACTGTAACCTCAATGCTCTGAGTCAGCTGGCCAACAAGTGATAGGATAAACTGGTTTGTGCTGTTTCCTCAGCCCACTAAGCCAATTCTTTCCCACCATGGTACAAGGCACTATGTTATTTAGGGGAGCTGTAATAACCGGTTAGTTCCCCACCTGTGGTCACGGTATTTGTGGGTTTTGGCTTCTTCTTACAGACGTATGGCCTGGCGATGCCGCAGTCTTTGTTCTGCCACCTTCCGGAAGATTCTGTCCGGATAACTCCGCAGTTTTCCTCTAATGAATTTGCCGGCTGGTCTACCAAAGGAAGGAAGGGAAGAGGTTAGTTAGTTCCTTATATTAATGCTGGACCTGGGTGAGGCCAAGAGCAGGTCTCCTGTACGTTTACCTTGTGGCCACCCACACAATTAAGCCTCAGCAATAGATTGCGAGGTGCCCAATCTCGAGGCACATGTGATCCAATTTTGATTTGAATCAGGGGGCATTGTGCTGGAGATTGTATTCAGTTTCAGATTTTTCTTTACTACATAGAATTGACTCATCGCCAACTCACAGAGCAATCCTATCCTCCCATTACTTTTCCCCGGTAACGTACTCATCCAACATTTCTATCAACTCCACCATTCGCCCACACTTTGGGGGTAATTTGCAGAGGTTAATTAACCTCCTACAAATCTACACGTCTTCAGGACGTGGGAAGAAACCAGAGCACTCGGGGGAAGCCCTTGTGGCCACGAGGAGAACATGCAAACTCCACATAGACACCACCCGAGGTCATGATTGAATGGGGATCATTGGAGTTAAGAGATGGCAGCTGCCGCTCTGCCGGCTGTGCTGCATATCCTTGCCCTTGAATAATCCTTCAACCACTGTGTTAAAGTCTCCAAATGACTCCCAACATTGGCAGCGCTTTGGAGGTTGAGATATCCATACTTTTTGTATTGTTTACTCTACACAAACGTATCACTCTGTAGCCCACATTATCCCATGTGATCTGGGAAACTAAACACTATCACTATTCATAAAACTCCCATTGCAACATAAGGTGCATCATCAGCAAACCTCCCAATTTCTGACCTTCTGATGGAAGACCATCACTCATGAGGTAGCTGACGATTGTTGGCCTAAGACCTTTTTCCGAGGAAGAAAGATGTCTCCTGCAGTGACATCCCAGGGTTGAGATCATTGACTTGCAACAACCAACAATCTTCTTCCTCTAAGTGAGATATGACTCAACCCACTGGAGAATCTTTTTACTTTGCGGTCAATTTGGTCCAGTTGTACTTGATCTCCTTGGTGCTACATTTGATCCACTACAGTCTTGATATCAAGGGCTGACAGTCTCTTCTCACCAGTGGCGGCACAATAGCAGTGGTAAAGTTGGTGTCTTACAGCGCCAATCCGGGTTCAATCCTGACTACGGGTGCTGTCTGTACAGAGTTTGTACGTTCTCCCTGTGACCACATTGGTTTTCTCAGGGTGCTCCAGTTTCCTCCCACATTCCAAAGACGTGCAGGTTTGTAGAATTTAACTTCTGTAAATTGTTCCTAGTGTGTAGGATAGAGCTAGTGTACAGGTTGATCACTGGATGGCATGGACTCAGTGGGCCGAAGGGCCAGTTTCGACACTATATTGCTAAGTGAAATTCTATGCTCCTTGATTAGACCAAGGCTGTGATGAGTTGTGTGGTCAATGTCCTGATAAAAATACACTGTCAATAGTGGTTTCCACGACTATGCTGATGATTCAAAGTAGACTAATTGGACAGTAATTTCTCCGGAACTTCGTGAACAGATCATACCTGGGAAAGTTGCACATTAGCAGGTGACCCTCTGTGTTGTGAAGGCACTGGAACTGGGAGTTGTCTAGTCCCATTGCCTCTGCTCTACCATGTGTTCCCTCCCGTGAAGCATGAATCTTCAGCCTTTGCTTTAGCAATTACATGCTGGGTCCTGCCATCACCGAGGATGGGGAACATTCTATGAAGCATCCTCCTCCTGTTAGCTCTTTAATTGTCCACGATTCACGACTACATATGGTGGGACTGCAGAACCTTGATTTGCTGTTGTGAGATAGCTTACTTTATGTAATCTTTTTTGCTCAGTTTGTGAGAAGTCCAGTTCAGTAGGTTCAAGCCTCATCGTTTAAGATTCTGATCGCAGAGAGTGAAGGTTACTCCACGTGGTGGTGCCAATGTGACACACTTGGTAATGACATAGAGATCCCCCATCTCCTACTGTTCAGGTCCACTATACCAAGTATAACACATGAATCCCTGCTCCAACCAGTTTAATGACTTGCCACGACACATCTATATTTCCTGCTGAATGATTTGAGGTATCTTTATAAAATACATCCTATGAGTATCTCCATTCTGTGGGTGCAGTGTGGCGTGTGCAGATCTCTGAACTATTTTGCAACACAATTTAGAACTAGTGTATTGTGTGTGCATTTTCTCTCTTGGAAGAGGTGACTTTAGCCACCGCCTGCCAGCCTCTTCCAATGGTCGATCTCTTGCCTCACTCCCAGACCCTCCAAGTAAAAGATCTTCCTCCAGGCATGACCAAGACCTGCATGTCCTTTGGTGGGAACTCTCTCCATTGCACAAACCTCTACATCCTCCATGATAGCCACGGATGCAGTCCTTCTGGTGGAGGTATTCCCACTGTACTGTTGGGAGGGAGTTGCATGATGCTTTCTCCAGGATTGTGTCAGGTTTCCTCATTTTCTTCATTCAGGCAAGTGGAGAGATAGTCCTAGAATCACGCAGCCTGGAAACCGGCCTGCCGGCCAAGTCGCTCATGCTGACCAAGATGTTCTACCGAAACTAGTCCGTAGAGGAACTGGCTCTTGGATCTGCACATGATCCATATCCCTCCATTCAATGCATATGCTAATTAGCAAAAGGATTTGAGTATAGGAGCAGGGAGGTTCTACTGCAGTTGTACAGGGTCTTGGTGAGACCACACCTGGAGTATTGCGTACAGTTTTGGTCTCCTAATCTGAGGAAAGACATTCTTGCCATAGAGGGAGTACAGAGAAGGTTCACCAGACTGATTCCTAGGATGGCAGGACTTTCATATGAAGAAAGACTGGATAGACTCGGTTTGTACTCGCTAGAATTTAGAAGATTGAGGGGGGATCTTATAGAAACTTACAAAATTCTTAAGGGGTTGGACAGGCTAGATGCAGGAAGATTGTTCCCGATGTTGGGGAAGTCCAGAACAAGGGTCACAGTTTAAGGATAAAGGGGAAATCTTTTAGGACCGAGATGAGGAAAACTTTTTTTCACACAGAGAGTGGTGAATCTGTGGAATTCTCTCCCGCAGAACTATTTACCCACGCTGTTAATCGCTGACACTATCTTGGCAAATTGTTGAGAGATGCAGGGAAACTGGGTGAGTTTCCATTGACTTCCATTCAGCTCTCATTTTATGGCACATTTCGAATGTAAAACAACCTTCTGCTGTTTCAAACCTTTTTGTAAAGTAGTTTTATAGTTCTGGTGGGAAACATGTGGCTCATTGCCTGTTATTAGTGCCATTAGTGCACCAAAAATAGGTGCAATTCAATTTCCGGACATATGCCTTTCCAACAATATCCACTCAAGGAAGTAACAACACAGAAAGAGTGGACTACAAATCATGCCGGGCCTTCAACAAAACCACGGCCACAAGGGCAGCTGGGCTAAAGTCAGTCACTCGATAGCAAAGAAAGGGAGAAACAAGGAACTGCATATGCTGGGTTATAAGGAAAAAACACTAAGTGCTGGAGTAACTCAGAAGAGAGTCTTTCATCCTTTACTCTTTCAGTCCAGAGGAAGGGTCATGACTCGAAATGTCGACTCTCCATTTCCCTCCACGGATGCTGCCTGACCTGCCGTGTTTCTCCAGCAGCTCTCCCGTTCTTTGCTACAGATTACAACATCTGCGGTCTCTTGTGCTCTAGGCATTCAAAGTTGCATTCCAAATACTCTACCTCATAATTAAATAGAAAACCATGAAAGATAGAGATTGTAAATTGGATAGTTATAGGAAATTGGATAGTTATATGGATGGGAAAGGAATGGAGGGTTATGGTCTGAGCGCAGGTATATGGGACTAGGGGAGATTATGTGTTCGGCACGGACTAGAGGGGTCGAGATGGCCTGTTTCCGTGCTGTAATTGTTATATGGTTATATGGTTATATGGTAAGGACGGAATTCAGAGCTTAAAATGCGGTCTGAAAAACATTCAGGTACACTGGTGTCGATATTTCCATATTTCCATCTGACATGAGTTGGCAGTTCAGCCTCTGGAGTCTGTGCCAACACACAATGTAATCCTTTTACCCCCCTCATTTTCCCAATAATCCCATTCTTCACACATTCCCATGAACTCCAGCTAGATTCCAACACTCACCCACACTACGTCAAATCAAATATAAAACAAAAACATAGTCATCACTTGACCAGGGTGGGGAATAAAATCTGCCGAAGTTGGGCTTCTTCCCAATGACTGGTTTGAAAAGCGAGAAATGAGCTGAGGTTGTGTCTGGCTCTGCTCATGACTTCATCAAAGAGAAATTAGCAAAGGCAGACTAGGGAGTAAACTGGAGCCGGCAGGGGAAGGGGAGTGGCAGAGAAAGGGATGAAGAGAAAAAGGAAAACAAGGGATGGAGGACAAAAGGAAACGACAGTAAAAAAGTGAGGGGAGACCGAATGAAAAAGTGTGACAGAGAATTCACAGCTGATCTCTTTGCGATACTTTGATACTCATTTCTAAGACCAGATCACAAGGCATGTTAAACAGCAATAGTGTGGCAGAAGCTCTGCGGATCCTTGCTCGGGTTAAGAGGTGTTTAAAACACTGTTTCCATGTAATCTCTCTACAGTAATGAGACATTTTCTTTTAAGTACACACTGTGACAGTCTGTTAGTTTCTGACAATGGTGGCCATTGAAATTGATAAGCAATCAGTTTTATTAACACTTGTTCAAAAGTTACTCTATTAAACAAGATAACATGCTTAATTTTGTATTTTTAGCTTGCAGTACCAAAAATAAGTTTACAGCTATTATTAAAAAGAACTTTGGTTTTGAGGAGCGGGGAAACGTTGTTACTGCAAGTCTGGAGCTCTCCAGTCCCTAATTCCCCATTTACTCAGCTTTTTACAATGCTGTTTTCGTCAATGTGGGGTTTCTGAGGAATGCCACTGTTGTGATGTAGCATCGCTAACTGCACTTGAATTGCTGACTATCTGCAATGTTAAACCTGGTTCTCTGTCCATAGCTATTGCCTCCCTCTGCACATTTCCAGCTTGCTTTGCTTTATTTTGGAGCATACAACATGGCACGATAAAAACATACTTAAGGCCATTTCCAAGATATTGTGGTTTTGAGGAAGAAATTGGGTACATGCAGCAGCTTTAATGTCAGAGAGCATCTGAAGGTACACAATGAACCCTGGTGAGTTGTTTGGGGGTAGGGGGGGATTGTGGGGAAAGGCAGAAAAGAATTACTTATTTATTTTGAACTGATTACCACTCTCCCAGTTGAGGTACTTCAGTGGGGACCCATCAGACCACTGCCAGCCACCATCGATGTCCATATCATTCAGGCCAATCCAAAGAGTAGCACTGTAGCCAGTCAAGAGGCCTACAAAAGGAAACAAACAACATCACAGTGTAAGCCTGCTGCCTCAGCTCATTTGGGACATCATCACTGCAGGCTGAGCATGTGTTCTAGGTTTTAGTGAATTAATTTCTCTGTCAAGTGGTTCTTTCTGCACAGTTCATCAACAATGCATTGGGCTGAAGTCAACTGGTTTCTTTATTGCCAGGAGCTGGGTGTCACCAGCAACACGAGCATTAATTGTCCATCTCTGGTTGCCTTTGGGAAGATGGTGGAGGATCTTCCCTTTGAACCACTGGACCTTCAAATGGAAATTAAGAATCAATCAAGTTGATGAGGAGCAGGCGTCATGTACATAATAGAGCAGGTCCTACTATTAATCAAGCTTTTACTGACAATCTAAGAGCTCTGTGTCACTTAACCGGATACCAGTTTACCATTTCCAGATATTTAAAATGGAATTCGATCTCCAGATTATTAGTCCAGTAGAATAACTAAATAACTTCTGCACTGAGCTTTGCTTATATCTGAATATGAAACAAGTAACCTCATTTGAGGTTGCTTTGGAAGGTAGGTCTCGCAGAATGGGGTCATTGTAATTGAAGAAACTTGGAACAGAATATTTAAAAACAGGATTATATTACACATCTCCTCAGGCTTGCTCTGCAATTCAAAAGTTCATAGCTGAACCCATGCCCATATTCCCACCCAATCCCAGTACTCTTTAATCCCTATAATGTTCAAAAATCTATTGAGCTCAATTCTGAATAAACTCCAGACCTTGCATCCATTGTCCTCTGAGGTAGAGAATTTCAAAAAAAAAGAATTACATCTCTTCAGTACAGGCCCCCAGTTTACATAGGCCACATTTCCCACTTTTCCAACTGTTTGGGTTTTGATCATTCTTCAGACTGATGGCTGATTTTAATAGACCCACATTCCTGCAAGAACCCACTTCCCTTGATAGCATCTAAAAATCAATCATCCTTTTCTTGAATATGACGTGACTGGGCTGCCAAGAGGAGCTGAAGTTGGAATTGCTAAATGTCAACTCAATGCTTAAATTTAGGTAGGAAGGAACTGCAGATGCTGGTTCTACACTGAAGATAGACACAACATGCTAGAGTCTATCTCCAGTGTAAACCCGCTTCATTTTAGGGACAAGTACGTTCAGAGTAGTGGCTCTTCGGCACAGTGTTAACATGTTGATAATGGCTATGTCTCTGGTCCCCCACTCTGTCATTCACAGTTGCTTCACACTAAAATGAACCAAGGGATCAGACTGTAGGCGTTTGGAAACTCTGCTCTGTCTTTGCAGCTTCTGCCAGACTTGGCTCTCGGCCTCCTGCCAAAGGAAGTGACTCACAACATGGGAACATTCCATCTCAGGTTGAGGCAAAACGTTAGCCGAAGCTACCTCCTGGACTCCCATTTAACCCCCCCCTCCTTGTAATCCCAGTGGCGGCAAGTCACGTGACCAGCAGCGCGGAAAAGAAAACATCAAGAATGTACACAAATACTGCAGGCAGAGCTGTGAGAACATATACCACAATATCTCTAATAGACGTGACTTGTGTCGGCATTTCCAAATTACATAATTAGGCCATAAATTCCAGTGAGCAGAATTAAGCCATTCAGCCCATCATGTCTACTCTGCCATTCAATCATGGCTGATCTATATTTCCATCTCAACCCCATTCTCCTGCCTTCTCCCCATAACCCCTGACACCCATACTAATCAAGGAACTATCAATCTCCACCTTAAAAATATCCACTGACTTGGTCACCACAACCTTCTGTGGCAATGAATTCCACACATTCACCACCCTCTGACTGGAGAATTTCCTCCTCATCTCCTTTCTAAAGGAATGTGCTTTTATTCTGAGGCGATGGCCTCGGTTCCTAGAATCTCCCACTGGTGGAAAATCAACACAATACGATAGAACTTTATTTATCCCTGGAGGGAAATTGGTCTGCCAACAGTCATAAAACGCAACAAGATACATGAAACACAAAATCAAAGTGACGAGTGGAAAGTCCAAGATTGGGAAAGTGCAAAGATGGGGGGGGGGGGGGGGGGGGGAGATGGGGGCAGAGAAGGGAGTCAGTCTACCCCACAACAAAAGGGGGAAAAGTTGTACAGTTTGATAGCCACAGGGAAAAAGGATCTCCTGTGACGTTCTGTGCTGCATCCTGGTGGAACCAGTCTGTTGTTGAAGGTGCTCCTCAGGGTTGACCAGTGTGCCATGCAGGGGGTGAGCTGTCCAAGATGCTCCGGAGAAATCCTCTCCATGTCCACTCTATCCAGGCCTTTCATTATTCAGTAAGTTTTAATGAGGTGCCCCCTCATCCTTCTAAACTCCAGTCAGTACAGGCCCAGTGCCGTCAAATGCTAATGTGATGAAAACTCGTGCTGACATTACAGTAAGAGTTAAGGGGATTGGACGATCTCTGTGAGGTACAAGGTCATCAACTAATTGATGTTGGATGAACGGACTATTCTCTAAACCAAATGCGTGTAGAATTCCAGCTTTTTCCCACCCCCCCCCCCCCCCCCCATCATCACTCGACCCGAAACGTCCCCTACTCCTTCTCCTCATAGATGCTGCCTCACCCACTGAGTTTCTCCAGTATTTTTTGTCTACTTAGAATTCCAACATGCTCAGTTGACCTACCACAACTACGGAGCAGCCCTGAACTACTATCTACCTCATTGGTGCCCCTCGGATTATCTTTGATCGGACTTTACTGGCTTTACCTTGCACTAAACGTTATTCCCTTAGCATGCATCTATACACTGTAAATGGCTTGATTGTTAACAAGTATTGCCTTTCTGCTGACTGGATAGCACGCAACAAAAGCTTTTCATTGTACCTCGGTATGTAAGTAAGTAAGTAAGTTTTATTTATATAGCACATTTTAAGTCAACTTGCATTGACACCAAAGTGCTTTACATAAATTAAATAATAAGTTTCCATACAAACCATAGAAAAAGGTTAAAAATAAATAAAGAAAGAAAATGGACACAACACATTATAGAGTTCAACACAAACATCCCCCCACAACAGAATCAAAAATTTCCACTGTGCGGAAAGGCAACAGAAAGTTAAGTCCTCTTCCTCTGAAACACCCGAGGTCGGGGCCCATTTTTGGCCTTGCAGCCAGTCCGATAATTTCCAGGGCCCTCTTGCCGTGAAGATGGAACTCTGGCGTCGGGTGAAACAATTCCTCAAGCGGCTTGGAAAGTCTGGAGCGGCTGCCTCCTCCCCGGAGACCGGAGACCATGGCACTCGTAGACTTCAGGCCGCGCCGGTTGGAGCTCCGACCCCGGCGAACTCGATCCCTGGCTCCGCGGCGCTCCAAATCCAGCGCCGCCCGCGGCCGGACGCCCGCAGCCCCAGCTCCGCGATGTTGGGATCGACGGCAACAGCGCTCCGGAGCTTACCGCACGGCGACCCGGCAAGGCATCGCCCGCTCCGTGGCTCCGCTCCGTGATGGTGTCCTTGCGCTGCGCCGCCGCCGAAGCTGTAGTCCCGGCCGGTCCCGACAGGAAACGCCGCTCCATTCTCGATGGTAGGCCGCGAGGACGGGGCGAAGAAGCAGCTCGGAGGGATGCTGCCTCTCCGACTAGGTAGGGGACTAAGAATTAAAGTTTCCCCCTTCCCCATCCCCACCCACCACATAAAAGACCTCCACTAACATTTTGGACAGGACTTAAAATTAAAAAAAGGTGAAGAGACGGACTGCGGGCGGGCTGCCATACACAGACGGCGCCCACTAACTAAACTCAAACTTAGAAATGTTGTTTCTAACATCGTAATTCTTTTTCTCTTTCAGCCCGCAATTTATTTTGATGTGTCCTGTTCAAAGGTCTTGGTTTATATGATAATTTCAACAGATAGGCAGTAAAAGGAAGAATTTACAGATTGGCTAGCACATATCCCATCCAACAACGGTGACTATGCTTCAAAAACAATTTGCTGGCTTTGAAGCTGTATTTAATCTGACAGCTGCTGTATATCATTAAGTTCCGGCTTTCATCTGTTCTAGATAATCCAATTGTAATTCTAACCAACACCTGCAGCTTTGATAGACTCCATGCACTGCAGAAAGTAAAAGAGAGAGGGGGGTAAAAAGAACATGCAATTATACATATCTCACAAATATCAAGAGAGCCTGAACTTGAAACTTAGGCACTGTGACAATGTAGGAGTTGCAATGGTCAATGTCTGAGCAATAGGTTCCTCCACATAAATGGCCAGACCACTTGTATTGTTAATACTGACCAAGAAGGGCACCAGGAAGTAGTCCACTGTAAACAACAACATCCCATTTGTTGGTCAGAAGGCCACGGCCAGCCTAGTCTGACGTGCTCTCAAGAAGAGAATGTCTCAGTCACTGCACCTCAAGTTTAGATCATAAAGCTATAAGACAGAATTAGACCATTTGGACCATCAAGTCTTCTTTGCCATTCAATCAAGGCTGATCTATCTGTCCCTCTCAACCCCAATCCCGCCTACTCCCCACAACCTCTGACACTGATCAAGAATCTGGCAATCACCACCTTAAAAATATCCATTGCTTTGGCCTCCCACAGCCATCTATGACAATTAGTTCCACAGATTCACCACCCAGAGGCTGGAAAGGCCCTCATTTTTATCTTCTTGAGAGTGTCGTAAACAAGAGACATAGCTACAAAATAAGGAGTCGGTCATTTAAAACTGAGTTGCGTCGAGATTTGTTTCTCTCAGAAGGAGATGAAGCTCGGGAATTCTCTGATTCTGGGGTGGTGGAGGCCGAATCATTAGATATAATTAAGGTGGAGATAGATAAATATTTGAAAGATCGATGAACTGAGGGTTATGTGAAATTGGCGTGGAACAGGAGTTGCTTTCACAGATAAGACAATATCATACAGAATGGCAAAGGCCGGCTTGACAAGCTTAAATGCCTGCTCCTATTTCCCTGTGTTCTTGTGTCCATTTGTGCTGCACTGGGAGTCTGCATTGTGTGTCTGAATCCCTGGGCTGGGACTTGAACCCACTATCTGATGGCTGACAGGGAGGTGGTGGGTGCGTGTCACTGCTGTACCATTGATGTAGGTCTGCTCGTGAAGTTCGGTGACGCTGAGGAGGTCGGAGTTCTGTTGCTGGCAGCTGGTACGAGCCTCACTCCACGACAAAGTAGACTGGAAGTTGAACTGGTAGCAGCTGTTGGTCAGTGGGTCCTTGTCCCAGAAGGTCTCACAGTCATCACCTGTAGACAGAGCATGATTGTTAGCAAAGGTCAAGCAGCCAACAGTCTTATGCAATTCACGCTTTAGCGGCAGTAATGTTGGGAGGTGCCTGTCCTGCTGGAAACTAGGCCTTGGAGTAGTGTTGTGGTTGAACCATGTTAGTTTTACACACAAATGTTGTATAAGGAAGTGCACACAATCTTTAAGAACCCTTCTGGGTGAAAGTGGTACAAAGCTTTTATTCTTCTTTCCCATCGTGTTGCACCGTTTCTCACAGGTGGTCTCTCGCCTTCAGGTATTGCGAGCTCCCACTTCATACAATTGGCCATTCTTTGTGTGCCAACGTTGGCAGCTCAGTCGGAGCCAGTGAGCCAGTGTCCCAAACCTAATATTGTCCTCACGTAACATCCATAAACACACACACTGACTTCCCAGCAGAAGGTCGGTCAGAATCTCCACAGCTGCCCAGATGCCCCTTAACTCTGCAACTAATAACAAGAGAGAACTGAGAATCTCCCGTTGTCAGGGTTTGGATTACGATTCTCGCAGACTTGGGTGTCCAACCATCTAGTCATTACCTGGCATTCAGCCCAGACTCCACAGACCTCTAACACACAGTTTGTGTTCTGTGGTTGCCTTGCATGAAATCTCTGAAATAAATCAGCTGCACCAAAAGATTCACATTTGTACCTGATAGAAATTACATGAAAAGCAAATGATAAATCACTTTAACTTACTTCAGTCATAAATCTACATGGCTCCAGGTTACCTGCAATAGTTCGAAGAAAGTTTCATATTACAAAATGTGCCAAGCCCTCAGATCTAAATATGGTCTAACTAGAAACCCTGCAGAGAAAGCTCTCCACTCTCATAAGGGAAAGAGCTTCTCACCAGAGACAAGGAGAGAGTTGGAGAAGTGGATTGTGCAGTGGAGCTGGGAGGGATTCTCCTCACACGCGGAAGCAAACTCACTTTTAATGGGACAGAAACCCCATCTTTCATCCTTGCCGTAGTCCACCGTCGTCGCGCACCAGAGGTGGCCATCCTCACGCCCAATAGTGGTGCAATCGTGGAACCACTGGCTGTCGTACATGAACGGGATGGTGCAGGGCTTCCCGTGGGAGTTCCCCTGGATGGTGTAAATCTCTAAAAGAAAAATAGCATATCGGTTTTAAGTGGGTTGCGCAAAGCTACATGCACAAGTTGCTGGCAGAATGGAGATCTTGGGTAACTTCACCTGCAAGGGACTGGAGATGGTTTCATGCTCAGAATTTGCATTGTTTAACCATTACTGCACCATGCAGTTCTCGGAGACTGTGCCTTAGTGCAACACAGAGTCAACTACTTCTCCTGAGTCATAGCAGAGTAGTGAGACAAGTCAACAGGTACTTCTGCCTATATACAATGTCAGAGTCAACTGAGGAAGTTCAAGAGATTTTAGATAAGCACATGGAAATGCTGGGAATGTAGAGGTAGGGAGATGAGATTAGTTTATCTTGGCATTACGTTCAACCCAGATATTGTGGTCCGAACGGTCTGTTCCTGCGCTGTACTCCTCTCATGACTAGGGCTTCTTCTCTAGTCAAGGGTGGTGAAGAATGATCCAAGTCTGAGGGCAGGCTGAGGATTTGAGAGGTTGAGTGAAGATTGCAGCTGGTAACCATAGATGTGATAGATGGGTGCTGGTGATAAACATCAATATTGGGGGTGGGGGTCATGGGATTGAGTGGTCAGAAGAATCAGAGGTGCAATTATGGTCGGAGAAGGGGGGGGGGGGGGGGGCGGTTAAGGAGATTTAAGTCTGAAGGCTGGCTGAGGGTTTGAGAGGTTGAGTTAAGATTGCAGCTGGAGTCAGGAACATTAGACAATTGGTGCAGGAGTAGGCCATATGGCCCTTCAAGCCAAGCACCACCATTCAATGCGATCATGGCTGATCATCCACCATCAGTACCCCTTTCCTGCCTTCTCCAGATATCCCCTATGTTCAAGGGCCCTATCTAGCTCTCTCTTGAAAGTTTCCAGAGAACCGGCCTCCACCGCTCGCTGAGGCAGAGAATTCCACAGATTCACAACCGTCTGTGTGAAAAGGTGTTTCCTCAACTCCGTTCTAAATGGCTTACCCCTTATTCTTAAACCGTGGCCCCTGGTTCTGGACTCCCCCAACATCGGGAACATGTTTCCTGCCTCTAGCGTGTCCAAACCCTTAATAATCTTATATGTTTCAATAAGATTTGGTAGTGATGGGATCTAAGATGATTAGAGGGTCAGGCGAGAGGTCTTGAGTTTTGGGAAGGTTGGAGGATTGGAGCATCGTTGGGGTTTGAGAGGATGGGGGGGGGGGGGGGGGGGGGGGGGGGGGAGGGGAGGGGTGAATTAGAAGGGTCGGAGCTTTGAGGAGGATGAGATTTGGGAGCTTTTATAGTTCAAGAATTCAGGGTCTGGTCCTTGGGAGCACCAGGAGTGACTGTGTGGTTGCACATCCTGGACAGTGAATGTGGTGGGAGATGAATGGTGTCGGGGCAGGATACAATAGTGTGGTGGGTCGTAAAACTGAAAGGAAATAGGAAACGTGTGTTCCGGTGTATTGGTGCATGGCTGTTGTTCAAGGGAACAATGACAGTGTGGCCCTAGGTTCCCCAAAGGTTGCTGAAGCTGTATTGGATGGGTATTGATGTCATCCTATGCATAATTGGAAGTGGAAATGATTTTAAAAAAATGAGAGGAAGACTCTCCCTAGATGAATTTCTAGAGAGGTGCACATTGCATTTTGTTCTGTGAAAAGAAATATTAATTCTCAACTGCAAAATGCTGAAAAAAAGTAACTTTTTGGGATGATACATTGAAAAGTGTGTCTATTTGTTTTTGTGAAATATTGGCCCGATATTTAACCCAATAAGTGAATAAAAATGTTAAGAAGTCTTATCCGATACAGACGAAAATTGGAAAATGGAAAATAACATTAAATTATTCTAAAAGGTAAAAAAGATGCAATAAAACCTCTAGAAATCACCATTAAGACCACAACTGGAATATGACCCAACTGAAGGTGTGCATATAGGATGAAAGTTTGAACTTTAGCCTGAAAACAGTAAAAGGATGAATCAGTTTCCATTGAGTTGAGGGGGGCTAAGAAACTGGTTCATTGGAGCTTAGAAGGATATGGGGAGATGGTGCAGATCGTCACAATGACGAAGGAATTGGAGCAACTGATGGGGATTTCAGTGATAGTAGGTAGGTTGACAACTCAAGGGTTGCGATAATTGCTAAAGGACGGGAGAAGAGGCAAATTCCTTACCAAGTGCTCTAGAGAGAGAAAGTAAGTACATTTATTTATATAGCACGTTTAAATCAACTCGCGTTGAAACCAAAGTGCTTTACATAAAAGAAATAATAAAATAAATAATAAAGTTTCCATACATCCATAGAAAAATAAAAAAAATAAAAATGACACATCACATTATAGAAGTCAACATGAACGTCCCCCCACAACAGAATCAAAATTTTCCACTGTGGGGAAAGGCATCAAAAAGTTAAGTCCTCTTCCTCTATGAATCACCCGAGGTCGGGGCCTATTGGCCTCCGCAGCCAGTCCGATGTTTTCAGGCCCTCTTGCCGGAAAGCTGGAACTCCGGCGTCGGGTGAACACTCTTCAGCGGCTTGGAAATGTCTGGAGCGGCCGCACCCTCCCCGGAGACCGCGGCTCCCAAAGTCCACAGGCCGCGCTGGCTGGAGCTCCGACTCTGGCGATCTCGTATCCCAGGCTCCGCGGTGTTTTAAATCCAGTGCCGCCCACGGCTGGACTCTCGCAGCCACCGCTCCGCGATGTTGGGAGTCGGCGGTCACAGCACTCCGGAGCTTACCGCACTGTGACCCGATAAGGCATCGCCTGCTCCGTGTTGGTATCCCAGCGCTGTGCCTCCGCCGAAGCTGTAGTCCCGGCCGGTCCCGACAGGAAACGCTGCTCCAGTCCGATGGTAGGCCGCGAGGAAGGGGCGAAGAAGCAGCTCGGAGGGAAGCCGCCTCTCCGACCAGGTAGGGAACTAAGAAATAAAGTTTCCCCCTTCCTCTTCCCCACCCACCACATAAAAGACCTCCAACTAACATTGTTTTTTTACCAGGACTAAAAGTGATTTGCTTTGCTTGGAAGGATATTGGAATCAGGTTCAATAATAACTTTCAAAAGGGAAGTTGTTAACTATTAGAAAAAGAAACAAAACCTATAAAGTGCAATCGACAAAAGGCGGGTAAGCAGAGGCAGTGGATCAGTCTTTCAAAGAACTGGCCCTAGCAGTGACCAGTATGGTCTTCTTTTGGTACGATGACCGGGGGAATGGGAGCAATGGTTATGGATCACGAGGGACTCCCTTCAGCAATGTTGTCGCAGGCCCTTGTGTTGAAGGAAGGGCAGCTTCCACGTGGGAGGCTGGGGTTCGCAAGTCACATGCGCAGGTGTGTGATCTATCGTGCAGGAACTCTGTCAGACACCAAATCATTAATCCATGCGGTTATTGCATCCAATGCACGGAGAACCCAGAAGTACAATCCATACAGCAGTGTCCTTACCAAAATTCCCACTGAAATTATATCAGGTTGTTGCGCTAAGCAATGGGACATGTAGACCAATATTAGGATTCATTAGAAAGTCAGCAGGTTAAAGATCACAAGTAATAGTAGGATCAATTATAATAATAATAATAATGGATGGGATTTATATAGCGCCTTTCTAATACTCAAGGTGCTTTACATCGCATTATTCATTCACTCCTCAGTCACACTCGGTGGTGGTAAGCTACTTCTGTAGCCACAGCTGCCCTGGGGCAGACTGACGGAAGCGTGGCTGCCAATCTGCGCCTACGGCCCCTCCGACCACCACCAATCACTCACACACATTCACGCACATTCACACACAGGCAAAGGTGGGTGAAGTGTCTTGCCCAAGGACACAACGACAGTATGCACTCCAAGCGGGATTCGAACCGGCTACCTTCCGGTTGCCAGCCGAACACTTAGCCCATTGTGCCATCTGTCGTCCTATTTGTTATGTCCATTTGGGGTTTCTGTGGGTGCTCCAGTTTCTTCCTGCAACCCAAAGAGCACGTTGGTTGGTAGGTTAATTAGCCACTATAAATTGTCTTGTGTGTACCAGTAAGTGGTAGAATCTGGGGGTGAGGGGGGGGAGTTGATTACAAATTGGCAGAATAACATGGGATTAACGTATGGCCAGCAGGGTCTCAGTGGGTCGAAAGGCCTGCTTCTGCACTCAATGACGGAACTCATGGATCAATGTGGAAGATCAGTCCTAACGTACAAAATAAATGATTTTAAAAAGCTTAAACGAGGAAGAACAGAAAAAAATCTAGGCACATAAAACCTTTAGAAATCAAGTGACAATGTTTTGCCAAATGAAATATTGATCTTGGTTCCCAGACAAATAAGGCAGGAAACGCAAGTAGAGTGGGAATGCTGAAGCTACAAATCGTTCACCAGCCTGTTAGAATGATGGGCCCATACGTGTACACATGGTCACGGGATCCTTTTCAGGATCAAGGAGATGGTGGAATAAGGAATCACTGAGCTACTGGATGCAGGGCTTCACAGAAAGAAAAGAAGGTACGGGATCTTCATGAAAACAAAAGAGGTGAAGAAATAAGCTGATGGAGATGGAATTACCATGTGTTATAATAAAGTATATCAGATGAAACGAATTGCAATAATGGTTGATGCATCTACAAAAAGATGGCATAAATTTATCAGAACAAAAGCAGAAGCAACAAAGGATTTTTTTTTCAATACAGGGGATTAATAGAGATTGGAAACTGTATCTACAAAACTTTAAAAAGAAATGGGACATTTTGTCAGATTGTAGCACAGAAGGCACTAACTATGTGTAGGAAGGAACTGCAGATGCTGGTTTACACCGAAAATTGCCACCAAATTGAAACGTATAAGATTATTAACGGTTTGGACACGCCAGAGGCAGCAAACATGTTCCCGATGTTGGGGGAGTCCAGAACCAGGGGCCACAGTTTAAGAATAAGGGATAAGCCATATTTAAAACGGAAATGAGGCAACACTTTTTCACACAGAGAGTTGTGAGTCTGTGGAATTCTCTGCCTCAGAGGGCGGTGGAGGCCGGTTCTCTGGATACTTTCAAGAGAGAGCTAGAAAGGGCTCTTAAAGATAGCGGAGTCAGGGGATATGGGGAGAAGGCAGGAACTGGGTACTGATTGGGGATGATCAGCTATGATCAGCCGAATGGCCTATTCCTGCACCTAATGTCAATTGTCTATAAAATGCTGGATTAACTCAGCAGCATCTTTGCACAGTAGGAATAGGTAATGTTTCAGGTTGAGACTCTTCTTCATACTATAATTGGTTCATTTCCCTCGTTCAGTCTAATAAAATTTAATGGGTTTTTGAAATATCAGAGGAGGAACTGAAGGATGGGACCAAGATCACAACACACTTTAATCACTAGGTTGCTCCAGGGAATTTTCCCCAGAAATAAATAATTAGCTTATGAACACAACAGGCATCTGTCAAGCAGTTGGACTATTGCTACTATACATCTCATTGCTAGTGCCTAAGAAACTTCAGAACTGATTGTCAGTACAAATGCTGTTCGAGGGATTTTTGAGATAATTCGAGATTTTTGAGATAAAAGTCACAAGAAAAACATAGCTGGAAAATCATAATGTGTAGGAAGGAACAGCAGATGCTGGTTTACACAGAAGATAGACACAAAAAGGAATGAGTGGGTCATCATATGACGAGCGTTTGACACCACAGGGCCTGTACTCGCTGGAGTTTAGAAGGATGAGGGGAAGCTCATTGAAACTTACTGAATAGTGAACAGCCTGGATAGAATGGATGTGGAGAGGATGTTTCCACTCGTGGGAGAGTCTAGGACCAGAGGTCATAACCTCAGAATTAAAGGACGTTCCTTTAGGAAGATGCGGAGGAATTTATTTAGTCAGAGGGTGGTGAATCTGTGGAATTCGTTGCCACAGAAGGCTGGTGGCCAAGTCAATGGATATTTTTAAGGCAGAGATAGATTCTTGATTAGTCCGCATATCAGGGGTTAGGGGGGGAAGGCAGGAGAATGGGGTTAGGAGGGAGTGATAGATCAGCCATAATTGAATGGCAGAGTAGACTTGATGAACCGAAGGGCCTAATTCTGCTCCTATCAATTATGACCATGAAAAAGCTAGAGTAACTCAGTGGATCAGCCAGCATCTCTGGAGAAAAGGAATAGGTGACGTTTATACAGTATATAAAATATGATGTATTTTCTATTATCAAATATTATATATATATTATCCCTTCGAGACCCTATTTGACCCAAAACATCACCTATTCTGTTTCCCCAGAGATGCTGCCTGACCCGCTGAGTGTCTCCAGCTTTTTTGTGTCTATCACTGGAAAATCCGCCTGGGCTGTGATTGCCAATATGATCACAGACAGATATATGCCTCATTTATTATTACAGCTGTTTTTAGTGATACAACAAACAACTTTCCAAAAATACTCAAGACCCCACATTAACAAAAGAGCTAAACATGAAAATTATAAGGTTGAGATTTAATGAGCTGGTGTGGATAATTTATACATGGAGCTATGGAATCCTGGAACGAAATAACCTCCTAGTTAGTTTATTATTTACTGGATGTGAACCTCATGATGTATTGCTGCAACTAATTCACCTGGCAGGTCAGACATCAAACAGCATATAACTGAGAGATTCAACAATGGTCATGTTACGTATCTTTGGGTTTAAGGTAGAACTCGTCTCACATAACAATGTATAAAATTACCACTGTTACAAAAGAACTTAAGTGTATAAAAATCAAAGCTGGAGCAAACCATTCAGCCTCACAATACGATTTAGGCTGAACATAGAACCTTGAACAGTACAGCACAAGAAGGGCCCTTCGGCCCACAATGTGGAACATGGTGCCTTGTTAAACTGATCTCATCTGTCTGTACATGATCCATATCCCTCTGTTCCTTGCACTTCCATATGCCTATCCCCAAGCCTCTTAAACACCACTATCATATCTGCCTTCACCACCAACCCTGGCAATGTGATCCAGGCTACCAGCACTCTGTGTAAAAACTTGCCCTGCACACCTCCATTACACTCTCCTCCTCTCACATAGCTATGTCCTCTAGTGTTGGACATTTTCACCCTGGGAAATAGTCATCCTATCTATGCCTTTCATTATGTTGTATACTGATGTCTGATCTGATATATCTAGCATAGCTAATAATTGATTTCCAATTATACACTGATAAACTTATATTATGTGGTCTGAAGAAGGGTCTCGACCCGAAACGTCACCCATTCCTTCTCTCCAGAGATGCTGCAAGTCCCGCTGAGTTGCTCCAGCTTTTTGTGTCTTCGGTTTAAACCTGCATCTGCAGTTCCTTCCTATACAAACTTATATTATGTACTGATCCAAGCTGATCCAATCTTGGTTTCAAGCAACTGTCCCCCTCTCTCTCCATGCACCTGTAGTTTTAAATGCTAGACGCTTCAATAAGGTCATCTTTAGACTTCAGAGATACAGTGCGGGAACATGCTCTTCGGCCGACCAAGTCCGTGCCGACCAGCAATCACAATTTTTTACCAGAGCTAATTAACCTACAAAGCAGTACGTCTTTGGAGTGTGGAAGGAAACCGGAGCACCCGGAGAAATCCCACACCATCACAGAGAGAACGTATAAACTTCGTACAGATAGCACCCGTTGTTAGGATCTAACCTGGGTCTCTGGCGCTGTAAGGCAGCAGCTCTACCACTACACCACTGTGTCACCCTAATTCTTACCCCTCTCATTCTTCGATACTCAAAGTAAAGGTCCGAACCTCTCAACATCTCCATGTGTGGAACCCATTCATTCCAGGTATCAACCCAGTGAACTTTCTCATCCTTAAATATGGAGGTCAAAACTACACAGAACTCCAGGTATAGTCTCGACAATGTTCTGCAAAGTTCCATGAAAACCTCTCTACTCCATTTCCCTCACAAATAAAGACCAACATTCCATTAGCCCTCCTAATTATTTGATATACAGATAGTTCTGCTATAACACGATAGTTAAGTTCCTAAAAAACCTAGTGTTATAGAAAATCACATTATAGTACAATAGTCTATAGTTGCCTTCAAAGCAGAGATATAAACATGACTGTGCTATAACCAAGTGGCAGTAATTTAAATAGTGTTTCATAAAACATCCAACACGTTACAACCAATTGAACGTTATAATAGAAATGACTGCTTGCACGCTAGCCTTTTGTGTTTCATGCACTAGGACACACAGAATATTTATATCACAATATTCTGTAGTATCACAAAGCTTTAAAAAAAAAATGTGGATTCTTCTTTCCAAAGTGGATAACCTCAGATTTTCCCACATTCTACTCCATCGGACAAGTTCCTGCCAATTCACTTGACCTATCTATATCCCTCTGCAGGCTTGATATATCTTTCTCACAACTTGCTGGCGTCCCTATCTTTGTATTGTTGGCAATTTCTGGCTGCAGTACATTTGACCCCTTCATCCAAGTTATTGATATAAATAATAAATAGTTGAGACTCCAACACTGATAGCCCCAATAGTTACTGACTTCCATTGGAAAAATGATCCATTTATCACAACTGTATGCTGCTAGTTAGCTTTCCCAATCCATGTCAATATATTAACTCCCAAACTCATGTGCTCAAAAGTGTCATCTGAGGTTGCCTTATCCACACAATTTGTTACATCCTTCAAAAATTCTAGTCACTTTGTTAAAAACATTTTTGCTTTCAGACCATAATTCTGTCAGATTGTTTTATGATTTTCTCCCTTAATAATGAATTCCAGCATTTTTCCAATGACAGATGTCAGTGCTATAATTTCCTGCATTCTGCCTTCATTCCTTCTTAAATAATGGGATTTTTCTAATCCTATTAGACTTTTCCAGCATCTAAGGAATTTTGCTGGATTACAGCCAATGCATCCATTTCTTCCTTGACCCAAGGCTGTTGGCCAAGTGTCCATCAGTTTGCAAGTATTTTTTCTTCAAATATAGAGCTTGTTTTAAATACTTCCTTCCCCATAGTTCTTGATTCTCGTTACTGTGATTTTTTTTGTGTCATATGCCTTCTTGCCTGAAAATCGATCCAAAGTATTTATTTGGAATTGCTGTCATTTCTCTAATTCCCATTATTAATTCCCCAGTTTCACACTCGATGGGACACTCTATTACTCTCTAGACACTCTATTAATCCTTGCAGGATTACTTGCTATCTGCGTTTAAAAAATATATATTATTTCCAAATCCCTCCTCATAATCTCAGTATTCTCCACCGACACGATTGTTCACATGGTTCATGTGATCAGGCCAATTGGAGACAATAATGATGTCACATTATGGTAGCATCTGGTTCAACCTCCCATCACCGTCCCTCTGCAGCTAATACTTAGGGGAGGGTCATCAAAGAAAATTTACATCATTCTTATTTCCTGAAACTCGTAGATTTATTTAATTATTTATACATTATAGAGATTATGAAAAATTACATCATCCTTATTTCCTGACATTCAAATATATATATATATATATATTTATATAGGAATTTCAGGACATAAGGATGCTGTGAATTGTTTGTGTGGGGGGGGGGGGGGTGGGTGTGTGCAAGAGCGGAACTCGCTATCAAAGCATGGAGGGGACGGGGACACCATTTTTTGGCGGCCACGCGCGCATGCGCACACACACCACTCACACACACGCGAGGCTTCGGAGGCTCACTCCAGCGCTAAAAGCGGAGATTTTAAAATCGGGATTACAAAAACTTGGGGTGGATGTCTCCCACCTCTCAAAACATGGGGGGGCACGTGTCCCCTCTGGCCCCCCCGGGTTTTCCGCCCGGGTGTGTGTGTGTGTGTGTGTGTGTGTGTGTGTGTGCGTGCGTGCGTGTGTGTGTGTGTGTGTGTGTGTGTGCGTGTGTGTGCGTGTGTATAAGGACAATGCAAATTGTTTAATAGAAGTAATTGATTTAAAAATAAGGTGTTCTGACATTTCATCTGCATACTGTTGATTTTTGAATGACCTGCTTATTGAAACACAAATGGATCACCAGTATAACCAATTTTTGCATTCAAACCAGGATTTTGGTTAGGCTGCATTTGGCTCTATTGGTGCAGTTCTGGTTGTCCCATTACAGGAAGGATTTGTAGGCTTTGGAGAGGGTGCAGAAGAGACTTAACAGAATGCTGCCTGGATTTGATGGTGGCAGAACGAGATGTTTAGGAGATGATTAGATGGTGGCAGTTAGAAGGAGATACAAGGTCAGATTTGAATTGTTTTATTTCTGGAGCGTTGGAAGTTGAAGGGTCCTGATAGAAATATATAAAACTATAAGAGGCTGTGCCACTGTGCCATTTTTGGTATTGGTTTATTATTGTTATGTGTCATATGTAAGTGAAAAACTTTGTGTGCTATCCAATCAAATCATACAATGCAGGAGTACGATCAAGTCACACACAAGTACAACTAGTAACGTAAGGAGAAATATACCAGAGTGATGAATATAATGTTATAGCCTTATGACTTTAAGTTTGAAAGAAAATTCAGATTTTCAAAAATTCAGGTAGGTTGAGAGATCAAGACCTCACCCTAGTTTAGAGGAGGACCATTCAATAGTTTGATAACAGCAGGGAAGAATCTATTCCTGAATTTGATGGTATATGCTTTCGCACTTAAAAAAAAATCTTCTGCCAAATGCAAGAGGAGAAAGGGGAATGATAGGGATGTCCTATTATCATCCAGGGACAGGGAAGCTATATGCCTACAAGATCCAGAAACCGTGGCACTGTAAAGGAGCTAGATTAACAATTTATCTCCAAGTTAGAAGTTGATTCAAATCTAAACGCTAAATGAACATGACTCGTGCGGGATTAAGGAGTACTGAGGATATTTGACCTTACCATGATAGGGTCGAGAGCACAGGTCGTCATTGGTGTTGTGTATCCTCCACAGGTCCTCAGGCCCTGAGGCGCTGGGTTCAGGCTGCAGATTCAGAATGGTGTTGAGCTGATTGCCAAGACTGTTACAATGCCATCGCATCTGGGCGGACTCCTGATCACACTCGGTCATGCCCAGGATGGGTGTAGTCTCGTTCTTCCTCTGGGTGCTCAGGCACTGCTCGGATCCAAGGTTAAAGAGACGCAGCCTGGAGACCCATTTCCACTGCTGGTGGCTGGAGCTCTCGTTGCAGGTCAGGGCCAGTGCCACGCTGGAACCCCGGCTCTCCAGGCAACTCCTCGTTTTCTCGCTGTACACCAGAAATACATTGGCATCTGCAAATCAAAAATGAATATCGTCAGAACTAAACGGAAGGGCCTGTCTGAGGAATTGACATTCAACTATATTGACTCAGATTTCAACAGCATGAAACAGACCTCAAATAGATTATCTTACACTTCATGCCCATCTCCGAGTCTAATATCCCTGTAGGCATCACATACATATTCCATCCACAAGCATCTATTCCTCAGACACTGCATTATCTTGGCTGTCAAGGCTTCGGGCTCTGGAATTCACTCTACCTCGTTAAACTGATTCCTAAAAACTTTCTCTTAACCTACCTCCAAGCTGCTGTGGTATCTCATTAACTAGTGTACAAAATCATGAGAGGAATAGATCGGGTAAATGCACAGAGTCTATCGCCCAGAGCAGGGGAATCTAGAACCAGAGGACATGGGTTTAAGGTGTGGTGGGAAAGATCTAATAGGAACCCGAGGGGTAACTTTTTTTACAAAAAAGGTTGATGGGTGTGTGGAACGGGCTGCTGGAGGAGGTAGTTGTGGCAGATACTATTGCAATGTTTAAGAAGCATTTAGACAGGTACATGAATAGGACAGGTTTAGAGGAACATAGGCCAAACGCAGGCAGGTGGGACCAGTGCAGATGGGACATTGGTCGGTTTGGGCAAGTTGGGCCAAAGGGCCTGTTTCCACGATGTATACCTCTATGACCACCTCAGTTCATACTTGGTTTGATAACTTTCCTCAGAATTGGTTATTTTACTAGAGTAAAAGCAGATATGAATATAAGCAGTGGTCGCAGTTGCCAATAGCTGGTTTACATGTCTAATCATTCAAACACTACATTGTCCAGGGCCGTGGACACGAAGCACAGGGATGTGTGATCCAGCATATATCGTGCACTGGTAAACTGGGATTGTTATCCCTGCAGTGGAGGGGCTGAGAGGTGATCCGATAGCTGCTGGTTCTTTAAAAAAAAAGATGCAAAGTGCTGGAGTATCTCAGTGGGTCAGGGGGAATCTCTGAAGAACATGGATAGGTGACGTTTCAGATCCTTGGTTGGTGTCGTTTCTTCCTATAGCTTGAATTCTACTACTGGCCTGACAAAGGTGAGAGGCCTGTTTAATTGTTTGTCAGGGCAGTACAGAGATTAACCGGGTTGGGGTGGAATCTGTAATAAATCTGTAGATCTCCCTTAGCACTATTCAACAACACATACATGTAACACCCACTTTAGATTTAATGCCTTTTTTTTCCTTCCACTTACGTAATTAGTCTAACACATTTGTTGTTCCTGCCTCCTAGTTTGGGTTCAAGTCCAAAATTTTCCAATTTACAGAGTTTTTTAAACCAAGTATTGAAGATGGAAATTATTCCAACTCTGGCCTCTGAGGCACTCTCTCAGAACTTAATACCCACCCCAACATGGTGCCTCCAATAAGTATTTGCTACGTTCTAATCCTCTGCCAGTTCCCATCCAGTCCAAAATTTTGCCTTCAGTTTTAAATAGCCTGTTATGAAAAAAAATTCCAAAGTTTTTCTTGGGTGTGTTGGAGCACTACATCATTTGGCCATGTCAATTGGGATTCGATTGACTTGGAAACACAGTTGCAAAATAGTAAAAATCCCATCGGACAAAATCTCAACAAGGCCGCGGATGATGGGCGAAGGCTGAATTTCTGATTTAATTGGCGACTAAAACTCGACTCAGATCTGTGGGGTCTAGAAGCCTGCAACTGAAACAATTTACACTTGGAATCGAACGATTTTGCTTGCTATTAGTTTCTTTAAACCACTGCTGCAGGGCAAAGACTAAACAGAAAAGATTCAGCAGGTTGGGTCACGTTTGTTGGGATAGAAACAGAGCTGACGTTTCAGATCAAACAGCCTTCAGCAGAGGTACGACAGAGGGCCTGAAACGTTAACTCTGTGCCTCTTCCCACAGATGCAGCCTGATCTGCTGAGCATTTCCAGCATTTTTCTACTTTTAGATTTCCAACATCTGCCGCTCTTTTTTGATTTAAGGACAGAACTAAGTCTACAGGATATAATAGAAATGAGAGAAGATGGGAAATACACTGGATGCCATTACAAGAGTTACTGTTACCTATAGTAGGGTCCATGTACCTTGCAATAATGGGGGAGATACATAGACATGGTTAAAACAAGGAACTGCAGATGCTGGTTTACTCAAAAGGACACAAAGTGCTGGAGTAAGGCTGTGAGATGGGGCTATTTTTTTTTAAACAGCATTAAAAACAGAGATGAGTTACTGTGAAAGGACAGTATAATGGAGAATTCAGAAGTAATTTAGCCAAGTGTGTGGTGTTTTCATGTCTATGTGGTGACAACAAAGGTACCCTGCATATCCCAGAAAGATGAATGGGCTGGTAGATTCATTGGCTGTAGTTAAATCTCCCTCGTTTACTGGTGAGCGAGGGAATCTGGGGGAAGCTCATGGTAATCTGGAGGGAATTACATGGGATTAGTGTAACTGAGTGCTTGCTGGTCAGAGAGGACTTGGAGTGGCCCATTTCCATGCCGAGTGACACGCTGAGAAAGGCAGAGGATAGGATTGAGCAACAATATGGACTTTTCCCATCAACGTTCAACCAAGCAACTGGACTTTCTCGTTATGATGTATTTGCAATAGATTCCAGAAAGGTCATTATCTGGGCAGGAAACCCAGAGACAGTTAGTGTGAACCATCCCAGTAATTACATGTTCCAAAAAAATCTCCAGGAATAAAACACAAAATTATAGTAGATTTGACTAGTTTTAAATCTCGTTACTAAAATGATGGACCTTTAAATAAACACTCAGCAACCTTAAGAGTCATAAAGTCACGGAGACATACAACACAGAAGCAGGTCCTTCAACTTTTCCACAAAAAAAACGCAATTTAATCATTTCAGTGTAGCAAATAACTGCCAGCGAGCCCTTGAGATGTCGCCTCTATCGTAGAAAACACAAGATTTCACAATAATGAAGTGTCATCATTTCTTCACGAGACCCCTGTTCTGTCCCTTTAACTCTGTCCCATTAAACCACTGAACACCTACCTATCTTCCCTTGCCAATTCCAAAGTTAGTTGATGTTGTAATAGTCCTCTCAGATACTGGCCCCACCTCTTTGTCTGCCATGCTCATCTATTTCTCTTCTTAAAACAGTACCTTTTAAATCCCTGCAAACCAACACTTCATCACCAATCGCACTTTTCCCTCCAGTATCTTTGAACAGTTTTTTGTGTCTGTGTCCATTTTTTCAACAACTACTTGTCCGAATTCCGCTTAATAGATTCCTGCACTAACCACAGTGCAATTCTTATTGAAGTTACCCACGACAACCTATATGATAGTGATTAAAGGGACGCATCTCTCTTCATCCTTCTCAATCAGGTTGACCATATTATCCTCTCACACCTCTCTGCCACCGCTAGTACTCTGAACCCACAATGACCTTGCCCAAATTTGTATCAGAAGAATCATACACAAAAGCTTTTCTTTCAGATCCTGTGGCAACACCCAATGATTTACCCGTGGACCTCCAAAGAGTGCCCATTTCCACAAGGACACTAATGCCAACCAGCTGTATTCAAATGGAGACTTACAAGTCTTAGAGCATGGAAATAATTACTATTGAGCATCCACTGGCACCAATCCAAACCTATCCAATTTCACCCCCCCCCCACATTATCACCAAAAGCCCCAGATTGTATCATTCAACTATACAGGAGAAGAAATTTACAACAGCTAGTTCATCTCCCAACTCATACGTCCTCGCGGAAACCCGGGCGGTCACAGGAAAAACGTGCAAAACGTCACACAGATAGCACTGAAGGTGAGCATTGAACTGAGTCGCTGAAGTTTTGAGGCAACTACCGTACTCCATGCCACCTAAAACCTCTTCCTCCTTAATATTAACAAAGCTGAGGGCAATATCTCCACTCTGACCACAAACACCATGTCCTGGCCCTCGCTCTCCGGCAGCCGAATGAAAAGGGAAATGGGGTACTTGCAACCTTGATGCCCCATGTATTTCAGTGGCTATGCCTGTAATGTAGAGAACTTCACCTACTGCTCAGTAATTCATTTGGCTCAGCTTCATCTGTTGCTGAAACCCTCGCTTTGATTAGGCAGTCCTTAATGTTTGTTTAATCTGGATGTTCAATGAATAAGAAAGTGTTCCACAGAAGGACCACATTCAATCCAATGTTCATTAATTAGACCTCTTTGTCATAGCAACAATGGAAACATTTATATTCATGGCACAGCCTTATCAAAACTTGCAAGATTGTTTCCTCCTGTGGGATTTGTAATTCAGTAGTAAATGTCTGGTTGGAACAGAGCGGCAATTTCATAAACACGGCCTCATAGGAACCCACTCCAGTGCCTCGCTCCAGCCCCAGATATACAGCCCTGTGCTGCACCAATAACCTTCTGAATAATGTTCAGGCTGCAGATGGCTTCCTGTACAATGGTGAAATCAAACATAGTCTGGACGACAGGTTTGCAAAGTACTGACATTGAGTCCGCCAGAGTGACTCCAAGCTGCCCTTTGCCTGCCCCGTCTATTCCTGATCCCACCCTGACCTTTCTGTCTGTGTCCCCCTGCAGTTATAACAATGCCCAATGTAACCTTGAGGAACATGGCCTCAAGAGATTGTAAGAGTCACTGAAGATGTGCCAAATTTTCCCAATCTCCTCAGGGAGTAGAGGCATTGGTGTGGCTCATTGGCCGTATGGTAATATGGTAATATTGATGCCATAGAACTCTATCTCACCAGACTGATTCCTGGGATGTCAGGACTGTCTTATGAAGAAAGATTGGATAGACTTGGTTTATACTCTCTAGAATTTAGGAGATTGAGAGGGGATCTTATAGAAACTTACAAAATTCTTAAGGGGTTGGACAGGCTAGATGCAGGAAGATTGTTCCCGATGTTGGGGAAGTCCAGGACAAGGGGTCACAGCTTAAGGATAAGGGGGAAATCCTTTAAAACCGAGATGAGAAGAACTTTTTTCACACAGAGAGTGGTGAATCTCTGGAACTCCCTGCCACAGAGGGTAGTCGAGGCCAGTTCATTGGCTATATTTAAGAGGGAGTTAGATGTGGCCCTTGTGGCTAAGGGGATCAGAGGGTATGGAGAGAAGGCAGGTACGGGATACTGAATTGGATGATCAGCCATGATCATATTGAATGGCGGTGCAGGCTCGAAGGGCCGAATGGCCTACTCCTGCACCTAATTTCTATGTTTCTATGTTTCTATCTCCTTCCTCTACTCTGTCTCTACATTGTTTGTGATTTGGCCCACCGCAGTGGTTTAGTCTGCAAACTTGTAGATGGAATTAGAGCTGAATTTGGCCATACAGTCATATGAATGTGTAGAAAGTATAGTAGGGGACTGAGGACGCAGCCTTGCAGGACACCGGTGTTGAGAATTACTGTGGGGGAGGTGTTGTCACCTTTCCTCACCGATTGAGGTCCGTGGGTTAGAAATTCGAGGATTCAGTGGCTGAGGGAGAGGGGGGGGGGAGCTGTTTCCTAGGTCCCCAAATATGGAGATGAGTTTGGATGGGATTATGGCAGAGCTGTAGGCAATAAATAGGAGTGTAATGTAGGAGTCCTTGTTTTCTAGGTGTTCTAGAGATGAATTTAGGGCAAGGGAGAAGAATGGAATAGTGAGAGGTTAAAGATGTCGGAAATAAATCTCTGAGTCAGCGATAAGAGCTGTAGTCGGACTGTATCGGTATTGCACAACATTCCCACTTAGAACTGCGGGGTACTCAAGTCACTTACATCTTTGATAAGACAGAGCACAAACAAAATTCCGATTCAGGTCCTCCATGCCTACTGGGAAAATCAGCAACTTCCCACAGGAATAAGTGTGTTCATTGCAATGCTGGTGAGAAATCAACTGCCCTTCCTGCTGCCAGTTGTGATATGTACAAATTCGCCAAAGGGCATATCCACAATGTGCACAGACCTGCTTCTGGGTGTATTATGTTTGAAGTTGTATTGAAAGATCTCAGCAATCACTCCTAGCATCAAAGCATCATGAAATTGGTGCCAAGGATCCATAAGAAAACCAAAAGGGGTTTCAGAGGAACTAGGTAGAGCATCGTCAAGAATTATGTCACAACAAAATAGACAATGATACCACCATCTTGAACAGGGTACATTAGACTATTACTGGTCTATACTAGATCAGGGGTGTCACAGTGGTAGAGTTGCTGCCTTACAGCGCCAGAGACCCGGGTTCGATTATGATTGCAGGTGCTATATGAATTCAAGTTCATATAACAAGAGAGTACAGAGGAGATTTACTAGAATGTTGCCTGGGTTTCAGCAACTAAGTTACAGAGAAAGGTTGAACAAGTTAGGGCTTTATTCTTTGGAGCGCAGAAGGTTAAGGGGGGACTTGATAGAGGTTTTTAAAATGATGAGAGGGATAGACAGAGTTGACGTGGAAAAGCTTTTCCCACTGAGAGTAGGGAAGACTCAAACAAGGGGACATGACTTGAGAATTAAGGGACTGAAGTTTAGGGGTAACATGAGGGGGAACTTCTTTACTCAGAGAGTGGTAGCTGTGTGGAATGAGCTTCCAGTGAAGGTGGTGGAGGCAGGTTCGTTTTTATCATTTAAAAATAAATTGGATAGTTATATGGATGGGAAAGGAATGGAGGGTTATGGTCTGAGCGCAGGTATATGGGACTAGGGGAGAATACGTGTTCGGCACGGACTAGAAGGGTCGAGATGGCCTGTTTCCGTGCTGTAATTGTTATATGGTTATATGGTTATAAGTCATGAGTTAGCCGAGTTTGAGGTTGGGCCACCTGCCAAGGATAGGCCTCGGACTATGCACAGAGTTTGTACGTTCTCCCCATGGGCTTTCGCAGGATCTCTGATTTCCTCCCACTCTCCAAAGACGTACATGTTTGTAGGTTTATTGGCTTGGTAGAATTGTAAATTGTCGCTAAAGGGCCAGTTTCCGCACTGAGTCTCGAAAACTAAAATAACTAAAATAAAACAAGATGCAGCTAAGTGTTGAGAAAATGGCTCAGTCAGAAAGTCTGTAGTTACCAGCATCCAGGAAGCATGTGTTGACGAACCCCTGCCAATCCCAACAACCTCCAAATCTTTGGGCAAGTCTGATGCTTGGTCTTTATCATTTGGGACTTCATTCCTCAGTCGCCTATGCTCCAAGGAATAATCTTATCAAAGTGTATAAAATTATGAGGGGAATAGATAGGGTGAATGCACAGGGTCTTTTACACCAGTGGACATAGGTTTAAGGTGAGGGGGGAAAGATTTAATAGAAACCTGAGGGGCAACCTTTCCACACAGGTATGGTGGATATGTGGAACAAGCTTCTAGTGGAGGTAGTTCAGGCAGGTCAACAATAGTTAAGTCATTTGGACAGGTAACTGGATAGGAACGTTTTGGAGGGTCATGGGTCAAACATAGCTAGAGGGCTTTGCGTAGATTGGGCATCTTGGTCCGCATGAACAAGTTACTCCAACACACCTGCTTCTGTGTTATTTGACTGACTCAGATCGGAGAAGGTTCATCTGTATAGAATGATGGAATCAGTGTTTCCTTTTCTAGTGGGAGGCCTATCCTTGGCAGGTGGTCCAATCTCAAACTCCGCTAACTCATGACTTGTATTCATATAGCACCTGCAACATAGTCAAAAAATGCCCAAGCATCCTTTGTGGATAAACATAGTCATCCTTTTGCACTGTTGTTCAACCCAAAACACTGCACTGTCCTGACACTGCAGCCCATCACACTAAAAGTTAATGTACATAAGTACTGGGCAACAAACTGACATTAGAAGCCAAGCAGTAAACCATGCTGGCCAAATGTGAATGTCTGAGAAGCGTTGATTTCAATAAACTCTGAAACCAGCAATATGACAGCCTCATTAAGCAGCACGCTCTCAATCAAGTGAAATGTAGGAATGAAGCTGCTCAGAAAGGCAGAAAGCATGAATGGCATTCGAGTGTTGAAACAGAGGTTCGTTAAGAATAGACAGAAGGAACTGCAGATAGACACAAAATCGACCCAAAATATCACCCATTCCTTCTATCCAGAGATGCTGCCTGTCCCGCTGATTTACTCCAGCATTTTGTGTCTAGTTTCAGTTTGAGACCTTACTTTAGACCCTTCTAACTTTGCAGGTTAAAGAGAAAGTGACATTAGAATTCATCCTACCCACAAGGACAGGAAGAAAGAAATAGTCCTTCCCATTCTGCAAGCGCAACTTCGGAAGTAGTTTGACATTAATTTTTTTCTCAGGGAGTATATTTATCCTTCCTTCATGCCGTCTCCTTGACAAGCATCATTAGTTAAAACACTTAAAATAAAATTGGACCCCGACACAGAATTGATTACTCTAGGTACGTCAGAAGTCTGTTCTGAGCTAACATTATTTCAAAGACGTTTCCTTAATTATGGCCTGATAACGGCGAAAAAACGAATACTTAAATTTTGGAAACATACATTAGTCCCTACTGTAAAGATGTGGATTACAAACATGTCCGAGACACTACATCTGGAAAATATTAGGCTTGTCTTGGCAGAAAAACCAGATCAATTTTTCAAGACATGGACACCCTTTACCGAATTCTAACAAGGATAGTATGGCGCAACACAAATTTGGATTTAATCCAACTATGGGTTGGGTGAGGTGGGCAGCGGGGCGAGGGGCTTTTTATCTCCACTTTTTTCTTTTTTCCCTTTTATTTTCTCTTCTTTTTTTCTTTTCCTCTCTTATATCTTTATTCACTCTTTGGCCACACTACTTTGGTAGTCTAGGGGTCCTAGTTTTTCATTTTTCACTCTTTCGCTCTCTTCTTCTTTTCCTTCATTTTCTGGTTAAAAGGTCAAAATTGAAGCTGTACAATAATTGTATAATTTTACGTGCCGAATGTTTTATTTTTGTACAATTGCTTCTAATAAAAATAAAAAATAAAATAAAAAAAAGACAAGCATCATTGTACACTGAAACAGGCAAGTGTGAGATTGCATGCCCTTCTCTAGCATCACTCCATTCATGCTTGCTGGTGTGAGTAAATGGCCTGTCCCACGAGCATGCGACCTGCATGCGGCAAGCGCGACCAAACAGGAAGCGGGGGCTGCGCGGAGGTCGAGTGATCCCTGTACAGGGCCGATCCCACCAGCATGCGCCTGCATGTGGCGAGCGCGACCAAACAGGAAGCGGGGGCCGTGCGGAGATCGAGTGAGTGACGTGAAGTTCGAGCGAAGTCCGCGGGAAGTTCGCACATGACGTATGGCGTCGAGACGCTGCGCACGCCCGTCGAAGCGGTGCGTACGGCATCATGGCGGCTGCGGGCCGGCAGGCCGTTGCCGCGCGGAATTTTTGAACACGGTCAGTTTGTCGGAGCCCCGGGCGATGTCGGGACCAGCTCCGCACAACTCCATACGGCTCCGATGATCGAAGTGGGACCGGCCCCGCGAGGCCGTACGGTTCAAGCGACCACGTTAGGCCGCGCTTGCCACATGCAGTCGCATGCTCGTGGGACAGGCCCTTAAAGCTAGATGAACTTCACCTTGTGCTTGGTTTACACAAGGACATTGCCTATTTCTTCACCTCCTTATCTCAACAGCACAATTACAAGAACCAGGACAACATGAGCTGTAAACACAGAGGTCCTGACAAACATCAAGGTACTGCTTCTACAATAGACTGCAGCAATGTAGAAACACTGCAGAACAGGATGAGACTTGTTCTCATTGAACTAAGCAGGCCGGTGGTAAGAAGCGTCTTGATAAACATAGCATGGGTACACATTTAAATAAACCCATAAAGTGGCAGATGTGTTTGATTTAAAGCCACGAGAAGTTCTTCAAACTTGTCACGGCCAATGTTCTCAACGGAGCGTCAGTAATCATCTCGGCACAGTTCAGGATGCTGGTCTGAAGCTTCCTTCAATATATGTCTGGTCTAACCACAGTTGGATGCGAGGGAGGGAGAGAGGGAGAGACGGTGTTGTGGACAGGAAGAAAGGAAAAATTAGTCAAGTCAAGTTTATTGTCATATGCACAAGTACGGAGAGGTACAGGTGCAATGAAAATCTTGCTTGCAACAGCATTACAAGCACATAGTCTCACAAAAATGTAAATGATTCATAAATTACACATAGATTTTGCATGACAGTGAAAATAAAAGGACATTGCAAAAAACAAACCCGTTGGCGCAAAACACAACTGGAAAACGTTCATGATTGTGCAGTGGCGTGTTTAGTGTTGCTGTAATGGGGTTAGGGTTGTGCAGGTCAGTTCATCAATCTGATGGTTGTAGGAAAGTAGCGGTTCATGAACCTAGTGTGTGACTTCAGGCTTTGGTACCTCCTCCCCACTGGCAGCAGTAAGAAGAGGCATGATGACTGGGATCCTTGATCATAGATTTCGCCTTCTTGAGACCGTGCCTCCTGATGCTTTCAAAGGTGGTGAGGGCTGTGCCCATGTCGGACTGGGCCGAGTCCACATTCTCTTGCATCCTGTGCATAGAACACCACAGCACAGGAACAGGCCCTTCAGCCCACATTGCCTGTGCTAAACATGATACCAAGATAAACTGATCTCATCTGCCTGCTCATGATCCATATCTTTCCACTCTCTGCATATCCATTTGCCTATCTGTGTGTTGTGCAAGTTAACATTTTGGGTGAGGAATCCTTACCTAAGCCGCATGCTGAGCTGTCTCGTATTTGTATCTTGAGGCTATTAGATCTGATTATGTTTCAGCTTGTGTTATCATAAATCTTCAAGTAACCTTGCTGGTGACAGGCAGACCCACAAGTTAAAGTTCAAAACAGGCTGTTGCCTCAGCAACGACAGTTCAAGTGCTACAGTGACTGGGATATCGTAATCTTGTTAAAAAGAGATATGTTCCGGAAATCAAAAAGCAAACAAAATGCAGGCATTAGAGATTTGAAATAAAAATGGAAACTACTAAAAATAGTAGTAGTTTCTCTGCTCTTTGAATCCAACTTTGATGCCTTGTGTGCACTGTCTGGTTTGAAACCCTCTCCATTTCCCCAAGTTATGGTCGTGCTACGACACTGATCCCAGCATGGGTCAGATGTCCACCATCCCAATAGCAAGTGTCCACTTTCCCCTGGAGCGACAGCCTACCAGTCCTTCATTGGCACGAGGTTAAAGATGTTTAGTGGGAGCACCTTCAATAGTTCAATGTGGCAGCTCACCAGCACCTTCCTAAGTTGCATTGTGGATGTGCAATAATTGATGACAATGCCCAGATGCCCCAACATAAATAAATGAAACAAAGCAGGCAGCCCTCATACAGCTCTGTTGCTGTTTCTCCCTTCCAGAGCTAGCAGCCTATGGAGCAGCTTTCCCATTACTGGTAGTCTTACTGACTATGACTGACTGCACAAGCACCACAACTCTGTGGCACGTGCACCTGGTGTCATGTAAAGAGCAGGGAGTGCCACTCAAGACACTGCACCAAGGGCAGGCAAGCAAAGGGCGGTGGGCCAAGTGAGGGATGAAGGATAGTGCGAGGCTGGGAGGATCTTCGAAGGGCAGCAGGACAGGCGAGTTGTTCAGGCAGCCAAATACTGCATTTACGCTGGTGTTTAACTCAATAGGAGAATGCAGGAAACGGCCGATTTCAAAATAGCCCCAGTATCTTCTCATGAGAAATGAAGAAGGGTTGTTGACCTGAAACGTAAACTCTATTTATCTCTCCAAGATAAAAATAATAATAATAATAATAATACATTTTATTTATGGGCGCCTTTCAAGAGTCTCAAGGACACCTTACAACAATTGAGCAGGTAGAGGAAAAACATGTAAGGGGAATGAAATAAATAGTAGAGACATGACTAGTACACAAAGTAAAGACAGAATTCAATACAAAACACAGTATGAGGCAATTAATGCACAGATGAAAAGGGACGAGGGCGTGGGGCTAAGGATAGGCAGAGGTGAAGAGATGGGTCTTGAGGCGGGACTGGAAGATGGTGAGGGACACGGAATTGCGGATCAGTTGGGGGAGGGAGTTCCAGAGCCTGGGAGTTGCCCTGGAGAAGGCTCTGTCCCCAAAACTGCGGAGGTTGGACTTGTGGATGGAGAGGAGACCGGCTGATGTGGATCTGAGGGACCGTGAGGGTTGGTTGGGGGAGAGGAGGTCAATGAGATATGGGGGGGCCAGATGGTGGAGGGCTTTGTAGGTGAGGATCAGGATTTTGTAGGTGATCCGGTGGGAAATGGGAAGCCAGTGAAGTTGTTTGAGGACTGGAGTGATGTGATGCCAGGATTTGGTATGGGTGATGAGTCGGGCGGCTGCATTCTGGACCAGTTGGAGTCGGTTGATGTAGGTGGAGCTGATGCCAAGGAGAAGTGAGTTGCAATAGTCCAGTCGGGAGGAGATGAAGGCATGGATGAGTCTTTCAGCAGCGGGCGGTGTGAGAGAGGGTCTGAGTTTGGCGATGTTGCAGAGATGAAAGAAGGAGGTTTTAATGACATGGTGGATGTGAGGCTCAAGGGAGAGGGTGGAATCAATCACGCCAAGGTTGCGGGCCTGGGGAGATGGGGAGACAGTGGTGCCGTCGATGGTGAGAGTGGGGTTATTGATTTTGCTGAGTGTGGCTTGGGAGCCTATGAGGAGGAATTCTGTCTTATCGCTGTTGAGTTTGAGGAAATTATGTTGCATCCAGGTTTTTATAGCTGACAAACAGGAGTTGATATGGGAGAGGGGGGGGGTTGTGGGGGGATTTGGTGCCAAGGTAGATCTGGGTGTCATCAGCGTAACAGTGGAAGTCCAGATTGAAGTGGCGGAGTATCTGACCAAGGGGGAGGATGTAGATGATGAAGAGGAGGGGGCCGAGTACGGAGCCTTGGGGAACGCCTTGAGTGACTGTGGCTGTAGCAGAGATACTGCCGGACCTGCTGAGTACTTCCAGTATTTTTACTATATATTTCAAACCACCAACAACATTTCAGCTCTGCAAGGCAGACGGACAATAAAATACATGCTTTTATTTGATGTCTTTCAACACCTCAGAATATCCCAAAGGAATTCTGGCTGATTAAGGATCTCTGTGTACAGCAAGTTCCCAGGAACAGCAATTAGTTAATTCACAGCCCCTTGTTTTAGTGATTTTGATTGAGATAGAGGACACTGCTTCTGGACACTGAGATTAACTCCTTTTCTTTCCCAACGCTGTGCCAAGAGATATTTTACATCCTCCTGGGAGGTTCATGGGTCATCGGTTTTAATGTCAGGTCAAAAAGGTGATGCCTCTGACAATAAGGCACACCCCTGGCAATTCACTGGAGCAAACAATCTGTTTTACTCCTGAACGGCAACACAAGTTTCTGGGTTCACAAGCCAGCCATACCATTGAACAGTAGGCGGCACGTCATAAGATAAACAAGTAATTTAGTTTTTAGAGATACAGTGTGGAGACAGACCCTTCGGCCCACCGTGTACGCACCGAGCAGCCATCCCCGCACACATACACTATCTACACACACAGGGGGGCAATTTACAATTATACCCAGCCAATTAACCTACAAACAGAGATCCCAGAGAAAATCCATGCAGGCACAGGGAGAATGTACAAACTCGGTTTAAACGAGCACCCCTAGTCAGGATCGAACCTGGGTCTCTAGCGTTGTAAGGCAGCAATTCTACCGCTGCTCCACCATGCTGCACTTATGATGCTTTTACAGCAAAATTCTATATCCCATCTATGAGAAGGATGGGTCAGGTGGCATCCTGAGACTGCCTGATCTGCTGAGTTACTCCAGCATTGTGTTTATCTTCACTAAGATGTCAAAATACATACGCCTGACCCCCAAGCCTCATGTAGCTGACCACTTCATGTTTCAACTGAGCTGACATTGGAGCAGGCATCCAACTCGCTCTCAGGAGGACCATCCTTTAACCACCAATTCATCTTGATTGCCCAAGCTAAGGGAGGGGTGTTCCTCCATGGATAATGCAACATGCCTGAGGAGGTATAAAACATACAGCACCATACTTCATTACTCAATAAAACTAGCAGTCATCTTGGTTGGTTTGTTTGAAGTCGTTGTACAGTGGTACCTTTCTCAAGCACTCCAATTTTCCTTCCAATTGACAGAATAACATGTTTCCATTTCCAGGGGCTTCTGGGCTAATTACTGTGGACTCTGGAATGCAGGACTGCAGTGTAGATAAGCTTCAATAATCTTGAAATCAGTTTTAATGCATTCTTACTCCATGCTGGTCAGGTGGTCAACGGGCTTCTGTAAATTGTCCCCAGTGTGCAGGCAAATTCTAAACCTGGGGGAAACAGGTGACAATGTGGCGAGAATATAACGGGATCAATGTGGGATTAGTGGTAATTGCTACTTGATGGCCAATGAGAACTGGATTAGGAGGGCAAGATCGATCAGCCATGATTCAATGGCGGAGTAGCCTTGATGGGCCAAATGGCCTAATGCTACTCCTATCCCTTATGACCTCATGAACTCAGCTGCCTGAAGAGCTTGCTTCCATGCTGGACATTCTTTGCAACCTCTACCCAGACAGAGCAGCAGCAAAGCTGGAATTTGGACACCCCAAGGCTATAACTGCTCTGCTTGGAAACTCTCTCCTGTAAATGGTGCCCCGCAAATGGATCATGGTTTAATTTGTGTTACAGAGCCAAAACATTGTCAGGGTAGATGAAAATAATTTAGCCTTTGGGACCATTGCATCGTAGGAACTGCCAATAGCTGCAGCAATATTGAAGAAACATCCAAGGACAGCGCATGAGCTGCATCCATGGGATCAATTGGAACCCATTAAGAATTACTTAGAAGATACACAGACACAGTCGAGCACAGGACAGGGTCTTCAGTCCACAATGTCCGCGCTGAACATGACACATGAAGGGTCCTGACTCGAAAGGTCACCCACCCTTTTTCTCCAGAGATGCTGCCTGACCCGTTGAGTTACTCCAGCACTTTGTGTCTATCTTCGCCAAGTTAACAAATCTCGTCTGCCTGCATGTGATGCTATAGTCAAGAATAAAGATAACTGAACTCCAGGTCTGTTTCATGACAGCGGCAGTCGGCAACACGTACAGTACTCCGCTCGTTGCCCTGCTCTTACCTTTTTTTAACTGGCTCACTTGGGAAACTGCCTCATGGGCATCAAAATGTTGTTTGAGAGACGTAAACTTGGGTCTCCGCTAGAATGGATGGCGAAGCCACAGCATTCCACTCTGTAATGTAAAGGCCTCTCAACCAAAATAAAACTAGTTGACCCCACATTCCTCTAGCCAAAAAATAAGATGCAAACTCAGCTGATCTAAAATAAAGCTTTTACAGTTCATAAATCTACATGTGAAACCTGACTCCAGCTGCACAGTTTTCCACACAGGAAGCTTAAGATTCAACATCCCAAGAAGTTTCAACAGTTAACCTGAGAAATTCGTAGAGAGGATGTGGCCACTGCTTGCAAGAACTGCATTTACTGTCCATCTGTAATTACCCTGGGGACAATAGTGGGGTCAGATTACCTTCCTGAACTTTTGCCGTACGTTAAGAGGGAAACACAACATTGCTGACGTTGAAAGCTGGAGCAAGAACCAAACTGCTGGAGGATCTCAGCAAGTCATGGAGTATGTGGGAGGGGGGGGGGGGGGGAATGTTGAAGTCTCGGGTCAAGATCCTTCATTGGGTTGAGTAGGTTGCGACCTGATTAACAACTGGTGAAGAATCTGACTGGGCTTTGATATTCAGGGAATCAAGGGAGATGGGGTTAGTCATAGAAAGTAGCACAGAGGTAAAATGATCTTATTGAACAGTGGTGTTTAAGAAGGAACTGCAGATGCTGGAAAATCGAAGGTTGACAAAAATGCTGGAGAAACTCCACAGGTGAGGCAGCGGGTGAGGGAGCGAAGGAAATGGGTGACGTTTCGGGTCGAAACCCTTCTTCGGACTCAGAAGGGTCTGAAGAAGGGTCTCGACCCGAAACATGCCTATTTCCTCATTGAACAGTGGAGTGTGAAGGAGGGATAAGGCACCTCCTCCTGCTTCCAAATCAAATGCTTTCATGAACAATGAACTTCAAAGTGTGGGAAGGAACTGCAGATGTTGGTTTGCACCGAAGATAGGCACAAAATGCTGGAGTAACTCAGAGGGTCAGGCAGCATCTCTGGAGAAAAGTTTCGGGACGAGAACCTTCTTCAGACTGAAGGGCCTCGACCCAAAATGTCACCTATTCCTTTTCTCCAGAGATGCTGCCTGACCCGCTGAGTTACTCCAGCATTTTGTGTCTGCCTTCAACCATCTAAATTAACAGTGTTTACGTTTTCAAAAAGGCCACCACAACAGTTGTCAGTTATCAACTTGGTAATAAAATCTGGAAACAAAGAGTGGGTATCAGTAAAAGTCAGCACACTAACCAACTGATGTTTAAAAATTGAACCCCATTCAAGTGCGTAAAAGAAACCTGATAGCCTTGGTCAATGTGCCCTAGAAATGATTCAAGTCCCACAGGAAACGAGTGATTTGTACCTAGCTTTTGAATTGATTGCTCTGTTGAATGAGGAACTAACAATATATTCTGGCAATACTTGCTTTCCGATTATCCAGACAAAGTGGAATAAGTACAAAGAGTGCCCAACCATCTCAAATTTAAACAACCCATGTTGAACTTACACACTTCACTGTTCTGAACCAAATCTAACCCAGACAAACTTAGTTTCCATTTTGTTGAGGGTTATTGGCCAGTAGGGGTGAGCTTGCAGCCCTGTAGACCTGCCGGGCACCAGCTGAGGATGCAAAGCAGGAAATGAAGTTGACCAGAGCCGAGGGGGTAACATGCTTGATTTAGAATCAGGCAACATCATGGAAGGGCTATTGGGACGTGCTATCATTCTATGGAGGCATCAAACTGAGGATCTGCCTTTTCTCGAGTATGTAAAACAGACCCCGCAGCCCAATTGTGAAGCTCATGTGATTTGCTGATATCATGGCTATATTCATCAAGATAACTTTGAAGTCAATTTTATCAAATCTCATTGTGTGGAATGGGATGCCATAATCCACAAACTGCATCAGCAATTATACTGTGAAAACACTCTGTTGCCTGTAAAGTTGCATGGAACATCTTGTGTTCATAAAAGCTTGAAAACATGCAGGTTCTTTCCCGACTGCCCAGAATAAGAAACTCGATCTAGCATTCATCCCTTTCCTAGAAAGCTTCTTGGTTCAGGTACTCATTCAAACAGAGAGGTCTCCACGGGGGCAGTGGGTCCCACCTCTGCCAACATTTGGTTGCAAACAACTTCTAGAAAAAACAGAGGGATTGGGAGAAATTAAAACCATTGGACAAAAACACATTCCCTCCCAAAAATCTCATGGCCAAGCCTTTACATCCATCGAGGAGAGAATTTCAAAGATTCATTGCGCTTAGTGAAGAAGTGCTTTGCATCGACTTTACTCTGTGTCTCTTGTTTTCTCTCACTCTTGTCTGTGTGCAGCTTCATTTGATTGAAAGATACAGCATGAAAACAGGCCCTTCAGCCCATTGAGTCCATGCCGAACATTGATGACCCATTCACACCAATTCCATGTTGTCCTACAATTGCATCCTCTTCCTCCACACTAAGGGAAATTTCCAGTCAAGTCAGGTCAAGTCAATTTTATTTCTATAGCACATTTACTCTCATTGACCAAAGTGCTTTATATATCAGTGCAGGTACTACCATGCTACCTACAGTGGTACATAGATCTAACAATGCATACATAAATACATATCTACAGCGCTCCCTCAGAGGACCTCAAGAGACGCTTGTGAGTAGAAATAGGTTTTAAGTCTAGACTTAAAGGAGTCGATGGAGGGGGCAGTTCTGATGAGAAGAGGGACGCTGTTCCACAGTCTAGGTGCTGCAACCGCAAAATCGCGGTCGCCCCTGAGCTTAAACCTAGACCGTGGGATAGTCAGTAGCCCCAAGTCTGCCGACCTGAGGGACCTGGAGGTAGAATGGTAGGTTAGCAGATTTTTGATATAGGTGGGGGCAAGCTTGTTAAGGGCTTTGTATATGAATAAGAGGAGCTTGAAGTTGATTCTGTACCGTACTGAGAGCCAGTGGAGAGAGGACAGAATCGGGGTGATGTGGCCCCTTTTACGGGTACCCGTCAGAAGTCTCGCTGCGGCGTTTTGGACCAATTGCAGGCGGGACAGGGATGATTGGCTGATGCCAGTGTATAGGGAGTTAATACAGGGGCCAATTAACCTGCAAACCCGCATGTCTTTGGGATGTGGGAAGAAACCAGAGCACCTGGATGAAACCCACGTGGTCACAGGTGCACACAGACAATACTGGAGGTTAGGATTGAACCTAGCGTTCTGGCACTGTTAGGCAGCAGCTCTACCATCTGCGCCACTGCACTGTCTAAAATTTGTTCTCCATATGTGACCGCATCAGTCTCTCAGAATTGGAGATAGTTGGGTGCTTATTTTATAGAACACCTCCATTCAACCTGCAGCTTCCAGTCGCCCATCATTTCAATTCTCCAACTCCCTGTCTGACATATGCCTTGAGCATCTTGTGCTGTTCCATCAATGCCCAAGGCAAGCTCCTGCATCAGCACCTCAACTTTTACCTGGCCGCATCGCATAACATACATTATGTTATTTTTTTTTTAAATCCAATCAAATTAGCAAATTAGTCAGACAGGATATCCTCGGAACAAAATGGTGCTGACTATTTGTGAGTAATCCATGCCGTGCCAAACGTAGATGAATCCTTTCCTTCAAACTTCCAACATTCACACTATTTTGTTTCCCCATAAGATGCAGGTTCTAAAACAAGCATAAAAAGACGCACAGGTACCATATTCCTGGGCAGAAGGAGGCTTCCCTGGTGGGTTTCTGTACCCTGCTGGGAACATCTACATCATGCCTTCTGGATCTAGCTGTCTTGAACTGTCAAAGTTAATCATTTCACCTCATCACACACTTTCCATCTGTCACCTGCTTTCTCACCCCATTTACATGCCCCAACACTTACTCTAAAGCTTCTGCCATGAGTGTTTTCCAGAAACCTAAAACGTTAACTTCATTTCTTCCCTACAGATGCGGTTAAGCTTCAAATGCATCCAGCCTTCTATTTCAGATATCCAACATCAGAAAAATTTGGATTCTTTAACACCGCTGGTCTCATGTGGTCCCAAACCAAAGTACTAGGAGATTGGAACTATGCCAGACAAGCATGGCGAGGTTCCAGTGCAACATCCTCATTGTCCTTTTGTTTCTGCTTAGTTACTGCTTGCGCTGATCAGCCAAAGCAACCTCACCCGGGCCATGCTCGCTCCTTCCAACTGTGCCAGAGTTGGGGGTAGCTAGTGCCAATTGCCAGGTCGAAGACTGAAAACATCTCAAACCATTCCTCAAGCTACAACTCAATCGAGCAGTTGGAGGCCAGACAAACCCAAACTCGTGTCAATAAGAGGGAGGAAAATGGGTGAAAAAAAAGGAAAGTAATTCTCAGTCAAATATTGATTGTGAATAGAGGGGTACAAGTAATGATCTAACTGTGGCCTTTCGGTCACAGCCTTTCAATCCAAAGATGATTCTTTTATATTTTCTGTCCATTAACCAATTCTCTCAAATTTCATCTATATATTATAAGTTTATCTCTGTATGTTCTCACCTTATAATCCAACCTCCTGTGTGGGACTTTATCAAAAGTTGTCTGAAAATCTAAACAAAACCACATCAACTTGTTCTTCCTTTCAATACAAAATACAATATACAATATTTATTCATTGTCATTTAAACCTCAATGAGGCTCAAATGAAACTCTGTTTCTACAGCCATACAAAAAGAAACAATTTCTACAAGACACACACAATTCAATTCACACAAACATCCATCACAGTGATTCTCCTCCTCACTGTGACGGAAGGCAAAGTCTTTTCTCTCCCCTGCTCTCCATTTTTCTCCCAATGTTATTGCCCCCCGGCGGGCGATGGTAAGTCCCACGGCCTTTGAGGCCGCGCTTGCCGATGTACGGCCCCGCTCCAGGTCTTAATGTCTCAATGGGGATCCGTTGAGACATTACTTTTCGTTACTTTTCTGGTCATATCCCCAGTGAACTCCGATGGTTTAGTCAAACGTGACTTCCTTCTCATAAACCTTCGCTGACTCTACTGAATCTTGTTATTCTTTGAGCTCTTCTGTTATTACACCCTTCGCCACAAACTCCAACTACTTCCCCAACATTGACCTCAAGCCAACAGATCAACAGTTCCCCATTTCCTCTCCCCTTCGTAAAACGGCGGACTCAACAGTTGCTACCCTTCGAATCCGCAGGAACATTTCCAAAATCTAAAGAGTGCACTGTCTCCAAAACCACCACTTTTTACAAACCGGGAGAGTGCAAAGACGTGGGATTTGCTCTCACCAATTTATCCAGAACTCTATCACTCATTTCCCCATTCCTGCTCTTTTCTCTGGCATTTCTGGCAGTTTTTTTTTTTTATGATTTCTACCAGAATTAAAAATCACAAAGAAGCTATTTAATATTCCTGCTCTTTCTTTATTTCACTTCTGTCTCTGTCTTTGAAGAATCCACATTTGCGCCTTATGTATTTTATATACGACTGAACCCATTTTTATGGTCCCTCCCAGTTCACACACACATTCTTTGCCTTTCTTTGTTACTTTCTTGGTTCTCCTTTGCCAAGGTCCAGAATGCTCCCAATCCTCAAGCCTACTGCTATTTCTGGCAACATTAAGTGTCTCCACTTTGGAATTAACACTACCTTTAATTTCTCCTTTGGGCACATTTCCTAGATTTTTGTGTCTTAATGGAATATTTTTTTTCTCCAAATTATGCAGCATTTCCTTAAATGATCACACCTTTCAACATATTGTCCCTTCAACCACAACCTCCCTCTTACCTTCATGGTGTCCTGTGTTCAGGTCCACTGCCCTAGTATTGGACTGAATGTTATTATTTTCATACTCAATTAAAGTTCTACCATATTATGATTACTCTTCCCCCAAGTCCCTTACACAACAAAATTATCAATTAATGCACTCCACAAAACTAGATTTAATACTCATCCTCCTCCCACCACCCCTCCTCCACCCTGGATGGTCATCTTATTAAGCCCCATTCTACACACATCCATATAACAGGATTTCAGTTACTTCAGCTGACATTAGCAAACACATTGGTCAACCTGACTCGAATGACTGAAAAGTTTTAAATAATGTTTCTCCCTCCATTTGTGAACTTCTGGAGGAAAGTGCGGGCAAGCAAATCAATGCACAGCCCAGATGCTGCGAATGCAGCCGATTTACAAGAAATGGTCCACTTTTTGCAGTATCTGTGAAGATCAGAAGCAGAAGCAAGGCTGGTAAGTCCTCAGAAATGGATGTTTATGCGGACTTCAGAAGGGCAGGTCGGTGGAAGAAAGGAAGGAAATGTCACTGAGATGTGGGTGGAAGGTGGGAGAGAATCTGATAGGGGCTGATGGTGCAAGGGATCGCAACGGGCAGAGGGTGGGGTGGGAACAAAAGTTGGGTCTGAAGAGATGTGAATGGCATTAGCCAAATTTCTATCAATGGCTAATATTGGAAGAAATGGACACCACAGAATCTTACAGAACAGAACGTCCCACCACATCCATGCTGAACAAGCCTCATCTATACTAACTCCATTTACCAGCAGTTGATCCACAGCCTTCTATGTTTTCGTGATTCATAGGTTTGTCTAGACATTCCTTAAATGATATGTTGATTATAATCTGAGACAGTGGAAGTCACTGTTGATGCTAGAAGCTGTGGGGTGCACTCTGAAAGGCAAAGTTTCCGTTCAGCTTCAGTGTAATGGTGCTGAGGGTTGAGATCAGATCTGGACCAGTTCCATCTTCAATGCCAACCAAACACTTCTCCAAACTCCTGGTCCTAGGACTCGCCATTTCCCCACCTGCGATTGGATCATTGACTTTGTGACGCATAGAACGCAAAAAGAATAGACGATAAAACATCTTCAATGATAATCCTTAATATCGGTGCCGCACAAGACCGCATCCTCAACGCCTTACTGTACTCCCTATACACTCTTGACTGTGTGACTGAGATCTATTCCGGCTTCATTAACAAGTTTTCAGATGACACTACCGCTGTGGGTTGGATATCAAACATTGATGATATGGAGTGCTGGAAGGAGATGGGCGACAATAAAACACTCTTGACTCTGGCAACATGGCACACAGACAACACCTTTTCCTCAATGTTAGCAAAGTAAAGCAGCTTCCCATTCAGGAAACAGGGTGGAATACATGCCCCGTTTTACAACAATGTAAATATCTCCATCATATTGACCTGTCCATCATATCCAATCACATGAATGCTACAGTCAAGTAAACACAGCAGCATCTCCACTTCTTCAGAAGATGAAGAAAATTCAGCAGGTCAATGACGCTTTCCAGATTCTACAGATGCACCATAGAACATACCGAATCGGGATGCATCACAGCTTGATATGATTCGACCCAAGACTGCAAGGAACTATCGAGTCCACCACGCAAACCAGCCATCGGCTCCAGCTGTATTTCACACTGCCTCAGGAAAGCTGACAACAAGGACCGCTCACGCCCTGGTCATTCTCTTTTCTTCCATCTCATTGGGCATAAGATACAAAAGCTTGAAAGCAGTAGATTAAAGAACAGCTTCTTCCCCGCTATCATCAGACTCTTGAATAGACCTTTCATGCTAGGGATATATTTCCGATCGCACTATTTTATCTAAACCTTCTTGATACCTGCAATTCTATATTTTCATCCTGTTTCCTTTCACTTTTTGCACCACCTATTGTACTCATGTTCAGAATGATTTGCCGGTTAGCACGTAAAACACAGCTTTTCTCAGTATCTCGGTACATGTGATAATGTCAATAGCAAATGCGCACACTAGCTTCATAGACAACAATTCTGCCCATCAAACCAACCAACAGGTAGATGCAAAATGCTGGAGTAACTCAGTGGGAAAGGCAGCACCTCTGGAGAGAAGGAATGGAAGAGAAGAGAACCAACCAACAGTCTGGGTTTGGACAGCACATCCTGGAAGAGTGCAGCGACTAAATTGAAAGTACACATGAATCACAAATCACCAGCAAGAGGTGTTTGGAAATCTGGTCGGGGTGTAAGAACAGTCACTGAACTTCCTTGGTGCCTAGAGAAAGGAAGCAGGTGACAATTCAGGAGAAAGGTGGTTGCATTTAATAAATTGGGCAAGACTATTTATTGGATGATGGGGGTGGGGTTTAAAGCAGAAAATGCTCCAAACTCTGAACAGTTCAGCACTATCTTTGGAGAAGGAAACAGAACAGGACAGTTAAATTCTTCAGACCTGAAATTCTCTTGACCGGAAATTAACTCTGCTACTTTCTCCACAGATGCTGCCTGACCTGCTGACTATCACCAGAATTTTGTTTCAATGTTAGATTTACAGCATCTGAAAAGTTTGGGGTTTTCTTTTGAGATGGTGATCCTCACGGAAGTCTTGCCTCGCCACACCAGGGTCTACAACTCCCATCAACACCAGGGAGGGTAGGGCCCAGGACACAAAGATGCTCTGGTGAAAGGACCTCAACCTGAAACATTAACTACTTTGTTCCATCCACAGATGCTGATTGACTGGTAGAGTTCTTCCAACATTTCTGTTTCTGTTTCACAGGGAAGGAGTGAGGGAGAGAAATCAGAGTGCTGTCTGCACACTTTCGTACAATGCTGAAAAACTGGAAAAGATGCACCAGGCGAGCAGGTCAACTTGTTGGGGAAGTGGTACTGTGGGCAAGCCTCAAAGAGACATAATGTCCAGAGATTAAAATGAATAAAGAGCACTTGCATGATTACAGAGACTTTGGGGACCACAGGACATCACACTTTACAACCATTTTAGAAACATTTCTGCAATATAGGCATGCAACCATCAATTTGCACACAGCCATATTCACCAACAGTGTTGACCAGATTATTTGCTTTAGTGACAGTTACATTTACTTCGGCTAAGGTATTGCCTTTCAGGGTACTGGGATGAACTCTATTTTCAGTGGAGATCTTTAATTCAGCCACACTGAGTGGTTACAAACAGCATGGTGTGTCCCTCTCAATCAATGGCGATGGAATGAGTTGGCCTTATACAGAGGCTGGTCACACTGTATGCCCATTCTTGTTGGCCACAGCCAGTAATCAACATAGAACAGATCCTCTCTCTCTCTCCCTCCCTCTCTCCCTCCCTCTCTCTCTCTCTCGCTCTCTCTCTCGCTCCCTCTCGCTCCCTCTCCCTCATGGGCAAAAGAACAACTATGCCTACATCCACGCACCGAGAATGGGCATTAGGACCAGGGGAAGGGTAGCTGTCAGCAACTACCAACACATACCAGTTAACAGCTTCTGAGCAGGAACGGAAACAACTGAGTCCCTTTTCCAATGTATTATCCACCAGTTATTGCTAGTGTATTTGAAATACCCCCTGTAAATCATGGTATTCTTCGTACTGGACAAATAAACATTGGGCTAAAAAGTTAAGCATGTCTCCCTCTAGCCAATAAAACTTCACACACATCTCTCTTCAGAAATGGGCAAAATATCTCAGTTGGTAAAGATGTTTTGTGAGAGAATGTGACACCACTGGATATGGCAATATTCCCGAGCAAGGTAAATGTCCAGTGAAGGAATGAGCACTGCGAGTACTAATTGTAGATGCCAGCATTGTAACTACATTCAGAGCTTGGTTAGCAGCGCGGTGACTGAGAATTAGTCTTTCGGTACTACATACAGATAGATGTCGTCTGGTCCCATAACCTTTGCTGTACCCAATGCTCTCATCTAATTCTACACTTCATATAGATCAAGGTGAATCGAGCGCAGACTGGGTGGAGATCACCAGAAGTCAAGACAGATCATCCAATTGTGCTATGGTAACAATGGTCATAGATACTTTAGTCTTTGACATCGGGAGGCTAGGTTCCACATAGTCAAGGAGAGGGATGGTTATCTAATAGGGAGTTGATTCTAATCTCTACCTCAATTAATACCTAATGCTTGGCACAATCATCTAAAACAAATATATAGGCCTCAATATTAAAATTTTCCACAGTTCCAATTTTCCGTGATTTCACATAATATTTCCCTGCCTTATTCCAAAATGGTTCTAATTTTATACTTGCTTGCCCTGGTTCTGGAGGTCAACTGAGGAATTGTACAGTTGCATTCCAGCGGAGGCTGTTCCTGGATGCAGCAATGTCTGTGGAATGTCAATGAACAGATAACCCAAGAGCACCCTGTGATTAATGAGCCCAGATAGTAGATGCCAGATGCTGCAGACCAGCTCTGGAGCCACAGTCAGGGTGATTCCTACACTGAGCTGCCACTACTTCACCAAGGCTGACCAAGTTAGTTGTGGGAGTGGTCACTCCAGACTTACCCTATCGGGAAGGATGGAAGAAAGTAGCCCAAGAGTTAGAGTCAAATCTCACACCAAATATTGTTTATAAAGGTCGTAAAAGTTCAGAATTCTCTTCTGCAAAGGATAGTAGATGCTGTGTTATTTATTTGTTTTAAATTGAAGATTTGCAATGGAAAGTGACAAATCTTTATTAATCAAAGGTATGAAGGGTAGAAAAGCCTTGAACTTATTGACTCATGGAACAAATAATAAATTCATGTCATAGGGGCAGAATTAGGCCATTCGGCCCATCGAGTCTACTCCACCATTCAATCATGGCTGATCTATTGTTCCCTCTCAACCCCGTTCGCTTACTTTCTCCCCATAACCTTTAACATCCTTATAAAACAAGAATCTGTCCATCTCTGCCTTCAAACTATCCATGGTCTTGACCTCCACAGCCATTTGTGGCAATGAATTCCACAGATGCACCACACTCTGACTAAAGACATTCCTTCTCATCTCCTTTCTAAAGGTATGTCCTTTTATTTTGTGGCTATGGCCTCTGGTCCTAGACTCCCCCACTCGTGGTAACATCCTCTCTCTCCCCAGGCCTTTCATTATTCATTAAGGTTCAATTAGGTTCCCCTTATCCTTGTATATTCCAGCAAGTACAGGCCCCATTGGAGCCCAGATTCAAGGGCTACATGAACTACTCCTTTCCTAATAGGTGAAATCATGTCAATTTTAGGGGCTTATTTGCTGGGTATAGTTGGGCTCTGTAGACATGGCTTGTGAGGAAGTGTCGGGTAATGCCAAGGGCCTACATTACATGGGAGAGGATCACTTCAGACAAACTGGTCTTTAGCACTCCGTTGGTTCAAGATGTTTATAGTGTTAAAGTTTGTGGAAGAAATTATAATTGTATTTTTTTTTTTAAAGTTTCAGTCTGTGTCATGAGGTGAACAACTTCTAAATTTAGATTTGGCAATCTGCATTTTCTTCCTATCATTGGTTTAGTGACTCGTTAATCCAAAATTAAGACCAGGGTTGAATTTTTACACTAGGTGGTCTGCAGGCAAGTCTGTGCACAATGGGATGAGCAAGTGGGTGGCAGGTGAAAGCTTTCCCCATCGACCACTCCTTTTCCTGTGTTGGCAAGAAACTCTGCGCTATTTTCCACTCCATTCTTCCAGTGAAAATTACACCCGACTCCACATGTGGAGGAGCTTTCAGGATGAACAGCTTTGGCTAGTTCCAAACATCTGTCCAAAGGCTGTAGGAATCAATTTGTCCCGTCTTGGTCGACCAGATAATTTTAATCCTGTCCAAATTTGAGTTTCTACTTTGTGTGTGTAAGAAATGGACTACATCTTTAATAGGATACATTTCTAACATGGGTAGATTACATCAGTATGTAAAAATGCAGCAGATGGTGTTCAATAACAGAAAATGTGAACTTGTGACTTTTTCATCTTTGAACCCCAGGCAGGCAGATCAGAATTTGTTCAAAATAGTCAGGAGCAGTGGAGATGAGGGACTTAAAGCACAAGTGCAGAACTCATTACAAGACCGAAGCACAGATGTAAAAGGAATTTAAAAGGCAAACGGAACATTAACCCTCATCTCAAAAGGGCAGCAGATTTTACAGAGCTTAGATAATATCTAGGTGCCGTTGTCCTGATGTGAACTCTACAATTACAAATCCTTGGATCGGGTGCAGTCTAAGCCATCCAGCAAGGTAACTGGCCCTTTGACTCACCATGTTCATGACCATCATGTACCAATTCATTTACCAGCGCATGGTTCATAGCCTTCAATGTGTGGCCAATTCAGGCACTGCTCTGGATGTCTTACAGATGGTGTGAGAGTACTTGCATCTTGCACTGAGCAAAACTGTGAACTCACAAGGAAAGATTGCATCATCTAGACTTTTATCAGTCTGAGTCGAGAGGTTTGTCTGCTATAATTGAGGAGTTTATAACAATCAATGAAGGTAAAATGGCAGAGAAAGACCCTTTCGTCTGACGAGAGAGTACAAGACAAGGAGACGCGACCTTAACGTCGTAGCACAGTTGGTTACAGCTAACAGTCGAGAGCATTTAAAACAAAAATCCGAACAGTTAATGAAAATTTGTAACAATGCCATTCCCTGAAATCTGTTTGTCAGCAAGGCAGGGGTGGGAGTGAGGGGGGCATACGGGTTCCAGAAACCGAGATTGATAGATTTTCGGTTTGGCTGGAGTACAAAGAGTTGGAGAGACGTGGTGGACTATGGGAGTGAAGATTTAATCTCAGAGTGCCAGAACTGCAACTAGAGCTAAAAGTTAAAGTGATTTGTTTTCACCTAAATTTGTTCCCGATATAGAACGAGATAATCTGTTTAACTATTTACCTCCAGACTGCACATTTGAAACCCATGGCTGTGGCTTGTGAATCTGTGATCCAGTCTGAGATGGCCATCAAACTAGGTCATAAGTAACCTGCTCAACAGCTGTACGTATCTCAGATTACCCATCCCTTTCCAGAGAGTAACTCGTAGTCTTCGACTTGTTTATGCGACCTGCCCTTGTGTTCCCCACGAGAGACACAAAAAGCTGGAGTAACTCAGTGGGTCAGACAGCATCTCTGGAGAAAAGGAATAGGTGACGTATCTGGTTGAGACCCTTCTTCAGACTGAAAGTCAGGGGAAAGAGATATGGACAGTGTTACAGAGAGACAAAGATGATAAAACATTATGACAATGAAACAGGGCTGTGGGCTCAGTGAAAATTAGTTTCAACATGTCAACTTTGAAACTAGTGCAATGACTTGGGTGGGAGGGGGAGAGAGAGGGGGAGGGAGGGAGAGAGAGAGAGAGAGGGGAAGAAAGAGAGGGAGAGGGGAAGAGAGAAAGAGAGAGGGAGAGAGTGAGAGAGAGGTGAATTACTTGAAGTTAAAGAAATCAATATTGATACCACTGGGTTGTAAGCTACCCAAGGAAAATACGAGTTGCTGTTCCTCCAATCTGCGTTTGGCCTTTACTTTGACAAGGGGAGAGGCCCGGGTCAGAAAGGTCAGTGTGGGAATCAGCTTTTTGTGTCTTTCTTCGGTTTAAACCAGCATCTGCGGCGCCTTCCTACACACTTGTGTTCCCCACCACGGGTATGTGCCACGAGTGGGTCTTGGAATCTGGAGTAACCAAGGAATAAGGTGGTGGGACAGTGGCGTGCAGCTGCGGTACTGGTTCCTGCTTCTATTTACAACCAGAGTAAGAGTGCATGTGCACCGATACAAGGGAGTGTGCATTTTCTGCAACAGATGGTTCAAAAAATCTCCTCCTCTGCAATTGCCTCTGCCGCAACTGACTAGGTCAGAGCAGCACTGGATCAATTCTCAGCTACCTCATCCGCAACTGTTCCTCGTCCCCGTGACAATAAACCACTGAGACAGGATCCTGGCTACAAAATATTCTGGACTGTAGATTATCAAACCGAAAGGAAATGTGGGGGTGGGTCGGATTTTTCTGGAAATGAATAGATTTCACGCATCTAATTAATAGCGAATGGCGGAGGTGGAATAAAAGAAAAACAAATGAAGACGGGTGCAGAAATAAAAAAGTCTGATCCCCACAGTCAGGGCCACTGACTATCCCCTCAAGTGTACAGTAGACACTTGCATGGCTTCAGCAGAATGTTGGCGAGTTCAACCCAGTGCCCTGGCCAATGGCTTTAATCATGTGTTGACTTTCCATTGACTGGTTAGCTCACATGCAACAAAAGCCTTTCATTGTACCTCGGTACACGTGACAATAAACCAACTCTCCTCTGATTCTACCACTTATCCTCACACTATGGTGAATTTACAGTGGCTAATGCAGCTGGAGATTATAAACTAAACTGATTGTTCCTCACCGACACTACTAAACATATTATCCAGCCATGTGTAGTACTGCTGTGTGTAGGAGCTTGCTGCAGGTCATTTGGCTGCTGTTCCCTATGTTGCAATGGTGACTGCAAGTTTAAAGTATGGGTTGAATATACTCTGGAGCATCTTGAGGAAGGGCAGTAAATAGACACTGTCGTTTTTCTTCATTAGCTGGTGGCTGAGCCCAGCTACAACCTGCAGGCAAAGGACAAGGTTCTCGCCTCGCATGGGAAACCAGGAACTGCAGATGCTGGTTTACACCGAAGATGGACACAAAATGCTGGAGTAACTCAGCCAACATCTCTGGAGAAAATAGGTGACGTTTCAGATCAAGACCCTTCTCGACACGAAACGTCGCATATTCCTTTTTCTCCAGAGATGCTGTCTGAGCTGCTGAGTTATTCCAGCATTCTGTGCCCGTTGGAAAACATTCACACAGTTCAGGTCCTGATGCAAAGGTAGACAAAAATGCTGGAGAAACTCAGTGGGTGAGGCAGCATCTATGGAGCGAAGGAATAGGCTCCATAGATGCTGCCTCACCCGCTGAGTTTCTCCAGCATTTTTGTCTACATTCGATTTTTCCAGCATCTGCATCTCTTTCTTAAACAGGTCCTGATGCAAAGTCATTTAATCAGAAACATCGACTTTGTTTCTCTCTCCACAGATGCCACACGGCCTGCATGTTCTGGGGAAATCCAGTATTTGCTCCAGTTAGACGCCACGAGGCAAACCACCAGATAAATATCCAGAAAAAAACAAAAACAAATACAATTACAAGTGATGAAATTTTTGCATCCTGTCACTTCATTGGTGCCAAAATACAGTGTCTGCCTCCACACAACAGATAAGACCACAGGATTTCGCTTCAAACCCGCTAGTATGGAAATTCAACTTCATCTCCGTCCCACCGAGATGGAACTCCCTCTCCCAATCTTTCACCGGTCCACTCCCAAGTGGGAATCCCGGTACAGTTCACAGTGAGAACAGTTGGGAGCAGAGGGAGGGAGGGAGGATCCATTTGTACAGGAGCCCCGCAGATCCACACAATCAGCTCCCTGCTGCCCAATCATTCCTGTCCGCCGACTTCATCCCCTCCCCTTTACAGGGGTACACAGCAAGGGGCTGAGCGAGGAGTCGGGGAGGGGGTGGGTGCCAGATAATGTATGTGTATTACACAGGGTGCAAACACACCGCAAAAACAATCCTATTAAAGAACCGTCTGTGCAAAACTTTGCAACATTTCGCCCTCAACTCCCCCCCACCATCACCCCTCCCAAAGTCTCTTCCCCTCCCCCCTATACACACACACACACATCTGTTTTCACTCAGTTCAGGACATTCCTTCTGCTCCGTTTACAGCCATTAAACTAACCCCACTCCACATACAAAATAAAACAAGGACAAAACTTTAGTAAAGCTGAATGGAGGGAGCATCAAATGCCCCAGGACGGGCGCCAGTGTGATCAGAAGCGGCCGGGTCCACTCTCCTGGAGATAAAGGAAGCAGGCAGCCCGCTCTCTGGTCTGAAAGTCTGAATGAAAAACTTTCTCCCTCTCACCTGAGTTGGCGGAGCCGAGAGTTAGCAGAAGGCAGAGGGCGGCGAGCGGGGGCTGGCGGCGGGGCCGGGCGCCCATGGCTGCTCTGTCTGGCTGGAGGGGGAGCTGAGGAACAGAGTGGGACGCGGCTCCGATGCGAGCGGAGCCCCTTCCGCCTCGGACTGAGCACGGGGTGGGAGCGGAGAGCGAGGAGAGGAGAGGAGAGGCAGGCAGCGTGCGTCAGCAGAGAGCGGGGCGCCGCTACTCAGCCCCCACCGCCACTCCACTCGGCTCCCGCACAACCAGCCGCCTCCTCTGCAATTTAAAAAAAAACTCTCACCATGCAAATTACCTCCCCCGTTATTTATTTTTAATGCAACTACAGGAGCAAAATCTGCTTTCAATAATAATAATAATAATAATAATGGCCACGAGGCAATTGCATCCAACAGCTGTGTGTGAAGGCAGTCAGAATGTCAGCAATTGGCAGCGGATGGTCGTACAGTTTGCGCCTACGGTGTTTGATTGCAATGAGGCCACTGGCCACATTTACACCCTCTTTTTGGTTGCTGGTGGGTTGCAACCAGTGTCGACTGTCAAGCTTTAGGCGAAGGGTCCCGACCCGAAACGTCGGTCTGTCCATTCCCTCCCCAGATGCTGCCTGACCCGTTGAGTTCCTCCAGCACTTTGTGTTTTGCTCAAGATCCCATCATCTGTAATCTCTCGTCTCCGCCCGGCATCACTTTGCCACTCACGTCAATAAAACGCCAGGTTACAGTTACAGCCTCGCCTGCTAAATAGATGGGGGACATTTCTAGCAGCACAGCCATAAGAAAGGCTCTATCTCAATAGGGTTCAGACTTCACTGACGTGTTGGGCATAGGTGCCGGGTAACAGGTTTCTGGAACCCATGATGTACCTGCAGAGAATTACCCCCGAACCACTCAGCAATGGGTGTGATGCTGGGCAGGTAAGAGCATGGATTATTCGGAGCAGGACGCCGAGAGTGGCGGGCGCCGAGAGTTTATTTCTTCTTCACAATGGGCTGTATTATAGAGGAATTAGTCACATTAGATACAAGAGATGGATGCCCAACGAGAAGTAAAAATGAACGAAGATTGTATCGAGAAAGATAATTCAAACCACCATGAACAATAACAATTATTTTCTAATTGGGTGTTGTGCAGATGGATTCTCCAACACAGTAATTGCAATCATCAAGATACAAGTTACAAGATAGATTTATTCATCACATGTGCCAGATGGCACAGTGAAATGAAATTCCCATACAGCCATACAAAAAAATAAATAAAAGGGACACAACACACTATAGGGTTTGACATAAAACATCCCCACACAGCAGAATCAAAGTTTCCCACTGTGTGGGAAGGCACCAAAGTCAGTCTCTTCCTCGATTGTTCCCCGTGGTCAGGGCCTCCCCGTGCCCTCCGCAGTTGCCGCTACGGGCGGCCCGATGCTCAGGACCGCTCGCCGGGGTGTTGTAAGTCCGACGTCGGGGCTGCGGGACGTCCTCAGCGGCGTGGACACCAGAGTCGGCCCCCTCCTACCGGAGTCAGCGACTTCCAAAGTCCGCAGGCCGCGCCGGGTGGAGATTGCTGCTGGAGACCCTCTGCAAGGCGCCCCACGACTCCACGATGACGGTCAGCGCCGCCCTCGTTGGAAGCTCTCCGCACCAGAGCTCCACGATGTTGGAGCAACGGCTCAACGCTCCGGAGCTCCAAACGGCGACCCAGGCAGGCATCGCCCGCTCCGCGGTGACTCCAGCGCTGCGCCGCCGCTGTAGCAGCCCTGGTCCGGTTCCCGGTCCCCGGCAGGAAAGGCTGCTCCGATCCAGCTGGTAGGTGGGGGGCGAGGACGCGACTCGGAGAAATAGTCGCGTCCCCGCCAGGAAGAGACTGGGAAACGGTTTCCCCCTTACCCTGCCCCCCTCCCCCACATAGAAAAGTAAAAGTTTCCCCCAACACAAGACTTTAGACTAACTAAAAATAAAAAAAGATAGAAATAACAGACAAGCTGTAGGTAGAGGCTGCTGCCAGTGCAGCACCCCTAGATCAAGAATCCTCGCATGCATTTCATCTTTGGGCTGATCACCAACGGTGATGAAACAAACTACAGAGCGGAGCGGACTGGTGCGCCAATAACAACTTGGCACTAAACACCTCCAAGACCAAGGAGCTGATTATTGACTTCAGGAGGTCCCATTCTGGAGAATACGCCCCAATCTCCATTTACGGGGAAAGTGTGGAGAGAGTGTCCAGCTTTAAGTTTCTGGGCACTCACATTTCAGAAGACTTCACATGGTCCACAAACACCGCCGCGCTGGTCAAGAAGGCACAGCAACGACTGTTCTTCCTGAGGACATTAAAAAAGACTGGTCTGCCCCAACAGCTGCTGACAACGTTCTACCGCTGCACCACAGAGAGCATACTAACGTATGGCATCTCTGTGTGGTATCTCAGCTGCACGGAGGCGGAGAGGAGAGCTCTTCAGCGCGTCGTCAACAGAGCGCAGCGGATCATCGGGACAGAGCTACCAGCCTTGGAGGGCATCTACCACACGCGGTGCCTCAGGAAGGCCCTCAGCATCCATAAGGACTCATCACACCCCTGCCACGGTCTGTTTCAACTACTTCCCTCCGGCAGACGTTACAAGGCCTTCTACGCCCGAACCTCCAGACTCAGGAACAGTTTTATCCCAAGAGCTATAGCGGCTCTGAACCGGCCCAAATGAGTGCCCCCCCCACCCACCCCCTTTGGACAGTCTCCCTCAGATGGTCACGTCAATCAATTCAGCTTGCTTATTTATGTATTGTATTTATTTACCTTTCTTGTACATCAGTGGAGCTGCACACTAAATCTCGTTGCACTGACGTGCAATGACAATAAAAGATATTATTATTATTATCTGGGGTGGCAGTTTTAACAATTTTCCCTTTTCATTCTTTCCACCCATGACTCTGATGTAGAATATTGGGAGTGTTTGTACTGGACATGCTTTCATTCGATTTCATTTCAAAGATCATAAGGTCAGGTGTATTAATGCACTAACGTGACTCGGGAGACTCTTGTACAGCTTTAATGCTGGCAAATGACACCAGTTGCATGTAGAGAGGCGACATTGGTTTTCCACTGCATGTGCCATCTATGAGAGTGTATGCAGGGCCGGATTTACGTATAAGCTAGACAAGCTTAAGCTTAGGGCCTCGAGATGCAGGGGGGCCTACTCACCTCGCTGCCTCACCGACCATCCGCCCACCGGGTCCTCCTACTCTTTGCCCACTGACCCTGGCCACTCCACCGCCCTCCAGTAGCCCGCAGCCGTCGCCCAGCCTGCAGCCTTGCCTTGGCCTCAGTCCACTCACCTGCCTTCCACCGGCCCCAACCCCCATCCCTGTTGTGTGTTCACCATCCCCCCTGACCTCCCCCTCTCAGATACCGAACGGTCGGTCCTCATCTTTGTCCCCCTCCATCCCCACCTCAATCAGTTCCGCGCTCGCTGCGATTTGGAGCTCTTCTTCCGTCACCTTCGCCTCCGCCTCACAGCGTTCTTCCATGGGAAGGAGTTCTCGCCCCCAGTGATGATTCCTTTTCCCGTCTCCAACGGACCCCCTCCTCTTAGACCCCCCCCCCCCCCCCTCATGGCCATTGGTACAATTACATTTGGGGGTCACCATCTGACGTCAGAACGGGAGAACATTCTCAGAGGCTTGGACTTCCGAATTGGCCACTTCCTACCAGAGACCGTGGCTCCCGAAGTCCACAGGCTGAGCTGGGTGGAGATTCCCGCTGGCGGCCCTCGGCAAAGGGTTCCCAGGGCTCTGCGATGTTACAATCAGCGCGGCCCGAGGCTGGGAGCTCCACAACCCACAGCTCCATGATGTTGAAGCAGCAAGCCCAACACTCCAGAACTTCAAACGGCGATCCAGGTAAGGCATCGCCCGCTCCGTGGTGAATCCAATATGTATTTTAAAACCAACTGTTTAATGACAACATACAGTAGGTTCTAAAAGTGTCACACTGTCACTGTCGGGTAGTCATGGTCCTCTAGTCGTGGGGTTGGGGGATTGAGAGGGGGAGGGGGAGGGGGGGGGGCCCTCACAAGTGAAATAGCTTAGGGCCTCTCTTCATCTAAATCCGGCCCTGAGTGTATGCCATCTATTGAGGTGGTATCAACTGGTTAAGGGATACAACTGGAGATTTTGTGAGAGCATAAGCTGTTTAATGAAAAGGGCAGTGCAGAACAATAATATCTACAGTAGAGTAACAAGACAGAACAATTAAATTCTTACTTGAGATCACACCTTCCCTCACCAACAATGGGTCTACCATGGCACCACCCTGTCCAAGGTCATTTGTTGCCAGCCTTGATTGATCTTGGTCTTTTTTCAGCCTCCAGCTCTTCACCCCCCCCCCCCCCCCCCCCCCCCCCCCCCACACCCTACTTTCAGTCTGAAGGGTTCTGACCCAAAACATCACCCATCCTTTTTCTTCAGAGATGTGCCTGACCCACAGATTTACTCCAGCACTATGTGTCTATCTTTGGCATAAATTAGCATCTGGAGTTATTTGTTTCTACAAAGCAAGGAGTTTCACTGTTATGAAGTAGGAGATATACTCTTACCCAATGTGATCACCAGCAAGACCAGATCCATCCAGGACTTGATGTCAGAAAAATGCCAGGCCAAAGGTTGGGTTCAATTGGAGGGAGAGGAAACAGAATACTGGAGCCAATGAGGAATGTTGATGTTAGGCACTGATTGCAGCCTCCAGTTCTGATCTCAGCTGTGTGAACTGACTTCCACTGGATGTCTTACGGGGTCTCAGAAATGCAAAAGGTCAGAACGTCAGTATAAAGTGGAGAGGAAAGGATACACACAAAAAAAACCAAGTATATAAAGTAGGGGATGAAAGTCAGTCACAATGAGTGAGATTGCACTAGTTTACATGCACTACATGTGCTGTGGGACAACCAAAATCCCTCTGGTAGCCTCGTAGCTACTAATACACAAAGAAAACACTCCAAGTCCGTTTTTTTGATGCTTAAAATATTTACAAGCCATTGCTGTAATTCATTTGGAAAAGTGATTACCAGAAGATAGAATTATCATCTCATGGCGAACATTTGAGTCAGAAAATCACTGCTTGTGAAACTGAAAATAGATCAATTGATGGGGTCTATTAAAAAAATGTTTTTATAAACTGATAGATGTGGAATAGTGCACATCAGAAAATGTAAGTTTATTTGAGGTCCACCACTAATGTTTATCTTTGCTTTCGTATGAGCCTCTGGTTTCTTGCCAATTAAACTATTACATATCTAATATCTAAACTGAATGAACTTGCAGATATAAATAATAGGAAATGAACTAAAAAACTCAGCGACAGAAATACATTGCTGAGTTAATGTTACTCTAATGGTCAGGATATCCAAATTTTGTCTTTTGACCTCCCATTGATGACTACCAATTAGCCTTGGAACTTGCATTCAAAATTCAAATTGACCCCATCACTGCTCAGAGTATTGATATTAACTGTTTCTGGAACTCTTGCTTAGTAACAACTTGGGTCTGAAATTGTATTGTTAGTATGAGATTATCGAGCACGAGCAAAAAAAAGTTACATGAACTCAGTGGGTCAGACAGTATTTGAAGATGGAACGGATCAGGATCTTGAAGAGGGGTCCATTCCCCAGATGTTTCCTGATCTGCCGTGTTCCTCCACCACCGTTTTGCTCAAGATTTCGACATCTGCAGTTTCCTGCATCTCCATAGAACACATGGACTTTATTAGACTACAATGAAGTTCAAAACCATCAGGCCTCAGCAGGTGTTCAAGAAGGAACTGCAGATGCTGGAAAATCGAAGGTACACAAAAAAGCTGGAGAAACTCAGCAGGTGACAGGTTCGCAATGTGTACAACTTTTAACTTCATCAAGTTGCATCGACTGCATCAAAAACATAAACCACCTTTCACCTCTGGAACAAGAGTTTGGATGCAATCTTCACAGAAAGTAGTCTTTGTTGGTTACAAAAGATCCGGAGTGACATGAATCAGGCTAATCACTATTCAATTTGAACTGGCATGAGTTTAGCACACAAAGGGCATCACTAATTGCCTAACACATTCAAGAGGCTGCAGGATGGCAAGTTGAGGATATGCCAAATAAATCCACCTTGATGGATTTATGGATATTCTTGGGATCAAGTGATATGTATGGGATGGTAAAGAAAGATGCTTTAAAGATAAAAGTTCAGCATGAACATGTTCAATAGCCGAGCAGGAGCAACAGACCAAATAGTCACCTCCTGTCCCTATTTCTTTCATTCTTGGTGCAGTGTAGGGCGAAGCAAGTTGTTGGGACAGGGGAAGCTATAACATTCCTGTAGGCCAAACCCAACCCTGATGTTCTCGCTGGTTTACTTTTACTGAAAAATAATCCAAGTCACGGAGCATTTTGGCTTTGCTATGACCAGCCTCAGTCATAAAAATCTGTTATGTGTGTTCTGGCCAGCATTCATCTCTCAAAGCAACAACATAAACAAATGATTTGACTGCTCTGGATTGGACTCTGCTGTACACAGACCGAATGCCATGTTTCCTTCAATAAAACAAACAAAGAGAAAGTCTTGGTAGTAAAGTCCTTTGGGACATCGAGGTCAAGATGTGGGGAAACAAATTCACAATCCACTAAAATTAAGGTATATTTCACAACAATCTGTCTGCAACATATTTTGAACACATTTTTTAAATTTTATTTATTTTTAACTAGCAAGTGAACCCCAACTTAAATTCTTGCATAGAGACACACCGAATGCACAAACCTCATAGCACATCCATCCATAAAGAACTTGGCCATGGTGTAATTTTGGTTTACATTCCCAATACCCACATTGGAATATTTGGGCTTGGCTTGGACATGTACCCAGAGCAGTCTTATTCCAAATCCCAGTCAAAATAAAGGACCCAAGGCCCTCCAGGCTACAACTGCATTTCAGACAAGAGAAGAAAAACAAATTCTAAAACATTGAGATGTTTTTTTTAATGAGATTCAATTTATTAGCAGATGAATAAAAGAAACAATTTCTACACTTCAGCAGCTATCAATGGACATCTAGCAGTTTGGTATCTGCACAAAGCAATACAATTTATTGAAATATACACAGCAACCCTCGTCACCAGACTGGGGTTATTAGCCAAGCATGTATTTCAGTGACACATACTTATAGGGGTTCTGCGGCACCTTCCTTTTGATTCAAAAGAAAATATCCGTACCAGTTTAATTTTACCCTTTCATTTTACTTTGTTTCTTTTGTACATTAAAGTAAAGCTGTTGTCTAGAAGAGGCTCACACAGTTGAAATCAGATTTGTCATCATACCACTACAATATACATTATAGAGAGGCATTTGTATAAATTTATTTTCTCTTTTAAAAAAAAAAAAAACCCAGAACTGTTGGAAAGAGGAACCACAGGGAGAAATAAGCTGGTCTGAAATGTTTACCAAACCAGGAGTTATTCACAGTGTTTTAACTAGTTGCAATGCAAGAAACTGAAAGGAACATCTAAACTCAAATTCTTGCATGTGTAACTGCTGAATGACACTCAGCCACAGAGGGATGCTGCTGAGTGATTTAGTTGTGGGATATAGTGGCTGGGGGAGGAGGGGGAGGTTGGGTAAAGGGTGCAGAGAAAAGAGCAGCATGGAAAGAAGAAATTGCCCAAAGATCACTCATATGCAGTGTACTTATTGGGATAAACCAAATTCCAAATGGAAAAACAAACTCGCACATATAAAATAATTAACCAACCAAGTTTTCTATAAATTAATCTGCATTGGAAAACAATGGGATTCAAACACAGTTTTTTAAAATCAAAACACACGGGGGGGAGTCACCTCGTTTTTGTGTAAAAGCATTTTTTTCTGAGGGGGGAAAAAAAATCCATCGGATCCAACTTCCTGGAGAGGGACTGAAACCCGCCCAAAACTCAGTGTATTTAATATTGTTTGTTACAGAGCTGTCGCAGAATGTAGCAAATCCAAATATCACAACTGATATATGACATGGATCAACTTTTATAACCTGTTAAAAGATTTCTCAAGCTGCAATGAAATTGAAAGAACAGTGAACACTTTTGATATTTATTGGCACATGAATAAACAGAACTGTTGTTACAGTGGAAATCTTCTCCCTTTGGGGAAAAGCGCTCCAATTTGCACATTCAAAAAGGGTAAAGATAATTTATTTTTCTGAAGATTTGTTTAAATGTTTGAACTGCAGCAACTATACACTACTTCAGAAATGCACTGAATAGCAACTTCCTATAATCTTTAGGCAAGTAGAGATTTCATGGTTTGTAATGGATAATGTACCATTATTGTTTGGGAGGGTTCTGAAAAAAAAGTCCTATGCATTAGGCAATATATAAATCACCCTATCAAGGTGCTGCTGTTCTACCGATCACTTTCAAAGATTTATCTGATTTCACTCCAAAGCTGACGGAACTCACTGGTCAAACCATAAGAACGGTCCTGTACGGTGAACCTATTTGCATTTAACATGTGTAGTTTTCTCAATGACTGCACGTGACACTTCTTCCCCAACTCACTCATACCATACAATAGTCACCTCCTTCCCCCAGCCTCAGAAAGGAACACCTGCAAACTCATGCTGCATTCCATTTCTGACAATGCATCAATTCTCAGCTGCAACGACCAAAACTGTTGCTCGTTTTGTTAAAACGTCAATTTAATGTTGTTCAGTGCAGGAAAAATGTTGCAGATGTTTAATACAGACATCATTCCCTGCCAGATTTATGCCGAGGCAACTTTCTCTTCCTAGCATTAATGTCTGCAGCGCCATTCCTTCTGGAAGGAAAAAAGCCACTTCATTTGTTAGAAATTGTTGAAGCTCGTTATTCATACTGACAAAACCCCAGCATTATCCATTGGATTAATGATCACAGGGTAGAACAAATGTCTTCAAGCAATTCATCAATGCACTGGATAAAACAACCAAGTAACCCAGATTGTGCTGCACTCTTGTTCTTTTGACAAGGTATCGGGATTCCGCACTTGCTCTTGGTCTTTCAATAAGAGTTCAATATACGACTTATCATTAATCCTCCTTACAACACCCCTTCCCCAATAGACAGAACTATTTCTAAACTTGAGAAATTAAAATGCAGCCCCATGAATCTTGCACTAATGGTTACAGTTACAAATTACTGCTCCCTGATGTTGTTATTACATCAAGGATATCACCATCTACTGCAAACTCAGTGCTATGTGCAAAGTAGACCTCTGCTTGCTTGCTAGTGATATTCACAGTCTTTCCTTCAGGATTACAATATTAATATAACCCACATTAATATTAATATTTGAAATAAAAACAGAACATACTGAAAACACTTAGCAGGCTGCTGCCTGAACCGCTGAAGGTTTACACCACTTTGTTTTTATTTCAGGTTTCAGGCATCTGCAATTATTTTTGATATTTATTTAATCCAATTTCTACTGGTTTGGCTTCTTTGAGTAGAAATTCAGACAGTCAATAATAAAAAAAGAATCCTGAGCACTTTAGTCAGTTATCTAAAATGATGAAAGTAGGTCACCAAATTGAATCCCATGGGTAAATGAGAACTTGCAACAAACCTTCAATAGATATAGCACACACAACAACCCCAGTGTTGTTAATCCCTAATGACGCGTAGTCAGTTGTAAAATATGGGCTGGTTACTGCAGATCAACAAAAAAATCTACTGCAATTTCCTTTTCAAACAAGTACCTAAACATGGTTGCAACACAAGACTGCCACAAAATCAGAGTTCAGCTTTTAGAGTTACTGACAACATTTTCCATTATGATTGACTCAGCTACTTTGTACGGAATACTTTAGCTTCCATTGTACTCCTCATCTTTGATATTGTGCAAGCAATATCTCTGCGGGGACAGCACCAACATTTGGACAGGGATGCACTCAGATAGTACTAGAATTTTAGTTTCCTAAAACATGTGTTTTGGGGCAAGGAGGTACAAAAATAGGAGGACATTTTATTAATTGATGTAAATTAATTTAACCCAAATCTATAGGTTAAGTAAAGACTTTTCCATAATTCAACAGCAATTAGGTTGCCATTCCAAGATATACCTTAGTCGAGAAGATGCCCTAAGATGACAAAACCTTGTTTTCCCGTGAATCTTAAGTCTAGTACACACAAGCAATTATTGATTATTTTTGGAGAAAAGTGCATAGGAGATGAATCACTAAACAGCATTGACCAGTTCCAATATCCAATGATGTGTAAAATTAACATTCTGTTTTCAAGGCAGATCAATAGAAGGAAATATTACTTGCTGCCAAATCCTTTCACAGAAGCTACTTGGCTAATCTGTAGAGTTTTCGAAAAACTGCATTTCGCCTGCACCTGTATCTTGAAGCAGATTCTACCAAGTAAAGTATGATCTAGTGTATTTTGCAAATATATGTCCTTCACCCAGACAGTAGAGAAACATTTAGGTGCAAGGATAGGATGTTCTGGGCAGGATTGGATGAACAAACTTGATGTAGTTGTCAAATTTTATGAAGGCAAGATCAAAGCCTACAGAAAAAACTGGAATTGTTAATGTATTTGTAATCCCTCATTTTTATTATCACCTAATTGTTAATGAAACACCCAAGATGAACTAAATACTTAGCAGCATTTGGAGCTTTTCATTTAACACCACTTTCAGATTGTGTTAATAATGGAATATCTCATGCAAGGATGTGGAATTGGGGTTTTGAATTTCCTAAACTGCAAGTCCAGAACCTTTTCTCCATCATTCATCTCAAGGGGTTTGTAAAGGCCAATGATGGGGCAGTCCCCATGTCTTTGGTAAAGCTGGTCTCATGTTAAAGGGATTATCTGTTAAATTAGATAGCTGAAATATCTTTGTGCCAAGTCTACTGACAATCTGGACTATCTGTCTGCTGAGATCCATTGACATCTGATAATTAGCAGTGCCCTCTATTTGTAACCTGGGCTCACTTGCTACAAGGTGTTGTGTACATTATACAGCACCGCGGATCGTATTTATACTTCAAATAAAGTACAGGCACCTCCCAAATTTACCTATGTTTAATTTAATTTTTTTTTAAATAATGCACTTGTTTAAATAATATCAAAATCGAATTTATGTGATTTTTGAAATGACGGGCTCATACTTAAGCTCGTTTTAAATATATATGTTTAATTTACGCGTTTTTGAATTATGCGCTGCTTTTCAGGAATGTAACCCCGGTGTAAAAAGCAGGGTGCCTGTACACTTCACAAAAAGAAACTGCTCAAATAAAGGATGGCGGCATAGACATTACATGCCCGATGTACTCCTTCTGTGACATTCCACGATACCTGACTATCTGTTGCCACATTTTACTGCTATGCTGCAAGTTATGTTTCTGTATTCACATTTTCATTTCCATTTTTTCCCTCAAAGTCAGAGTATAAAGAAAGATTTGAGTATCATATTAAGGAAAGTCTATTGTCAAACTATCATGAATACTAAATGCATTTAACCACTGCCCCAGCGTTAGGATCGGGTAAGAATTTACTCAGCAATTGACCAATAACACAGAGCTGTGTAGTTAGTTACCAGCTTAACTGGTCAGTTAGTCACTAACACCCAGCCAGTGCATTTGTGGGAAAGCATGGGATCATGCCAATTAACATGTCAACATTTGTTGTCCAAAGCTAGATCACTCAGCATTTTATTTTTTTTAAATCCACTCCTCTTGAACCATTAACAAACAAACCCTGAAAGGCTTCCTACTTAAAAAGATAATACAACTAGTTTTGTTAAAAGTCAGACATCTGTTTTTTCTCAGCTGAAAATCCTCAGTTACTACCCCCTCCCCAAAATGTAAATAGTTCAGGTGGAAACCGACATTTGAACACAACAATGTGCTCCTCTCAAATACTGAATGCACCATACAAATTGGCAACCAAAATGCACATGCATCCTTTGAAAGAAAGTTAAGCAAAATTTGGTGAAAGACATGAATGAACAAGAGGGATATTAAAACACTGCCAAGATGAAGGAAAACAACCGAAAAAGCAGATGTCTGCACGGCATCAAAACACTTATTTTGCAGCAGATTTTTCAAAGACTTAGTGTTGTCTGTGTCTGAATCCACAGGTAAAAAATAAAATACTACAGGAACAGTGCATGAAAAAGCTATAGAAATCAGACCTCTAAAGTGTGTGTGTGTGTGTGTGTGTGTGTGAGAGAGAGTGGGTGTGAGAGTGGGTGTGTGTGTGTGTGTGTGTGAGAGAGAGTGGGTGTGAGAGAGAGTGGGTGTGCGAGTGGGTGTGTGTGCGCGCACGCAGTACTGCAAGGGAAGAAGAGGAAAGGTCTGTTTTCTTTAAAGACCAATAGAACTGTATTTGTAACAAACTCAAAGAACACCACTGCCACCAAGAGGCAGGCTAAAAAACTGGAGCAGTCCAATAACCAGTGTGTTTTTTATGTTTAACTTGAATTCACTTTACCAATTTGGGCATTGGGTAGTTGATGGGCAGATATGGGAGAAGGGGTGGGAGTTTGTGTGAGAGGAAGGACATTTAAAAAGGTAAACCCCATCTTGTTCACTCTCTTCCAGCACAAAGCTACTTTCAGTTCAAGGTTGTGCTACTGCCAAGGGACATGGGAGCAGGATGCAGATTCTCATCATTGTCCTTTTTGTTAGCAGCCATCAGTCATGGTCCGTGATTCATAGCCTCTGACATCGCCTCCTTGCTTTCCGCCTGGAGCAACGCAGTCTCTGTCCATCTCTCTCTCTCTTCGGAGAATCCGCGAGGACGTTCTTCCCCACAGGTGGACATACGGAGAAAACACCTGGTACAAATCATCACCAGCATGGATTCTGTACTTCTTTTCTTCAACGTACTATCACATGGATAGTCTGCATGCTCAGATTGAAGTGCTGTTATTTGATGATCCAGATGTTGAGGCAACCACACCTGGACTGGTACTGGACACTGACTTCCTTATATGAGGCATCAAGTATGGATCACTGGCAAGTAGCTGAACATCTATCCGATCCTCCTTACGATATGCCAGACAGCGTCGGATAAATGCCTGCAACAAGATAAAAGAAAAAATAATTTATGTAATATGGTAAGCGTACTTGCAATTCTCTCTATATAAGCACTTGGTTAATTTAATACAGTTGGGAATCCAAGTCAAAAATTGTGCACACAATATTTTTTTGAAGTACAGAGTTTAGTGTCAAGAAGCTAAATATACATAGTAAATTGAACACTAGATGAAGAGCCAGTAATTTGGGACGGTTGAAAATAAAGATACTGCTAAATGGACCCTGAACATCACACTGCAGAAAGTGGCCATTCATTGCCCATCAGCAACACAGTGGTAGAGTTGCTACCTCACAGCTCCAGTGACGCCAGATTCATTCCCGATTACGGGTGTCTTCTGTATGGTTTGTGCATTCTCCCTGTGACTGTGTGGGTTTTCTCCTGACCTGCTGAGTTACAGCAGCACATTGTGTCCTATTAAAAACTCCAGCACTGCAGTTCCTTGCGTCTACAAATCCTATGGGTTGCTTCTTCTTCTTCTTGCGTATGGCAAGCACAGCCTAAAGTTGTAGGACAACGTTCTATTTGATCTTATCTGATTGTGCACGCCAGGTTGATTGCATTCGTCGAAACAGGGCGGACCACGTGAAGATTGCAATCTCCCACCATGGTTTGCTTCAATGCATTTATACAGGTGGATATCCCATGTTGCTTGCTTCTCATTAGACAATAAAATGGCTTAAAGATATATGGAACTTGTTATAGCTGTCAGCTTGGTAAAATCCAAAATACATTGAAATGATTAAAGATAAACAGTGGGGTTATTAGAAGGACAGGAGAATTGGAAAAATTTGTTGTATCCTTTGCATTGTGTTTATTGAGTCATTTATTTTCCACTCAAGTTTCACAAGAACAAATGTTTATTTTGCATCTTAGATTTATGGTACTTTTTGTGAATGTCCATGATCCAAACTGCCATAATGCGGGGGTATTCTGTACTGAAGAGAGGACAAGTATGGGAACAGAGCTCAAAGAAGGGTATGGGAGGAGGAGAGTGAGCAAGCATGCTTCAAGCTGGTGACAGTTTGCCAGCATGGGGTGGGAATGAAGAGAGCATACACAAGCTTGAGCCGTCATGTGCATGGTAACTGGAGCCACAGTCAAGAATAAGCATGAAGTCAGGCCAAAAGGAGCATAACAGAGTGTCAGGTAGTGGCTGCAATTGAGAATCTGGAAGCAAGAAACAGTGGAAAGGGATAAGAGGCAGTGAGAGGAAGGAACTGGTATGCAACAATAGTGAATTTGGATTCAACTAATCCTTATATAGCTGTAGACACAAAATGCTGGAGTAACTCAGCGGGTAAGGCAACATCTCTGGAGAAAAGGAATGGCCGATGTTTAGGGTCGAGACCCTTCTTCAGACTTTCTTACACCTTATGTCTTTCTTGCACCTTATATAGCTGTCATAGCCCCACAGCATCCATCTCATTGTTTCCAACTTTGAATGGGTAAAACAGTTCCCGTCTCCCCTCCATGAAGGCTGCCTGCTGTGAAATTGTGCGATTATGCTCATGGTGCTTTAGAAATGTAATGTCTTCTATAAACTGGGTCTGAACACGAAAGGCAGATGGGTGCACAATACAGTAAAGGTGCATTGCAGGAAAGAAAGTGATGTAATGGAAAGCAGATTTTAACTCTTGCAAACAGCAAATGTCCAATTTTGTCACTGTAAAAATTGTCAAAATCGTCACTGCCAGCAAATTGAATTGACAGCATGCATAAGATACTTAACATACAGATTAAAAATAAAACATGTCAGATGTCCATTATGCATAACTGCAATCCAATCTCATCTTGTACCAATTTTGTATTCATGGTTTTTGCAGCCTACATACAAAATCAGTTGCATTTCCTTTACAGCTTTTCTGTTTTCTTCATTGCCTAATTATCAAATTTACTATGTCTTCACTTTTTTTAAAACTATATGTTTTCTGACATTACATATTTAAGAATAGCTGACATGGCAGCAGTTATGTCAGCCACTCTTCCTGTAGTGTGTTGGGTGATAGAATCCATGAAAACAAGTTCATTCACAAGCCTGGATCAAAAATGCCCAATAGGTCATGCTAACACCATAGTACACAGTCTAGACTTTCTTCGCATTAAAGATTTTGTTGCACAGTATTTCCATTAACTTCTGTGAATGAACCTGGACAACCAGATGACCTAGAGAATGAGCCAAGATATAGGCATCTCTCAGGGTTGAGTCCGGATTAACTGATTGCTTTCTGGAGACTACTCAGTGTTTGCTTAAACAATACTGACTACTACTGCCCTGTACCTCCTAGTCTTATTGTCTACTGTTCCATATGATTCCCCTTCATAGAAAATAAACGTTAGGTTATAGAGCATGGAAATAGCCCAACTCATCCATGCCATTCAAGCTGCCCATCTAAGCTAGTTCCATTGGCCCGCATTTGGCCCATATCCCCCAACATTTTTTCCTATCCATACATTGGCTACAAGATCACAGACACACATCCCATTATATTGAGGCCAAGATACTACTAGCAAGCACAGCAAAACTTGTGGTTAAATTTTAAAAGGATTATTTATTACTATAAAATACAAAAAATAGGTGGTCTGATAGCAAAATTATTAATAGCCTTTGACTGTATAGCCTTACCTTTGCTTCTGCACTGTTCACTGGCTTTTGAGGAAACTGCACCTCCGTGGCTTTTAAAATTGTGTTTTCCTGAAGAATATCCTGTTGTGACTGGTTGTGACCAAATGGCTATGAAATGGAGAAGGAAAGGTGAGCACCAGAGATTAAAACAGCAGCTAACGTGTACCAATCCATGAGCTACATGGTGCAAAGACAGTAAATGCTTAATGCACTCGCTTTCCTCTTTCTCATTTGGGATATTTGAAAAAAAAACTTCACATGAAGCCAAATTTTTTTTAAGCACTCAAAATGTCAGAACCTCAGCCTGCTGAACTTCAAACACTGCTACAAGTGAAACAGATGCCAGAAGCACTCGCTAATTATTTGCCTTTAATCAATTCTACTAAGGAGAAGAGAGAATAATATCGCACTTTTATGTTGTCTTTCCAGCTCTTTATTCATTAGTGTCTCATATGTAAAAACCAAAATCAGTTATTGTTCATAATCATTCAAGGTGGAGAAGTTTCCTTTTTATCGTACTGGTGTGTAAAATATGCAAGGTTTAGTAAGACGTGGTATAAGTTGCTCTAGGTACGGTAAAATTTACCAATCCTGGAGAAAGGGCTAAATCTGAAACTAATCAAGTGAAGATTTGTTCCTCTACTCTTAACCCCAAACTTGCATAATGCAGAACCACCAGTTTGAAAGTGAACCAGAACCTCTACGAGGTCTTCATCAGACCTGGCTATTCTTCAGCTTTCCGATTATACCCTTTCTCCAGGAATATGGCAAATGTCACCTTATTTAGAACAACTTTTATTACACCTTAGTAAAATCTTGCATATTTTACACACTTACCACCATGACAAAAAAGGATACTTCACCAATTTGAATGTTCGTATTTTCTGTCAATATCAATTTCCTCCAATTTTTGCGAAATTTGTATTACTGCATCAAGCAGCGTGGCTAAATATACAAATTCAACAAGAAAATGGTGAAGAACAATAGCTGGACCTGTACAACTGGACATCAACAGAGCAGGGTTTGGGATTTTGCATGCAGTTGGAAGAATTTAAACCAGCGTGGCAAGAGAATGGGAACCGACGATAATTTCAGAAAGAAGTGCAGAAAACTGGATGTGAATCATAAAGGTTTACCCAATGAGCTTTCTAGGCAAAGCAATGAGTTTGGAAGCCAGAAGAAACCAAGTGGTTTAGCAGTGCCTAGTTAGTCATACTGTGGCATATTGGTTCCCTTGGTTCATTGCCTTTATTTCACCTTGAGCAATGGCCCTTACTGAAACATAGTTTAAAGATGGGCAAGAGTACAGGTATTTCAGATGATGTTGCCAGAGAAAGGGATGAGTCTGGTGTAAAATAGGAAAAAGTATAACAACATTAGGATTAGGATATTGGGTGACTAGAGTTTAAGGAATGGAGGGCTGTGTGTTTTGGAATTCAGCAGATCTCAGTTCTAGGCACCTTTGCTTTTTGTGGTATATTCACAATTTGGGCCAAACGAAAGATCCTTGATGAACTCGGTTAATGCCAAAATTGGCAGTGCGTTTGATGCCGAGAATGAGAGTTCCGTGTTACAGAAAGGGATCCATGGATTGGTTAAGTGGATATCAATGTGGCAACTGGAATTTACTTTGGTAAAGTTAACTAGTGCAAGACAAGCACAGGGTGATACAGGAGTAGGTTAAAGGGAATCTTGAAACTGTTGAGGAACCTTAAAGTTGCCAACAGTTTTGAATGGCACAAGGCTTCTTGCATCCAAATGGAAGATTTGCTGTCCCACTGAATTTTAATACAAAGAAGCAATTTTTCTGTAAAACCAAGAGGGTATGGGATATATGCTGGAGTCCTCAGGACAGCACTGATATCTTGAAAGGAATGGCTCATAACATCATCAGGCAGATTTCACGGAATAAAAACGCAAGGTGATCAGAAGCACCCTGGAGGCTACAGCTGAAATGGACCTCCACCCTGTTTCCTCGTTTCTGCTCCATCCCCTAACCCACTACCTGCCACTGCCCAGAGCCTAACAAATGCTGACCTGGCACCTGGACATTTGAAACTCAGGACCCACTTTGATCTTTGGCCAAAGTCCAGAGCCATATCTGCCCAAGACCAAACTATACTTACTGGTAGTCATAGGATTGTCGCTGCCAGTGTACAACAAACACTCTGCTACAGCATTCATAGGCACATGTCTGAACATAACAAAGGTCAACAATACTAGGATTACATGATCTCATGGGTAATGGGGAAGCAAGGACAGGTCAAGAAATAATAGAAAAGGAGTAAAGATTTTATATATGCAAAGCCTCACCTCAGGATTAAGCATTTGAAAAAACATAATTTAGTTATGTATGTAAAAGTGTCTTTATTTCCCTCATTAATGTAAAGAATTGATTTTTTGACAACAGTCCCAGATTTCAAGGTCAGTTTATATCTTGACTGTCAACATATCAGTAAGTGTGCAAATCAACCATGGAACTGAAAAACAAGAGTAACTCAGTGTGTCAGGCAGCTGCCCTGGAAAACATGGATTGGTGACGTTTTAGGTCGGGACCATTTCTTCAGACTGAATGGAACTGAAAATTTGTTCTGTGCAACATAAAACATTTTTAAAGAAAAAACAAGAACTGGAAGTTACCTTGCGTCCATACAGACATTGGTAGAAGATGACTCCCACTGACCAAACATCTACCTTATTGGATATCTTAGGAGGCTCTTTCCCAACCACAAAGCATTCAGGAGGCAAATACCTAACAAGCAAGAGAAATGTAAGAGCACATTAAGTTACCATTTCTGTGGCAAACAATACAAGCAATAGACAGGCTCAATGTGCTAAAGGACTACTGTGGAAGAGAACAAAAGTAATTCATCACGCATGAACTATAAAACTTCTATCAGTGTGCACTAATATTACATCAAAAGAACAGGTGGGATAAAAAAAGAACTGCAGTGTGATAGCAGAAAAGATTCATTAAAAGCAAAAATAATCTTGTCCCAATTTTCAGCTAGTTTCCATGATCCATCTCCAAAAAATAAAAACAAAAGTCACTAACTGGTGACACGAGGAAATCTAAATGCTCCCTCACTATCCCCATAAATGCAAACATTTCTCCTCTTCCCTTGAAGCTATGCAATATTTGATATTTCCATCCTGGGATAAAGGTTCAAAATGTCTACCCGATCTATGCCTCTCATTTGTATATGCTTCTGTTAGGTCTCCTTTCAATCTCAGGCACTCCATAGAAAACAATCCATGTTTGTTCAACCTCCTTCTAGGTTATACCCTCGGATCCAAGCAGCATCAGGTAAACCTCATCTGCGCCCACTCCCAAGCCTCCACATTATTCCTGTATGGGGCAAACAGAACTGTACAGAATACTTCAAATGCAGTCCAAACAAAAATTTATAAAATGGGATTTCACCATGACAATTCTATTCATGAAATCCATCATACTCAATGGGATCTAACTTTTAAGTAAATTTCCTAGCCTAAATCCCAACAACCTTTCTCCTTTGTCGACTCTTTTAAGATCCCTTCAATAACTTTGAAAAACATTAACATAGGAGATTATATACAATAAGAATTTGGAAATCCCAGCCTTGAAATTTGACATCTTCAGCTACTTATTTCAGTGCCCTAGGAAGCAACTGTTCAGCTCTTCTGAAAGAAAACTGGCATCAAATGAATGCGTCTAATAAAATGACTTTTCAGCCTAAGCTGGTTTCAAAAATATAATTGGTGCACTCTGTTGCTAAAAGGTTCCAGCCCAGATTGATGCTGTGCATCACACCAAGCCAAATGAAATATTCATGATGTGTTTTAGAAAGAAAAATGCAGTCAACATGAAGTCGCTTCATGTTCTTGATGATAATTTAGTTTGATCACGTCAGGCTTCACCTTACCATAGCATTAACAATATTCTTTGCCGCCTGCTGACATGGTTCATAATGGTACAGAAAAAATTCAGGCAGTGCCTCATGAAGGGCGGTAAGTGGCATTTCTAGCTCAACAAAAAAATTACATGCAATTTATATTAGATTTCAATCTAATAAGCTACTTCAGCTTCAAACACTTGAGCTTGTGTGAGAAGAGTCAACAGGCAGCTCAATGCCAGCTCACCAGTATGTGCCTGCTCCCTGTGATGTGAGCTCCATTCCATCTACTGAATTGTAACTGTCATCATCCATGATTTTAGATAATCCAAAATCTGTGATTTTTATTTCTCCACATGCTGTCCCGTTCACCAGCAGAATGTTACCTGTGAAAGCATTAAACCCCCACACATGATCAATTTCATTGTTCAGTTTTTAGTACATATGACAATTAAATACTTGATGATCAAGAAATGTTTAAAATATCGTAATACAACTGTAGCTTCAGTGACTGCTTGTTCGTGCAACTGCAATATTCATTTTTAATTAAATTCAAAACCCATTCCTTCCGAAGAACTTTATTTCAAAACACTTATTTTATATAACGTCTTCAATGTCATCGGAAAAATGGTAATTGTATTTGAAAAACCAAAGATCGCCCTTAAGGTTTTCTGCTTAACTACTGAGACAAATAGACACATCGACACACGACAAATATAGTCAGGGTGGTGAAGGAGGCATTTGACATTGTTGCCTTCATCAATCAGGGAAATATGTATATGAGTTAGGATGTCAAGCTACAGCTGTACAAGACGTTGTCAACACTACATTTGGTGTTCTGTGACAGTTCTGGTCACGCTGCTGTGGAAAGGATGTAAAAAATTACAAAGATGTTATCAGGTTGAGAGGGTTTGAGTTATAAGAAGAGGCGGGGACACTTATTCCCCTGGAACATTGGAGGCTGGGTTGGACGGGGTGAACCAACCATAGAGGTTTATAAAATGGAAGGCAGCGGTAAAATGTGAATATCTACCTTTTCCCCTCCAGATTAAAAGAGTCCAAATTTAAAGGTTTAAAAAGCGATCGAAGGGGCAGGTTTCTCCCCACAGAGGGTTGTGTGCGGATGAAACGAGCTGCCCAACAAAGTGGTAGAGGCAGGTACAATACTGACATTGAAAAGATACCGAGTAAGAAGGAACTGCAGATGCTGGTTTAAACCGAAGATAGTCACAAGAAGTTGGAGTTATTCTACAGGACAGGCAGCATTTCTGGAGAGAAGGAATGGGTGACGTTTCGGGTCATGACACGAAATGTCACCCATTCCCTCCCTCCAGAGATGCTGCCTGTTCCGTTGGAGTTACTCCAACCTTTTGCAAAGATACTGGACAGGTACATTGATAGGAAAGGTTTGGAGGCATATGGAACTTCACCCTCATCCTACCAATTCCTCTCACCCCAACCATCAGTATTTTCTTTCACGAGTCTTGGAATAATTACAACACTAGAATGAACTGTCCCATTTTTAACCTTCATTCTTCATCTCATCTTTATTTTCATTTGCATTTGCAAAAGTGTTGCATTAGGCAAGTATAACTCAAGTTTATTTTTGAAATCTCATCCGTAGGGAATTTAAAGATAGAGCAACTATAGTGAACAATCTTTGTAAAAAAAATTCCCCCAACACTTATTCCTGTACAGTCAATAGAAATGGTTGTTATTCAAACATTAGTAACCTTTTACAATTGTAATAGAAATTACTGCAATGTTGCTATTTACTGGAGTTAATTAACAGTAAAGCATTTAGACTAGTGTATGAAACTAATATCCCCAGTCATACTCTACATTAATGCCAATTACCAATATTAACCTTGGGCAGAAATACATACCTGGCTTGAGATCATAGTGGATGATGGGGGGCTTAATCTCATTCAGGTATTTCAGAGCATTGACTACTTGCATGATGATGGAGCGGCCTTCCTTTTCAGACATCAACTTGTGCTGTTTTAAGTAGAAATCTAGGTCGTTGCCTTCACAGTATTCTAACACAGTACAAAACCTGAGGAATGTGATCGATACATAAATTCATCACAAATCTCACATTTTAAAACCCGCTTAGAAGAATTTTAATGACATCTGCTTCTTCATTTGGAATCAGCTGGATCACACCATATACATAATCCATTATCTTTTCCCATACCTGTGAATCTGATCTTAAATACCATGATTACACAGCTATCGCATTGCCCATGTTTCACTCTGATCAGTGAGAGATATTCAAAGCAATAGAATGTACCCCAAGTATAGAATTAATTAATCATTTCAGGGGCTGGATGATGCTCGACTTAAACATTCAAGCAAACAATGCATTGATGGAAATGCAAGATAGTCATCTTCAATTAATATTCTTTTTCCTCGTATAAGTTTAATTTGTCAGCTGAAATGTCTGGCCTGGTGATCTTTGAAACGTCTATTGGGAGCAAGAAATGTTACCAACCACAGCAAGACTGGGAAGGCACAAATGAAAATCATGCTGCTGGATTTTCCAACTATGAAAATGTTTCATACAACATGGCGTCACAGGTGATCAGGGCTGTGAAGGTGGCTTTTAACAAACTGTTCTCTAACAGTCAGGGCTTAGATGTTGGCATGTTATGTTGCGGTGGAATAAGACCAAGTGAGGTTGCATTTGGAGCATTGTATTTATTTTGGTCACTCTGCTTTCGGATAGTTCCATGAAGGAAAAGGTTTAGAAGGATAGGGGTCAAATGTGGACAATTGGAACTAGTTTAGATGGGCTTCATGCTTAGCAAAATGAGCTGGGTTGAATGGCCTGTTTCCGTGTTGTATTGCTATAATGACATTAAAATGGCCTAATGTTATTAAGCAAAAGCTAGTTCAACAAAACTGGTTTAGTGCTCACTCTACCTGGATGTTCTCCCAAGCCCCTTTACAGCGAGCACTTTATGTAACTATTATTTTATGCACTTTATATTACTTATATCAACTAGTCCTGAGCTACTATTTTACTAATTGGAGAGCCTCCGCCTTAATCTTGCACTGAACGTTATTCCCTTCATTATGTATCTGTACATTGTGGGTGGCTCGATTGTAATCATGTATTGTCTTTCTGCTGACTGGTCAGCACGCTACAAAAGTTTGTCACTTTCACTGTACCCCAGTAAGCGTGCAATAACACCCAACTCAATCACTTCACTTCTGAAATGCAACAAACTGTGCAACCTTTGCTAACCTATTGTAAAGGATCCTTACAGCAGATAGTTTTGACTTCAACATGCAAGTAGGGCAACTTGTACTTTTACAACCATTAGTTAACCGCGGCAATAAAAGATTTAAAGCTGATTAAAACATTGTCAGCTAATATTTTTTCACATCCTCATATTTTTGTGATTCATGCTGTTATAAGCATTATGAAACTCTGAATTAATTTGGAATATTCAACATCAGCATGCAATTCTAACAGTGAGTGAAGCCCAGACTAAGCAGTGTCAGTGCCCCTACACTTCAATGGGCTGCAGGACAAGCTTATTCTACAGAGATACAAAATCTCACTAAATGAAGACAGAAACTTACGAGTCTGTATCTAATGAGAAATAATCGTAGAGTCGGACTATTCTGGGGTGATCCAATTCTTTGTGAATCCTATATTCTCTGCAGGCATGTCTGAAAACAAAATCAGCAACATTAGACAACCAGCTCAGACTGCTGTAGTAAAATTTAACAAATCTAATAATGAGACAATTAACCTTCTCTGAACAGTATTAAGATGTTTTATGCATCAAGAAACAAGAGATAATCTCTATAATTTAATTCTTCCAAAGCGTGCACATACCCAAAATGTAACAAATAAAAGTGGAGAAATCTTAGGTGAATTGAAAAATAATGTGAATTGTGCAGGTTTAACATTGCTAATGATGATTTAAAAGGTTTTAAAGACCTAGTGTTCATAAAATATCTACACGAGGACTTATGTAATCATCATACAGCAAATCCCGCACGATAAAGGTTGACATCAATAGATTTAGAGAATAAGCCTGGGTGAATTGAAAGTGGAGTTGTGTGACAGCAATTTGAAGGCAGTGCCTACAATGTGGTTGGATTTGGCCAATTTATGGAGTATTTTAAAAGACATGAAGATAATTTAAAAAGACATGAAGATAATTCTAAGAGGTCTCAATCAAGTGAAAGGGAAGGACCCATTTGCCTTAGATGAAAAACCAATGTCTAAAGGAATTGGTAATAAGGTTTGAGAAATAAAAATCTTATCCAAGAGTTGGGTGGTCTAGATATGACTATGCTAAAAGGTAATGGCAGCAGAAATACTTGGTGCATTTGATACAAGTATGATGATCAATGTGTACTGCTAAAGAGCTTTTGACCTAGAACTGCTCCCATTTTGGCTCGAATGAATGAATGGATAGCAAAGCAAGTAAATGATCAATTAAAGCATCAATCTAATCACCAGCCAGATGTGATTTTGTTTTACCAAGACTTCAGATGTCCATATAACAGCAGTCATTGCATGGGAAACAAACAAAACTGTAGTTGTTGCAAATCTGAAACAAGAACAGAAATCCTGGAAGAACTCAGCCAGTCGACCAGTCTGTGGAAAGAGAAACCAGTCAATGTTTCAGGTCAGGGACCCTTCCTCAAATTGGCTGTTCCCCAGCATTTCTGTTTTTGTTTCAGAATTCATTATCATTTTTCTAAAAATACATTAATGATAGTAATTTTGAAAAGATTTATCACCATTCGTAAGAAATTTCAAGATTCCTCAGTTTTGCATAACTGCTCCATATTCTTGCAACTATGTTCCTAATTCGCCTAATTATAGGAAGGATGTCAACAAAATAGAGTACAGAGGAGATTTACTAGAATGTTGCCTGGGTTTCAGCAACTAAGTTACAGAGAAAGGTTGAACAAGTTAGGGCTTTATTCTTTGGAGCGCAGAAGGTTAAGGGGGGACTTGATAGAGGTCTTTAAAATAATGAGAGGGATAGACAGAGTTGACGTGGATAAGCTTTTTCCACTGAGAGTAGGGAAGATTCAAACAAGGGGACATGACTTGAGAATTAAGGGACAGAAGTTTAGGGGTAACATGAGGGGGAACTTCTTTACTCAGAGAGTGGTGGCTGTGTGGAATGAGCTTCCAGGGAAGGTGGTGGAGGCAGGTTCGTTTTTATCATTTAAAAATAAATTGGATAGTTATATGGACGGGAAAGGAATGGAGGGTTATGGTCTGAGCGCAGGTATATGGAACTAGGGGAGAATACGTGTTCGGCACGGACTAGAAGGGTCGAGATGGCTTGTTTCCGTGCTGTAATTGTTATATGGTTATATGGTTATGTTCCCTTGTTTCAGATTATCCAGTTAGTGGAAACATCTTGACATCTACCTTGTCAAGACCCCTCAGGATCTCCTAAGGTTTCAAGATTATCCCTCATTCGTCGAAACTCTAAAGACCATAAATCTAATTTATTTTGCTGCTCTTAACAGATTAACAGCTGGTGGCAGGAAATAATTCAAGTATTTTATGTGCCTCTTGGTGCTTCAACTAAAACTTTTTTCTGCAGTAGCAAAATAATGCAGAATCGAAGAGACCACAAGCCTAAATAAATAAAAATGGAGACACTTTATGCTCAAGTAATAATTAAAATGATATGCTCGAAGAATCATTCTATCCCTTAATAACTACCAACTCATAAACCCGCTTTGAATTTAATTGGCTGAGCCTGGGGGACTAAAGTTATGTTGTAGAAATTAATCTGCAACTCATATCACAATATATGATTATGATTGAATTGAAGATATACTGCTATTTTCTAGAAATCAGCAATTGATTACAGACAATCCCTACACTGCAGGAGGGCGAAGTGGTTGGTGTGGTGGCATTCTCAGAAAACTGCCCATTTCGCCATTTCCCATAATACAAAACTGCATCATCCACACGTGCATGAAGAAATGAGTGTTGAAGATTTTTTCCCCCCCCAAACAGTTCCGTGTATCTCAATCTAAATTTTGTACTTACTTTGTTTCACAAATTTTATGAGAGCAAATTTTATTTCATGACTCAAATTTGTGAATTTTCTACGGTTCACTTTCTGTTACCCAAACCGTCATAATGTGGGGGTTGCCTGTACCATAATCACCTCCCGTTTTGTTTGCGAATAAGCCATTGCATTCAGAATGTTCTAAGCTCAAATTTCTTCCCAGGAGCATAATGTAATATAAAGTAAAAAATATTAATGAAGTGCACTCCAAGAACTATCCGAAACCAGATAAATTCCCTCATTATAAAGCCAGGCATTCTTTAAAAAATTGCCTTTGGAATATCCTGAGATTGTGTGCTGTATTCAATATCTGAAGGTTTAATTATTTTGCTCTCTTAACTGTGAAAGTGGGAAGCAGGCAAAGCAAATATGTCACTGTGCAAATCCAAAGAATCGATATGAGTAACTGGTTCATGTAAACCTTTGGGAACTCCGACATAGCACAAAGGAATAGAATAACTTTTTTGATAGAGGTTTTTGTATAATGAATCATAATGATTTGCAAAATCAGTGATATCTTTTGTTTGTGCCGAGAGCCAAAAAGTCACTTTCAACATCTGAATGGCAATAAGTATACAGCAAGTTATAAGAACTACAATCAAAACCATACAATCTGTAACTTTTAATGGGATGTGACTTGTAATTTTAATTCTCCTTTTTCAGTTGCTCACTCGTAACATTCATGCCAGAGTGAAAAGATTGTAGTTTCAGATTGTACTTAGAAATTTGAAGACTTAATCAGCGATAATCCAATGCAGTACTGGAATACTGACATTGCCACACAATCAGCAATGATGGTTTTCTGATGAGACATGAAAGCAACAGCCTGCCCGCATTCTCATGGATATAATAGATTCCACAGAGCTGTTGTAAAGACAGTTCTTTGATTTACTCAGGCAATAGTCTAAAACAGACGAGACACAATAGAGTCCTGGAGTTGCTGGAGCAAAGAAAAAGAGTTGCTGTAAAACTCAGTAGTTCAGCATCTGTGAAGGAAAACGAACAGTCAACATTTCGGGTTGGGATGCTTCATCAGGACTAATAGAGTAGAGGGGAAGTGGTTAGTATAGTGATAAGGCAGAAGGATGGGGAAAATCTAGTAAGCAATTGATGGAGGGATAAGGAGGGGTTGATTGGCAAGTAAAAGTCAGGTAGGGGAAGCGAAGGGTGGAAATAGGAGCAGAGGCTGAGAGGTGATGTGAAGAAAAAGGCAGCAGATTATGGAATCTGATAAGACAAGATGATCGTGAATGAATGTAAATAAGGAGTGCTGGTGGCAGATGGTACCAAAAGAGTGGGAAATAGCAGCATGGGGAGATGTGGAGGAGAGTTAAGTGATGATCTTAAACAGATTATATGTTCGCATCACATTGCTGCGTGTGGATGCTTTCGGATGCTGTTTAGAAAAGGATTTTTTTGGATCAACTTTCCTTTAAGAATCTCCTTTTAGAAATATCAAGAGCAGAGAAGCAGGCCATTCAGCCCACTAGTCCACGCCATCCATCATGCTCCTATTTTGTTCTTTCCATATTCCCATCAAACCCCTCCACCTCTGTCATTCAGCAATACTTGAGGGGCAATTTACTGTGGCTGGTTAACCTACCAACTAGTTCATCTTTGGGTTACACACGATCAAAAAAGCTCAGGCAGTAGCCCTCCTAAAAATATTAGTCGAAAAATCACTGGTGAAGTTTGGATAACATCAGAATTCTAATGTAAACTCAGGCTGGTACTTACTTGTGGTAATTCTCCTTCTTTTCCTCCCTCCAGGTTTTATTTAACTGGTGTATTTTCACTGCTACGTATCTCTGTTCTTGTAAGTCGAATGCCTATTGAAAAGGTTTTAAAGCAGAGTTTATTTTTATTTTTAACTGGCAAAACTTGAAGAAATGACATCAACAGCAAATAACAAGTATCTTAATGCAGTATTTAAGACACTTTAAAATTCTCACCACATAGAAATGAGTGAAATGACTGCTTACTTGGGTTAGGCTCTTTGCCACTTGTGAAAGAAATATGTTTCCCCTCCCACAAGATCCTCTGTGCACTACTCTAGTCTTTTAAATCCACTGCCTTCTCTTCAGCTGTGTGACTTGTTCCAGTTGCTGATCATTCACGGATGTTTGTCTGAACAATCTTAAACCCATTGGAAATAGCCTGGATTATATGCCCTCTTCCTATTGTTTTGGTGTGTCTGGCAGTACCTGATCTGTAGCACATTTTTGCAAATTTCCAAAAAGGCTCTTTGAAGTGAGCTAGGTTCACAGCACAACCTCTCATGTATAGACACTGCAGTTCGTCATGAGAGCCTTGAGAAAAGGCACCTATTCTTAATGCAGTTTAGCATTAGAAAGCCGATTTCCATTTCCAACTACTTGCTTCTATTCTTTCCCTTAAAATACAGTAATGCTTCTATTCTTTCCCTTAAAATACAGTAAAATAACTGAAATTATAGTTAATAATTAACCTCGTTTAAATTGCCAAAACTAAAAATTCCACATGTAGCCTTATATTTGGGGTGTCAGTCTACTGGTGACAATAGAATATTTTTCAAATGCCCTGAATAGCACAAAAGCTTTGCTCTCACCTGACCAATGGAGGGAGATACAATAAGCAAGGCAGTATACTGGGAGAGCGATGACCTGTTTAGCACACCAACCTGCTACAAATCACACTCCCATTATCATTATGAAACCAATGCTCAGCTATCAATGAAAAGAGGAACCTGTCTGCTAAAATTATAACTGTGGCAAAAATGGTTAAATCACATCAAATAAAAAGGATAGAATCAAACGTCCTGGCCAAATGGACTTGCATGAAATGTGTTTGGCTGATCTCTGTCAGGTCTGCAGTTGAGTAATTCTACAGCAGATATCTACCCTCAATTTGTAGTTTCCATATAAATAACTGAAATATGTGTTGTACAGTTGTTTGAAATGGAAAACATTTTTACCCTCCCACAATATTTCATACTTTGTGCATTTATTTATCAGACGAGCTTACCTTGTACACTTCACTAAAACCTCCTCTTCCCAAAAGGTGTAATAGCAAATATCTGTCGTTTAACATGGGGTGATCTTTAAATCTGCAACAAGAACACTTTCAGATATGTATACAACAGATATTTGTGGTTGAAATTGCATGAACAAATATTTTCATATTCATGTGGCATGCTAAATATGCATTTGTCAAGGTTCAAATGGCTGCTGGTTTAGCAATCTAAAGTTAATAACTTTCATCTTCAGTTAATAAATATAACATCATACTGGAGAGCACACATTATCATCTTACAAGTTTAAATATACCACATTACCACAAATTCCCACAACCTTTTGGAGTGGATGTTGACCAGTTTGGAGAGGCAAGGATGGCATTTCAATTCCTTACGTTTAAAAAGGAATTGAAGATAAAAGGTGCTTATGTATGTTTGGGGATAAAAAGATTTATATTAGATAGAAATCTCATTCAAATTTTACATGGTTCAATACAAAGACACCGTTGCCTTTCTCAGAATTTGTATCGTAAACAACAAGAAAGTTGTACTTTAACAAAGGCATACATAAAAGGTTGAAGATACACTGATAACTTACTGTGAATTATCTTCATTGTGTATCCTTTTCAGTTCCCTTATGTGTAAATTGCGTACTCTTTCTAATCGCTCTAGCTCTGCCTGTATCTCTGCCTCTTCCTGTAGAAATGAAAAATTAAATCAGTAAATGCAGGACACTGTACTTGGAGAAATTCAGCACGGTAAAAGGCTCTTCCGCCCTACTTGCCCATGCCGACCAAAATTCCCCATCTACGCTCGTCCCACCTGCCCACTTTTGGCCCATACCCCTCTTTTTTTTTTTTTTTTTTTTGTTTATTTTATTAGAAGTTAATACAATACAAAACAATACAGTGGCACCTAATTTTAGGTGCCAACTATGTCATACCGTAATCCATTCTATGTACAACCTCTAGTTTTATGTTATGAGTAGGCAAGACAAGAAAAAGAAAACAATAGAAAGGGGAAAGAGTGGAAAATTAGATGGTAGAGAGTAGAAAAATGTGAAGTGTGGATATAAAAAATAAAAATAAAAAAATAAAATAAAAAAGAAAAGGTGGAAAGTAGAAATAGAAGAAAAAGAAAAGGCCCCTTAAAAGAGAATTTTTCAAATCTATATTCGGAGATGTAGATCTATCCACGTCATGAACTGAAATCAGCAATCCTTATGGTACCGCTGCATCACATGATTCCAAAAAGTCGATGAAAGGAGACCAACTCCTTAAGAATTGGTCATATTTATCTATTAGTCGGAGTCTCATTTCTTCAAGGCGTGCTATGTCCATCATATTCCTAATCCACATTTTAACAGTTGGTATGGTTGTGTTTTTCCAAAATTTAAGTATCAATTTCTTTCCAATTATTAACCCATAATTAAAAAAAACATTTTGGTCTTTATTTAAATTGGTATCTTCTCCTATTATTCCAAATATAATCCATTCCATTTTGGGTTCTATTCTTGACTTGAAGAGCTTTGTAAATATATCAAATATATCACTCCAAAATTTAGGCCCATACCCCTCTAAACCTTAACGCAAAGGAGACAGCATTTAAAGCAACAATCAGCAAGGACAAAATTAATTGTGTTAAAAATTGCCTGTTAAAATGTACAAATAATTTGAAAGGGATTATAAATTTGTTTTAAGATACAGCCATATACATTTTACAAATTGTTGATTGCAAATGACTCAATGGCAACTACGGAGAGTCAGATGTAACGGCATTTTTTTATGGCCAACTATAGATGCCTCCTTCAGACTGACACTTGCAAATAATTACTTGTTTGAATCTATATGAAAAGGGCAGCCAGAGAAGATGGGTTTGGGGACAGAACAGATGGTGGAGTTGATTTAGAAGTTCAGTTGATCTTACTGAACAGTGAAGCCTATGTGAAGGGCAATATCGCCCACTCTTCTAATCTGTGCATCCTTCAAAATATCCTGCCTGCAGTTGTTTAGCAAATAGCCCATTTACACACAAACATTAAACCTTGAGGCAAGTGCAAGTTGCCTCAGGCCACAAAAGGTTGCCTGTAGAACCCATTTTAAATTTAAGTTAAAACAACGCACTGATCCAGACAGAACTGTGAAAATTGCTTATACCCTGACCCTCCCCTTTAATGCCCGAACCTTCACTTTAATGGCAGCATTTGCCTCAAGCACTAGCAGCAGTGCAGCAATTTATTAGGTGTTCTGGAAAATATGCATATGGGCAGAAGTTAGGACAGGAACAAGATTAGCTATATTACTGATTACACTCATTATTTAGGCTCAAGTGTCAGAGATAATGTGAGCAGGAATACATCCACACTCCAGCAAGCATTTACATCTTTAGGACACAAAGAGATGAAGGTTTGTAATTCTCTACACAGAACACAAACTGGTTGAATAGCAAAATATTGCAGCTGCTGGAATTCCAGAATAAAATAGGAAATTCTGGAAATAGTCAGGCAGCATCCGCGGAGACAGAAACAGTTAACGATGAAAGGTCATTGACCCGAGACATTAACCTTGTTTGGCTCTCCACAAATAACTGTCTGAATACAATTTTGAAGCTGAGAATCCCTTATGTATCCTGGATTAGGACATCATGAACCTCCAGACCCAGACGATGGCTAAACAAACCTTTTTTAAATGTCCTAATCTTAGTTTGAAGATTTCTTCCTGTTCATGATATTCTGCTAAAGTTAACCTACAAGACAAAAAGACAAATAGATTATCAGTATCACATTTCTGCATCAGTGGTTAGGGCACAATCTTGAGACTTTTGAATGGAATACTCTGTTCACCTTCTAGTTCAAGGTTTAAAGAAACAGTGAGGTATCCATTTCATGATCTTCACAGGTTCAGTGATGCATCTTGCAATGTGATCATGGATCCATTAAAAATAAACTAACAGATTGAAGGGCTCTATTAAAGCCCGCGAGAGCTGCTAGAATACCAGTTATTGCCAATGGAAAGAGATGGCTTAATTCCAAATGATGCACTGAACACTGAAGGCTTGTAAAATGTAAATGGAAAGGGCTTAGGGTGACTCCATGTTATTGTCAAACCCTTGTCCATCAGCTGGGTTTCATGGGTGAACGAACCACAAATAGGCCAATTAAATATTAAATCAAACTGCAATGTTATATTCTTCAGGGCCTATGAAACGCCATGGAAGATTGCAGAGGTTGTTAAAGACACTTCCTCCTGGCATTACCTCCAAACAAAACAAGTAAACCGGTTTCAGTCAGGCTAGAAGGTTAAGCAACTTAATTACTATTCAGTTGTCGAATAACAGGAATCCTGTTATTTATCATGTTTATTCTGAGGTATCAGAATAGCGTGAACTCTCTGAATGTAGTTAAGCACCTTAAATTATGGGTGGAAAAACAGTAATCAAAGCCCTGTTCTACATTATAACAGCTGGGGAATTTGAATTCAAACAAATCTGGAATAAAAAGATAACATCGAAAACAGTGACCAATAAATTAACAGATTTTTGCAACACAAAATCCAGTTGCTTCCCAAACATTCTTTTATTTTGAAAGGGAGGAAAATTACCTTATCTGTTCTAATCTAAATGCAACTCTAAAACACTGCCGTCCTCTGAAATGACTTACTTAGTTCAAAGTGGGTAAATTAGGGATGGAAAATAAAAGTTGGTGGTGTCAATGGTATTACCATCCAATGGATGAATATATAAAGAGGCAAATGAAATTGTGGCATTAATAGGTCAATAAAAACTGACTGCACAGCGGAAAGTCATTTTAAATTTGCATGTAACCTAACTCACGTTTCATTTTCTGCTCCATTTGCTTTATTTTTCCTCTGTTTCTGTTCATTATTTGTAGGTGGCATCTGACACATGGCTGCAGGTTTTCGTTTTGCTAGCAGCTTCCTCTGTCGCTCAATTTCCTCGCGCTGCGTATTTATCCGCTCTTGCTGTCTGTTATTACAAATTACAAAGCTTTAAAAGGGGTGCATTAGATCTTGTGGCAGAAGTTCAGGGGAAAGGTTTACTGAATGTTCTGGTGAAACTGGAGCACACAAGAAAATATTTAAGATTGGACATATGAAATGCAACAGCAACTTTAATACGCAAACGCACGGTAATATGCCACATGGCTACAAGCAATTCATACATGGATATAGCATTCATACACTCTCAATCACTCACGACTGAACACCCATACAACTATACCACACCACCCTGCTCTCAACTTACCACACACACGTCACGATGACTGCACACACATCACATGATCACTGAGCATCTACACGGTGTCTGTACATAAACAGAGTTCCGGAGATCAGTTGGTGGGCGGCGCAACTCTCGTCAGCAGCGGCCTCTGCAGTCCGTCTGTGTTTTATTATTTTTTTGTCTCGTTTTTATGTAGTTTTTGTTATTTTGTTATGTAGTTTTTGTTCTTTTTTTTGTTGGGGTATGTGTGTGGGGGGGTGGGGGTGGACGGGGTAACTTTAAAATCTTTCCCCTGCACGGGAGACCCGACCTTTTCTTTGTCGGGTCTCCGTTGTCGTTGGGGCTGCAACGTGGAGCGGCCTCCAACAGGAACGACCTGGGGTTCCAGCTGCGGAGCTGCCGACTACTCACCGTCACGGGGCTGGCCGAGTCCGGAACGGGTGGAGCTGTGGTGGAGCGCTGCTACCACCCGACCTCCGGAGATTCAGAGGCGGCAACTGCGGGTTTGGCGGACGGCGGCACCGGGAGCCTGCGGGTCCCTGCTGGGTGACCGCTTTTCGGTGCTTCCGCAACGGCGACTTCTCCCGCCCGAGTTGCGGGGTTGAAGAGCACCTGGAGCGGGGCCTACATCACCACCCCGCGCGGCTTGGAGTGGCCGCGGGACTTTGCGAGCGCACGCCGGGGGCTCTAACACCAAGACCCGGTGCGCGACCTTGCATCACCCGGCGTGGCTTTAATGGCCGCGGGACAATCGCCATCGCCAGCCGGGGGCTTTGACTTTGACTCTGACTCTGACATCGGGGGGGGGGAGAGTGCAGTGGAGAGATAAGTTTTTTTTGCCTTCCATCACAACGATGTGATGGATGTTTGTGTAAACTGTGTTGTGTCTCGGGTCTTTTTGTTTTGTAATGTATGGCTGCAGAAACGACATTTCGTTTGGACCTCAAGGGGTCCAAATGACAATAAATTGAATTGTATTGTATTGTATTGTATTATCTGTCAGATAATTTGGAATTTCCATGCAAAATGGTTTCCATTTGAAAATCCATATTAAATAAAATCAGCAGATGATGCTTCCTTTAACACTATAATCTTCAGTAACATGAAGTGAAATAAAGTGAGGCAGGAATCCAGTTTTTACCTACAATTCCTGTTTTATGTTTCCACCCCGCCCTAAAATTCTCCATCATCTCTTCATTCTTGTGGTTACCTTTGATCAGTTACATTATTCTGCTTCCATTAACTAAGCACTTGTTTACTGAGTGAGTGGTAATTTACATACATACTGAAAATCTAAAATTGAGTCTCAACTTCTGGTGCAGTGTAGGCGTTGCTGACAAAGGCTAAATAAAATGAAAGCGCAATGAAGATGATGTTACTCGTAACATTTTTCCAGACAATAGGGCTAACTAATGGTGAGCTGGTTTACAGAAGCACCTACATCAAGAACTTTGCCACACAGATGCCAGCTTCAAAGATTTTTGAAAATGATTAATGTTATATGTTATACTGGAACGATCCGAAGGGACTGAGATACTAGCCCACAAATTTGGTCTTGGAAGACAGCTATGGGTACCGATATGCTGGCTCCGGCTGGGCCGGACTTCCAGAGCCTCAGCCAGAGGAGACAAATTTGACCCGCTGATTGGCCGTGGAAGTCGGCTACGAGAACGGATCTGCTGGCTTTGGCTAGGCCAGAGTTCCAGAGCCCCAGGAGGAAAATCAGACCGGCTGATCAGCACGGAGGTGAGGCCGAGATCAGCTGCCTTACTCAACCTAGGTGCTCCATTTCCAGGGGGGGATTTCTGGGGGAATTTCAAGTGTGCTATCGCAATTTTGTCCAGATTAAAGGAAGCGCCAGACTATCAGTTGCCACAAAATCAGTGGTGGACGTGTACGTCCGATGATGAAATGGCTTCAGGTACAATAAACATCCACTGCCAGAGCAGTAAACTAACATGTTGTAGATCATGGAGACACAAGGATCTACAGATGCTGGTGTTCAAAAAAAAATCCTAATCCAGAGCTGCTGCCTGATCCCAGACTTACTCCAGCAGTTTATCACTTTTTAATGTAGTATTGGTTTAATCCATGTTGGAAAAGATGAAAGCACGTGTGCTAGTAATGGACGGCACTGATTTAATTCACACTACTGACTGCTCAGAACTTACAACATCTAACACTTACTTAATAAGATTCTGAAACGCATAACCATCTGTCCATTGCTCGGTGAAGGAGGCTCCATGCCGGACTGTAGTGAAGTGTCCTAGTCGCAATCGGTCCTGCATACTTTTGTCTCGACATGCAAGTTTCTCTTGTTTAGACTGAATGAGAACAAACACGGGTTAATAAAAATATTTACCATTTAAATCCCCTTTCATTCTAATTTAGGGTTTGGAATGAATAACATTCCTGGGCAACAACAGGAAATACAGATGAGATCAGTCAAGTGCAGCTCGGATCAAGTCCATCCCTGGAGGAGTTTCGGGAACTAAGGAGTAAACTAAAAAAGGAAATCAGAAGGGCAAAAAGGGGCCAGGAGATAGCTCTGGCGAGTAGCATTAGGACAATCCCAAAAGATTTTATAAGGGGGAAAAGGGTAACTAGAGAGAGAGAGTGGGACCTCTCAGGAATCAAAGCGGTCACCTCTGTGTGGAGCCACAGGAGATGGATAAGGTCCTAAATGAGTGTTTCTTCTCCGTATTTACCAAGGAGAAAGACAGTAGGATGGAGGAAATTAGAGCAGTCACTGGAAGTGGCATGAGAGCAGTCAGGGTTACGGTCGAGGAAGTACTGAAGGTACTGTCGTGTTTGAAGGTAGACAAATCTCCAGGGCCTGATCAGATATATCCGAGAACATTGCGGGAAACTAGAGAGGAAATTGCGGGAGCCCTGGTTGAAATTTATGAGTCGTCCTTAAATACAGGAGAGGTGCCGGAAGACTGGATGGTGGCAAACGTTGTGCCTCTTTTCAAGAAGGGAAAATGCTGGGAACGAAAGGTCGGTGAGTTTAACATGTGTAGTTGGTAAGTTACTGGAGAGTATTCTGAGAGATAGGATATACAGGCATTTGGATGGGCAAGGGCTGATTAGGGACAGTCTGATTGATTTTTTTTGATGTCATAACCAAAAAGGTTGATGAGGGCAGAGCTGTAGATGTTGTGTACATGGACTTCAGTAAGGCATTCGACAAGGTTCTGCAAGGTAGGCTGCTCTGGAAGGTTAGATCGCATGGGATCCAAGGAGAGATAGCTGAATGGATAGCAAATTGGCTCCATGGAAGGAAGCAGAGGGTGATGGTGGAAGGTTGCTTCCCCGACTGGAGGCCTGTGACGAGTGGTGTGTCTGGGCCCATTTCCGTTTTGTCATCTGCATCAACGATTTGGACGAGAACATTCAGGGCAAAATTTGCAAGTTTACTGATGATACAAAAGTGAGTGGTTTTGCAGATAGTGAAGATAGTTGTGAACAATTGCAGTAGGATCTGGATCGATTGGCCAGGTGGGCGGAGGAATGGTTGATGGAATATAATATGGAGAAGTGTGAGGTGTGGCATTTTGGGACGTCGAACAAGGGCAGGACCTACACAGTAAATGGTAGGCCTCTGGGTAGCGATGTAGAGCAGAGGGATCTAGGAATAAAGGTGCATGGTTCCTTGAAGGTCGAGTCACAGGTAGATAAGGTGGTCAAAAAGGCTTTTTGGCATCTTGTCCATCATCAGTCAGAGTATTGAGTATAGAAGTTGGGAGGTCATGTATAAGACGTTGGTGAGACCGCATTTAGAATATTGTGTTCAGTTCTGGGCACCATGTTGTAGGAAAGATATTGTCAAGCTTGAAAGGGTTCAGAAAAGATTTCAGAGGACGTTACCAGGACTAGAGGGTGTGAGCTATAGGGTGAGGTTGAGTAGACTGGGTCTCTATTCCATGGAGCGCTGGAGGATGAGGGGAGATCTTATAGAGGTATACAAAATCATGAGAGGAATAGATCGGGTAGATGCAGATTGTTTTTGCCCAGACTAGAGGAATCGAGGACCAGAGGACATAGGTTCAAGCTGAAGTGGAAAAGATCTAATAGGAATCCGGGGGATAACTTTTTCACACAAAGGGTGGTGGGTCTATGGAACAAGCTGCAAGAGGAGGTAGTCGAGGCTGGGACTATCCCAACTCGTTTAAGAAACAGTTAGACAGGGACATGGATTGGATAGGTTTGGAGGGTATGGACCAAAAGCGGAGGCAAGTGGGACCTAGGGTAGCTGGGATATTGTTGGCCGGTGTACGCGAGTTGGACCGAAGGGCCTGTTTCCACACTGTGTCACTCTATGACTAATTCCTGGCAAATAGGAGTTTAATGTGGGGAAGTGTGAGGTCATGCACTTTGGTAGGATGAATCAAAAGGGCATCTGAATGGAGAGATGTAAATGAGTGAAGATCAGAGGGATCTAGCTGTTCTATTGCTCGCAGCTCAAAACACTTGGTAGCAGGTTCAATAAATATTTAAAACACACAATGACATGTCAGTCTTTATTACAAAGGGATTGGAGTTTAAGAGTAGATGGTTTTGTTACAGTCGCAGAGTGTATTGGCGAGGCCATTCCTAGAATACTGCGCAGTTCTAATCCCCCACTAAAGAGTAGTATAAGGAGATTCACCACACTAATTATTTTCAAAGAGAGGCTAGTCAGTTTGGATCTGTATTCCTTGGAGTTTAGAAAAATGAGGGGTGACCACTTAAGGGGGTGAGAAATGGTGAGACGTTTTCACTACTAGGAGTCATGAACCATGGGACAAAGCTACAAAATACAGGGCCAGCCATTTAAAACCAAAATTTGTAGACATTTCTCCTCTAAGACCAGTGAATCTTTGGAATTTCTGCTGTACAAGGTTGCTGGTAGCAAGATTATTAGATATATTTTAGATAAAGGAATTGGGGGTTACGGGGAACCAGCACCGAAGTGGAGTTGAGACCAGAGTGATTCAGCCAAGACCCCACGGAATCACGGCATAACCTTGCAGACTTGCTGATCGCTGTTTCCCCCTCCTCCTATTTTCTTGTGATCTTGTGTCCAGCCTCCCTTGATAGAACAATTCTCTCATCCCCAGAATGAGGTAGATGGATGTCCTCTATATTGCCTCCAATTCTATTAGATTCTTCATATTCATCATGGAGAAGCCAGATGCAAAATATCAATTTAAATCATTTAACGTCTTGAAACTATGAATCATAGAAAATAAGAGTTTAGCTTCTGCTCCAGTATTACCTAATTCATAAACTGGTTTTGGATTGCTTGGATAAAGGATTCGTGGCTAACTGATTCAGGTAGCACTTTCAATTAGTCTCTCCCTCTCTCTATTCAGATGGTTTTAGTTTCAAATCTCCTTCCATTTCCAGAGCATGAAGTTGTTCTTGCCAATCCTAGAGCAGCACTCGGACTAGGTCAGTTGTACATGGTAGTGAAAATGTTTCCTCAATTATTCTCCTACATACGAGTACAATATATGTATGCAAGTACCTTTTCTATTAGCAGCTTTTTACTCATTGTCACACATTTATTTAACCGTTCTTTGTATCGTTCAAGCATTTTTTGTTGTTCATCTATTTGTCTTCTTAAGTCACAATTTGCCTGAAACACAAATAAAATCAATGAGCCACTGCTACATTAACAAAAAAAAATATGCAAGAGGATTTATTGCCACCCTGGAATTTGATTTAATAACAAAACAAAATCATCATGAATTGCTGTATTAAAAAGGTGAGATATGGTAATATGGTTGCTGAAAAAGTAGAGGGAAAAAAAATGTTGCCTTTCAATATCACTGGCCTAGATTATTAAAGTTAAGGTATAGAGTACAGATGTTAACAGCACATATACCAATGAAAACAATCTGACAAACATCCATTTAATCCCTTCCTAACTGCAATTGCAGAAGTTCCTTAACACCACTTGGTGACTTCTGTTCCATGCATTGTTCACAGAGCTGTAGCAAGCACACTGATGTTTCTGCAGCTTAGTTTGTGGCATAATATCCTATGGATCTTAACCAAAAAATATGCCCTAAAGATCCACACCAAACAAAAACAATCAAACCATCAGAATATGAAAATATTCTGTTTACTTTTTATTTAAACCAGATACCCAACGCCCATGTCAATGTGTGGTGCTTTGATTATAACAGGAATTTAACCAGCAAGAACAGTGTCCCCATAGCTCAGATCCCAAGGTTCATGGGCAGAGTGCATGTTACTCAGTTCACAATTCATGTGCATATTAAATTCTCCAACTGTTACTGGCCTTGCATCTGCCCAAACTTCAGATTGTTCCATTTCCGTAAATTACTACATACACTGAAGTGGTTGTCAGGATTATGCGTCATAATCAACAGAATGCTAGGAGGTACAGCCCCTTGCTCTGTAATCCTGCATCACTAGAAGACTTTACATATATTCCTGACTGCTTCCTTTAAGCCCACAACAGATCACCCTTTGAATTGCAGCCTGTTCTCATTCCACGCTTAAAAGTGTTCCTTTCAAAAGTTCAAAACAGCAGGTTTGAGTTGCTAAACAAACTTAGTTTTGCATTTGTAAGCCCGTGACTATTACATTTACAACACTGTCACCCCTTTGTGCCCATTGATTTCCAGCACAAGTTGACAGCTGTCCTAAATTTAGATTGCCTGATTAATCTTGTTCCGTCAATTCCAGAACACACACACACTCCTCAGGAACTTGCATCAGACAGTGGACCCGTTTTCTTTTTGCATCCGTAAAACAAGCAGCAACTTTAAATCATTGACCAAGTGTGAAACTCCACCCAAGCCAAATTAATGAGAGTTTTTGATTACATTACAACGGGGCTAACTCATCCTTCAAAGCAACAAATTTGTGTTAGATGCTGCATATGGATGCCACATGTTTAACATACAGCCATTCCACCTTAACCAAAGTCTGATAAATGGATCGAACGGCCTTTCTGACAGACAAAAGGCAGTGGGGGAAACTAACACCACCATTTTCAAGTATTCTGCAAACAGGATTGCTTCCTAAAATCTCTTTCCTTGAACTGCCAATTCAGTGACATACTGCTGAGCACTAATCGCAGCACCTTGGAATCTCATCAATTGTTCAGACCAGCCAGCCAGAAAACATTGATAATCATTTTACTTGGACACCAAGGTCAAACTCGCAATACCTTTGCACAGAGCATGCACTGTTGAGTACAGCTTTACATTTAACCATCAATGGCAGAACTCTTGGTTGATTTTCCCTATATAACCATATAACAATTACAGTACGGAAACAGTCCATCTCGGCCCTACAAGTCCGTGCCGAACACAGTTCCTAGTCCCATCTACCTGCACTCAGACCATAACCCTCCATTCCTTTCCCATTCATATACCTATCCAATTTATTTTTAAATGATAAAATCGAACCTGCCTCCACCACTTTCACTGGAAGCTCATTCCACACAGCTACCACTCTCTGAGTAAAGAAGTTCCCCCTCATGTTACCCCTAAACTTCTGTCCCTTAATTCGGAAGTAATGTCCTCTTGTTTGAATCTTCCCTACTCTCAATGGGAAAAGCTTACCCACGTCAACTCTGTCTATCCCTCTCATCATTTTAAAGACCTCTATCAAGTCCCCCCTTAACCTTCTGCGCTCCAAAGAATAAAGACCTAACTTATTCAACCTTTCTCTGTAACTTAGTTGCTGAAACCCAGGCAACATTCTAGTAAATCTCCTCTGTACTCTCTCTATTTTGTTGACATCCTTCCTATAATTGGGCGACCAAAATTGTACACCATACTCCAGAATTGGTCTCACCAATGCCTTGTACAATTTTAACATTACATCCCAACTTCTATAATCAATGCTCTGATTTATAAAGGCTAGCACACCAAAAGCTTTCTTTACCACCCTATCTACATGAGATTTCACCTTCAGGGAACTATGCACAGTTATTCCTAGATCCCTCTGTTCAACTGCATTCCTCAATTCGCTACCATTTACCATGTACGTCCTATTTTGATTTGTCCTGCCAAGATGTAGCACCTCACACTTATCAGCATTAAACTCCATCTGCCATCTTTCAGCCCATTCTTCCAAATGGCCTAAATCTCTCTGTAGACTTTGGAAATCTACTTCGTTATCCACAACTCCACCTATCTCAGTATCATCTGCATACTTACTAATCCAATTTACCACACCATCATCCAGATCATTGATGTACATGACAAACAACAGTGGACCCAACACAGATCCCTGAGGCACCCCACTAGTCACCGACCTCCAACCTGACAAACAGCCATCCACCATTACTCTCTGGCATCTCCCATTCAGCCACTGTTGAATCCATCTTGCTACTCCTGCATTAATACCCAACAATTGAACCTTCTTAACCAACCTTCCATGATGAACCTTGTCAAAGGCCTTACTAAAGTCCATATAGACAACATCCATTGCTTTACCCTCATCAATTTCCCTAGTAACCCTGGTATCAGTTCATTCACACTGAATTGCCATTAATAAAAAGCGAAAATTCTAATTCACCACCCAAAGACAATAGACCAGACCATCGCAGACCAAGACAGCTACACAGACTCATGGACCACAGTTCCTACCTGGTCATATTTAATTTTCTGGGTTCAAACAGTCAGTGATATCCGAGCTGTGAAAAGACCTCAGGTAATATTATCCTGAGATCCAGCCACCAGAATGTACGACAGCTCACACGTAATTTAAAAAATAAAATGCCTTTTCATAGAGTCAGTTGTATTATTCAAATAAATCCAGAAGGCTCAATGTGAAATGCATTCACAATCTCTTCAACAAGCCATTGCACTTGAACATGCTTGGTTATACGTGAAGATCTGAGACATTGAGGTACAACAGAAAATAGCCAGCAGCTCCCCATGTAATTAAACTATCAATATGTCCAAATGATGTGATATTTTACCACCGACTTGCTGAATAAATAATGGTTGGAACATGTGAAGACCTGCTGCATCAGACCATTGCTGACTGGGGGCGAGAAGAGATAATTCCCCCAGTTGAATAATCTTAAATCAGAATCAGAAAAAGTTGGAAGGTGCACGCTTTAAGTAGGATAAAAGAGTTAGGGTGGAAAATAAAACTGTCTTTGCTAGGAAGGAGTCCAGAGAAACTGAAAGACACTTGTTGGTCCTGGGTCAGCTTAACCCCAGGAGATTTGTCTGGAGATCTGCAAATAGGAAATGAATAATGACAGGGGAAAGAGAACACTAATGCAAAATACAAACAATGTGGTTCCTGGAAATCTGTACTGAATGAGATTGCTGGAGAGAACAAGACCGTGTAAAAAGAATGAGTTGACATCGCAGCTTGATGACCTTTCATGCACCAGGGGAGTTATCTGAAATTGGTGCTTTCAATGCCGAGTGCTGGGGGCTGCAACGTGCCCAGCTGAAAGATAAGATGAAGTCCCTTGTGCTTACACTGCTCCAGCTTAAGCCTAAAGGCAGAGCGAGAGTGAGATGTAGAATTAGAGTGACAGACAACTAACTCAGGGCCTCCCAGGTGGAATGATCACAAAAGTGTCCTGCAATGAGGTCTACAATTCATTTCTCTAATACAGGGGACATCATGATATGACTACCAAATAAATGGGAAGACAAGTGATTTGCTACTTCATTCGAAGATGGTGTGAAGAAAGGCAAAAGGTTTGTCATTGAATCCTGTTTAGTTGTGTGGGAATATATCATAAGGCAAGTAGTCAGTAGTGTTTTTTGGGAAAAGTTGAGAAAACATTATTTGAAAGAAGAATGGAAGGTAAGGCCTATTTGGTGGTCACAACATTGTGAAGTTCACAGAAATTAGAGGATAATCTGTTCAATGCAGAGACTGGAAAGTGGAAGATAAGAACAAGGTAAATTACATTCTTGTTCTAGCTGCAAGGATGAGGGCAGAAGAGAGCAGAGAGTTAAGAACACTGCCAACTGTGGTGAAAGGAATGCCATGATTGAAAGATATCTCAGGAGCACTGGTGTGGAAAATGTCATCATCTGAATAGATGCTACTGAGTCAGAAACTGGGAAAATAGAACAGGAGATGACGTGGTCAAGATAGTTGTAGTCTGTAGGCGTATGGGATATTGGTAACTATCCTGAAATGATGGAGAGTTAATGCAAAATTGACAGCAAAGGTGATGAAATTAGTTATGTACAACACCAGGAACCAGCACAAATGAAGTTAAAATGCAAGATATACAACTGTTTTGATTAGTTGCCGACTTTAAAAAAAATTCCCTCTACTTCTTGAGAATTCATTCTAGATCGGTCCAAAAGATATTTCCCACATGGTGGCATGATGGCACAGCTGTTTCCTGTGTTGTTTTATGTGGAGTTTGTAAACTCTCCATGACTGTGGAGTTTCTTCTTGGTTCTGTTTTTGTCAGTGTTGTTTCCTTAATTGACAACTGATGGGCAAACATGAGAGATAAGTATTTGCAGGCGTACAGAGAAAGGAGGGGGAATAGGATAGCGCTTTTGAGAGCTGGCATGGATCTGATGGGCTAAATGATTTCCTTCCATTATGTCCGAGGGACATGATGTCCATAGGCCAATTCTAACCATTGTATATTTATTATTTTGTTCAACAAATAACCAAATCCAACTGGGTAGATGAACTGGTACAAACAAATCTACTCTTTCACCTCCTGGAGAGTTGAAAGGATATGGGGAGCACCACACACAATCTTTCATGAACGATAGGCATAATTAATGGTTGATTGTTAACCACAGGAAATTAACTAGCAAGGAACATGATTATCGATCCATGTTTCATTTATTTGGGAATCATAGAAAATAGTATTCAGCAATGAAATAAACAAAAAAAATAAAAAATTGCCACCCACATCAAAGTTCCAACCACCAGATCCCCTTATCTACTGTCATCTATATAACTAAAAATCTCATCTTGACCACTTCCTGCCTGCGCTGTATATTGATTTTAGAAAAAACACTACCATATACCGCTATGATTTTTGGCCATCTTACTCATAGTCCTCCTCCGCTGAGGCAGTCCTGAGGATTTTTCCGATCGGTGAAAAATAAAAAAGTTATGTCTTAAAAATCTTGATTTTTAAAAAAAAGATCAGCTGATTGGTCCTCTCTCCTGACAATCACCACGATGAAGGTAACGCCCCTTGCGGAGGGGGGGGGGGGAGGACTATAAAACCCCGGATGCCTGGATACGAGTCAGTCCCTCTGGAAGATCGCGAGGGAGAGTCCACAACTGTGATTCTAAGCTGTGAATCAACTGAACTGTGAGTCTGCAATGTACTTGCAATAAATGATTTGTTAGCCCTTAATGACAATGCCTGCACTCTGCTTGAAATGCCATGAAATTGAATTTGCTAGCCTGCACTCTGCTTGAAATGCCATGAAATTGAATTTGCTGGCCTGCACTCTGCTTGAAATGCCATGAAATCGAATGTGGTCGCCTGCACTCTGCTTGAAATGGATTTTGAAGGAATGAGTGAGTGAGTGAGTGCACTGCCAGCCCACCAGCCCCGAGTGACTGATCTGCCAGCCCACCAGCCCTGAGTGACTGAGCTGCCAGCCCACCAGCCCTGAGTGACTGAGATGCCAGCCCACCAGCCCTGAGTGACTGAGCTGCCAGCCTATCAGGCCTGAGTGATTGAGCTGCCAGCCTACCAGGCCTGAGTGACTGAGCTGCCAGCCCACCAGGCCTGAGTGACTGAGCTGCCAGCCCAAGAATCCATTCGGCCCACAATGTCCATACTAGCCCCTTCAGCCCATACTAACACTCCAGAAAGCCCCCCACTGGCCACCAATATTGGAATTGGTGGAGAGGTAGAATATTGCGTTGGGTGACCTGCCCTCCCATGTGAACATGGGACCCAATGGGTCCCACTTCATTTAGAGGTTCATTAAAAACATTCTACACCAAGAATTTCTAATTGCACTTGAAGTGATGAAAAGCTTTGACTCTAGTGCCATCCGATGGAAATAAAGAACATTGCAATCCAAGAGCAAAATGCAGCAGATGCTTAAAATTTTAAATATGGAACATCCAGACTGCAGAGAATATAATGAGTCTTTAATGCCTCCATAAACCACAACTCAGCTCAATTTTACCATTCACATATTGATATAAACTCGGGGCAGTTCCAGCATTCTTAAATTTAAATATATGGTTTGTCATAGTGGCTAAAGTTACTACACTAATAATTCAGAGGAATGAACTGCTGAGAATTTCAAGTCAGAGAATCACAAGGTCCTACAGCACAGAAACAAACCCTTTGGTGCAACTCGTCCATGTTGACCAATATGATCTCTTCTCATTTTCCCTTGTTTTGTCCATATCCCTCTAAACCCTCCATATCCATGCATCTATCGATTAAATAACATTCTGGGATAAAATCTAGAATCACTAATGTAACAGGAAATTATTTGATTGTTGTTACTGTCACTAATGTCATTCTGCGAAGCAAATTAACATACTGGTCTGGCTTGTGATATCGCAGCTCAACAGCAATGTGGTCCATTTCTAGGCGCCCTTCGAAGTTATTTAGCAAACCATTACAAAAAGTGTATAACTTGATAGATCATCCAGCACCAAAGTAGGCACCAGAATTGAAAGAAAGGTACCCCATAACTCGCCTTATCCTCCTCTCAAACATCAGGGGTTATTCTTTCATATTGCCTAGCCTCTGACCCTGGAGGTAAATTGACCCAACTATGCTGAAGATAAATGTGCTATTGGCATCCCTTTTGACCTCTCTGGTATGTCTTTCTATTGTTGAATATTTTGAGGGCTGCACAAAACTGATTTGTCCTTGCACCGAGTCATTCATTATTGAATTTGCATAGCTACAATTGCCAGCTGAGAATCCTGGCTCTTCTTAAGGCAGCACTGGCCTGTTTGGGGAATTATTTAATTTATTTCCGTTTTTGCAACAATCCATCATTATTGCCAACAATGGCTGGGGCATGGAATATAAAAGCATGGAGGTTATGGTGCAACTTTATGAAACATTTAGTTAGGCCACAGTTGGAGGATTGCATACAGTCCTGGTTACCACAATGATGGGTGGGATGTGATTGCACTGGCAGAGGCAATTTACCAAGATGCTGCTTGATATAGAATATTCACTTTTGAAGGGAGAACTGTGCAAACTGAGTTTGTTTTCGTGGACCAGGGAGCGATAAAAATTATAAGAGGCATCAATAGATAATGGGAAACTTTTCCCCATTGCAGATATATCTAAAACTAGAGGACATAGGTTTAGGGTCAGTTGTAAGAAGGTTAAAGACATCTTGAACATTTTATCCCCCCCCAGAGTTGGCAGTTAAAAGCTTGAATGCACTGTTTGAGAGGACGACAGAGAGGTCGCACATGTCAGCAAATACTGCAGCCTGTTGGTCCGTGCAGGTTTCAATAACGTGACCAGGCACACCATCAGGGCCGGATACTTTCCGAGTGCTTAAACTCGAGAAATATCTTTTGACATCAGGCTCGGTGACTGAGAGTACATAGCAGGCCCGAGAAGGCAATTTTTCAAGAGTGTTTGGAGCAGATAGAGCTCATTTGCAAGTGGTGCCTTGCTGTTGCTTAAGCTGCCACTTGGTTTTGCCTTCTAGGAAGCAATGCCGGGCATTCGGAGTTCTGCTGAATTTGACAATAATCTGTGCATTAATGCTATCTCATATTTCATATGTATAAGCACTACACCTCAGGCTGCTCTCTCTACAGGCAGAATTTGGAATGTGCCCTTCACCTTGTACCCTAATACAGAATCAGAAATTAAATTGCTGCATTTTAAACACCCAAGATGGCAGACCATTGGACTATATGAACCAGCCAGATTTGTGTTCTAATCCAGAGTCCATGCTTGCCTTAAGTGGTTTGACGTGGTCTGAAGAAGGGTCTCGACCTGAAATGTCACCCATTCCTTCTCTCCAGAGATGCTGCCTGTCCCGCTGAGTTACCGTCTACCTTAAGTGGTTTGACATTGGGTCAAATGGAGAAATGTGAACAGGAATCAAAAGGTGTTTTGTATTTTGGCTCCCTTTTGAGATTCTGTAGAAAATGGTTTTCATTTTGCAGTTTTAGATCAGCTTGCATAGTGTGTAAAGGTGTTATGTGATGTCAAACTGCATTGCTGTACATAGAAAAACCTTACCCGCAGTAAATCATCGATCCGACCTTCCTTCTTTTCCAGATCAGAATTTTTGTTGCTTTCCAAAGCAGTGAGCTTTTCTAACGTGAAGTCTGTCTGCAAACACACCAAACCATTTCCTTTAATACAATTTTACACTCCTGGTTAATAAAAATCAATTTATTTACTATTTTAAATTAAAATATCCCAAATCATATTAACTGCTTTTTGTCAGTGTTCCAAAATGTTATCTTTCTAGGTAGAAATATTTCAGAATTTTCTTCCTGCATGATCTGTCTACCTTTTAAAAAATAAATAAAAAAATTTACACCTCTTGGTCATCCTGGCAGGAATTCTGTCAGACTCCTACATTATCTTGAAAAGTTCAACCATAGCACCTCTCCAGCTGTAAATTCCAGTAAATGCAAACTCAGTGTGTGCAATATCACCTTGTAATTTGACACTTGGCATTTAAATTAATCTATGCCATCTCTGCAAGGTTAATCCATTCTTTTTAAGAAATGGTACTCAGAAATTCCCAGAGTGCATACTGGGTTTAACCTTGTTTTAACTGGAGCATCATTTCTATACCCATACACTACCATCCTTTTGATATGTATTCCATTATTCTACTAAAATGTTTTTGTGGCATTTAATGCTGTTGACATCATTTCTTACTAAAGTAACCACCATCACCCCACCCCCTTGGACCTCTACTGTTTCAACCTTTTTACCATTAAAATATACTCTAGACTCAGTTTTAGCCGCCTATATTTGCCTGCACCAAAATCTATTTGTTCAGTTTTTACCCTTTCTCTTAATTTCTCTTTGTAGTGGGATGCTTCCATCCTTATTCCACACCATTAACCCATCTTTGAATCACCAGTAAATGTTGACATCTGTTTTTTACTACCTCAACATCTGCAGCATTAATAAACATGGAGAACATTTGTAACAAAGATTGTTGCTGACTGTGGTGGGTTACATGTTGTCCATCCAAATGTTTCACCACTGTCCCAAGTCCCACATCTGGCAGTCAGCCCATCTCCTCGCAAGATCAATGATCGTCTTTCAATTCCTTCTTTCAGTAAAAGTCAAAATGCTGAAGGAACTCAGCGGCTTTGGGCAGCAATTGTGGAGAAAAATGGAGAGTCAACATTTAAGGTTGAGACCCTTCAATTGGACTGCATTTCCCCCACCGATGCTGTTTGACCTGCTGAATTCTGCCAGCATTGTGATATACACTGGAATTGAAACCAGATCATTGATCTTGAGAGAAATCTGACTGAGTGCCAGGTTGGAGAAATTGGATAGCAGTCGAGCATTTAGATGGGCAACATGTGACCAACCAGTGACAGAGACAAATCTCTGTTGATGTTTATAAACATCACCGTGTTTATTAATGATGTAGATGTTAGGTATAACTAGCTATCAACATTTGCTGGCAATTTTGCTTCTGCTCCAGATGCCAGCTTATGCAGTCTCTCTTGTCTCCTGCTCTCAATGTCATGTGATTTAGTTACATATAACAAAATATGATGGATTTTATCATGCCCGCTGGAAGGCCCTACAATTAACATCCCCATGTAGCTGGTATATATGGTTCCCATCCTCATTATCTTTAACATAATTCCTTGGTCATAACGTACATATCAAACATAGAAATTGCACTTGGAATTTATTCAACATGATTTTGATGTATATTCAGAAAGACTACACATTTGGGCCACACCCTAATTGATCCTTCCAATCTCAAACTTGTGTGTCTTTTTTTATTTCCCTCTGTTTAATTACTGTACATTCTTCAGTTTTCCTCGCTATTTGTAATGTTTAAGGCACTATTGTGATCGTTATTCTATCTTCTTTGCTTTGATTCATTTTTAGAAGAATCTGCAAATTGCTCTGCTTTTCATCAGCTCTCTGCTTTCTATGGTCTTTGGAATTATTTACTATATTTCAATGTTGGTCCAGAAATGCGAGCGCAATACCCTCTTGTCAGCAACACAATCAATGACCAACAGTGATCTGCAAATAGATGGCTGTGGTGCTCGGCAATCCACATACAATTAGATCAGAGAACTGACCTTAACTCCAATTCCACCTCTCTTCAAGGTATCGAATTAGATTTTATTTCTTTAAGTATGCCACCAACTTCTCATCGGCCTACTCACCACCATTCCATCCCTGTGATTTTCGCCAAACTTTTTTCTCTTCCCGATCTTTTAAATGTTTTTTTTTAAGCTCACACTTACAGAAATCGGTTATGTTTATCTTGGGTAATAGAGCTCGAGCTGTGTAGATTGGCCCCTTGATTTTGCACTCACTTGCATTTTGTTTTAAATTATTGTCCAGGAATTGTGCCAGCATGTACTGCCCATCCTTAATTGTCCTTGAAAGCCCGAGGAACCTCTTTCAGAAAAGATTAATCCGTCGATGATTTGTGGGCCTGGAGACGCATACAGACCAGACAGGGCAAGGGCGGCAGATAAGCTTCGCTGAAGGACATTAGTGGATCAGATGGATTTAAGTGTAAGGTTTATGAAGGTTGTTAGTAAGGCTTTTCCTTAAAATTACTGATTAACTAAATCTAAATTCCAACCCTGCCTTGGAAAAATTTGATGTGAAGTTTTTCAGATTATTGATTTAATGATTTCCACATTGTACCCTCTCCAAATTTTGTAATTACCCCAGCTGTGACCTATTTTGGTAATGATGATTGTTCTGCTCAATATTCTTTTCTATAGCAAATACTTTTACTCAAAAACAATGTCATGACAATTTTCTTGGGCTTCTCCATTCTCCTCCCCATTCTCAAATTAATCCAATCAGGTTCTGGAAATTTGTCTGCCTTTAGTTTATTTGCTTTCTTAACTTGTTCATGCCCAAATTCAACATCTTGTCTTTATGCACATTAAAATGAGATATCCAAGCTCAAAACTGATACTTCAGCAGGTTGAGCACCATCTGTGGAGATAAAAAGGGATGGGACTGCATCAGAACTGAGTGTGGTGTGAAGACAGCGAATATATAGAAGTGTGAGGGAAGGGTGAAGAGAGGTGAGGCAGAAGTTGGTAAGTCATTGATTGCACCAGATGTTTTGGGATAGGGGGGTTGGGAAAATGATGGGGAGATGGAGCCAAACTAAACCCAATTTATCCCTCCCCTGGGTCCCATTGCATTTCTGACAATTCCACTTTTATCGAACCTCAACCCTATCTCAGCACCAAAGTACTAAGGTTGTACTATGAACTTTGGATGGCACAATTGTGGTCTGGTTTAACTTAGAATAACTGAATATTTATTTGTTCTGTGATTGCCTTTAATATGCCTGTAAAGCTGCATGCAGCAAGCAAGAACTTTATTGCTTTGACCCGATGCAGCATATGAAAATTAAACACTCTTGATTCTTAAACTGATAAACTCAAAACTGAAATTAAATTGAGTTCCGGTTTTGCAGAGTCATAGAGCATGAAACAGGCCATTCGGCCTAACCTGCCCATGCTAACTAACAAGTCCCATCTACGCTAGTCCGACCTGCCTGCATTTGGCCCATATCCTGCTAAACCTGTTCTATTCATGTGCCTGTCCAATTGTTTATTAAACGCCTCAACTACCTCCTCCGGCAGCTCGCTCCATACCTACCAATTTTTTGTGTTAAAAGGTTACCCCTCAGGTTCCTATTATATCTTTCCCCCCCTCACCTTAAACCTTTGTCCTCTAGTTCTCAATTTCAATACTCCGGGCAAGAGACTCTGTGCGTTTACCCAATCTATTCCTCTCAAGATTTTATACACCTCTACAAGATCACCCCTCATCCTCCTGCACTCTAAAGTCCTAACCTGCTCAACCTCTCCCTATAGTTCAGGCCCTCGAGTCCTGGCAACATCCTCATATATTTTCTCTGCACATTTTCATGCAAATCATACCTGAGATTGTTTATGTTGTACGTTAATGATCTTTTGGGAATTACAGGAATGCTCGTTGTTGGCCGATCCCACTGACGACGGGCTGCCATGCTGAACCTCGGATTTAAAACAAGGAACGTGAATCATTTCAAATTAAACCTTTTTTATAGTTCATTGCTACTTTATGGTCACATTTAACTTGGTACAGTGAAATTTTTTTTTGCATATGGCTCAGTAAAAATCTCATACTTAGTGCTGAGTCATGCTTAAATACAAGAAAGCAAGAATAGTAAGATTACACTGAAACAGTACACAAGAGTGGGTGGCGCAGCTGTAGAGTTGCTGCTTTACAGTGCCAGCGACCCGAGTTCGATCCTGACTATACTTGCTGTCTGTATGGAGTTTGTACGTTCTCCACGTGGGTTTTCTCCGGGTGCTCCAGTTTCATCGCACACTCCAAAGACATGCAGGCTTGTAGATTAATTGGCTGGGTAAAATTGTAGATTGTCCCTAGTGCGAGTAGGATAGTGATAATGTCAGCACGTAGGGCCGGCACGAAAGGCCTGTTTCTGTGCTGTATCTCTAAACTAAACCAACGAAAAGTCACGTTTTCAGCGCCATATTGTATCCATCAAGTTTTAAAGATGTTAAAAACTTAGAGAGTCCTCCATACCCTCAACCGTGGATTGAGAATTGGACTTTTTTCAGCAAAAGATTTTGGGCGGAGTATTTGTGACACTATTCTGCACTTAGTATGTTCCAAGTACTTATTTAACTGGTCATACATTGATAGTGAATTATTTTAGACTATGGCCTAAATTAACTGTTTTTTTGAATCTCACCTTTCCACCAAGCTAAATCTCAACCCTGAGCCCAAGAGGCAGAAGTCACCGATGACCAACAACCATTATCTAATCTGTGCCATATGCTCGCCTTCACAATAACACATTCAATTACTGCTTGGCACTTCTGCCAGTTTTTACCCTGGAGTTTTTCTTTCAATTTCAGCACACAAGATTTGGGAGCCCAGCGAGTAATTCCTAATTTAATCTTGGGCCTGCTCAATATCAAAACTTTAGACAAAGCAACCATGCAAAGTCATAATAGGAGAGCATTTAAATGATTGGAGTTGAAATGTTTCATTAAAATTACAACATTGTTCATCTATTAAAGACATTCCCCATATGTAGATAGCACTCACAGAAGGTGATGAATACGATAAGGAATGTTGCGGTGACGAACGAGCTACGGGTGGCACACTTCGTCCCGGACTTGTGCCCGTGACATTCCCACCAGCAAACTGAAACAAAAATATTAGTTGGTTAGGATAGTACAAGGCACCAGATGACATACTGGTGGTTCATAGTCACCAAAGTATCAGCCATTGTTTTATGAAAAACAAACTATGGTCTGGTATTTCCTCCTGCCTGCATAAAACGAGATAAAATAAAATTAATTGACTAAGTACTTATAATATTCCAAGCACAGCATAGTCTCTTTATTTCTTCCCCAACAATGCTAAGCCTCATCTAATTTTGATCTCAGCTCTATCAATATATTTATTTAAACATATATAGAACAACATTCTACTCTAAAATGCTGGATTAAGTAGCTCCACCATATTAAAAGGCAACCCAACTTTGTAGATGTGAAACCCAACTCAGCACAGCCAAAGGAAGTGTTGAAGCCTACTACTGGATCCAATCAAATATTGATTCTCAATATATGACCACTGTTAAAACAGATCTTTACTCACCCTCTTTAGATGCACTTGCAGCAATGATGAGCTCACATGTTCAAACAATATCAGCTGCCTCAAAATATAATCATGGTGTTGTTAAATAGGAAGCTATCGAATTTAAACTACGGATGATGGAACATTAATACGTCCAAGTCAGGGTGAAGTACAATGAGGAGAAGAACAGGGGTGGGCCTGTCTGACCAAGTATAGCAGGATACAGATTTAGGAACCTGCGACCAGTAGGTTTTGATCAATTCGTTTAAATGCATTGTTAAACAGTGTATATGGCCATCGCGTTCAACTCTGGTGCAGAGATGGTGGCTTAAGTTGCATTTTGTCTAAAGCTCACAAAGATAATTTTATTCAACCCCTTTCCAAACTATAGCTCTTAACCAAAGCATCACATGAATTTGCATTATGAAATTTAAGAACATCATAAATAGGAGCAAGGTTCATTTGACCTTCAAACCTGTTCTACCACTCAATTAGATCCTAGCTGAAAGAGACACAAAGTGCTGGAATAACTCAGCAAGTCAGGCAGCATCTCTGGAGAACATGGATAGGTGGCATTTCGAGTCTCGATTAGCTTGTGGTTTATATCAATGATTTGTATGAGTGTAGGCGGCATGATTATTAAGTTTGCAGGTGAAACTAAAGTTGGTGATATCACAGGTAGTGAAGATGGTTATCACAAATTACAGCAGGATCTTGATCTGTTGGGCAAGTGGGCTGAGGAATGACTAATGGAATTTAATGCAGATAAGTGCGAGGTGTTGCAATTCTGGAAGTCAAACCAGGGCAGGACCTTCACATTGAATAGTCGGGCCCTGGGGAGTGTTGTATAGCAGAGAGATCTAGAAGTCAGGTCAATAGTGCCCTTGTTAATTTAATTTATTATTGTTATGCGTACTGATGTACAGTGAAAAGCTTTTGTTTGCGTGCTATCCAGTCAAAGATTATACATGATTACAATTAAGCCTCCACAGTGCGCACATAAAGGATAAAGGGTACACCAGTTAATGCAAATAATGTCCGATTAAAGATAGTTTAATCCTTGAAAGTGGTGTCACAGGTAGATAGGGTATATTAGCCTTCATTAGTCAGGGTATCGAGAATAGAAGATGGGATGTTATGTTACGGTTGCACAAGATGTTGATGAGGCTGCATTAGGAATACTGGTTCAAAGTTGGTCACCCTGCTATAGGAAGGATGTTGTTAAGCCAGAAATAGTGCAGAGAAGATTTACGAGGATGTTGCCAGGACTTAATGGCCTGAGCTAGAGGGGGAGCTTGGGCAGGCCAAGACTTTATTTCTTGGAGTGCAGGAGGATGAGGTGATCTTATAGAAGTATAAAGATCATGAGGGGAATAGATAAGATAAATTCACAGTCATTTACCCAGAGTAGGGGGATCCCAAAGGATATAAGTTTAAGGTGAGAGGGGAATTACAGTATTTTATAGGAATCTGAGGGACACCTTTTCCACACAGAGGGTGGTGGGATATGGAAGGAGCTGCCAAAGGAGGTCATTGAGGCAGTTACTGTCACAACATTGAAAATACATTTGGTCAGGTATATGGGTAGGAAATGTTTAGGGGGATATGGGCCAGATGCAGGCAGGTGGGACCAGTGCAATTTGGTCGGCATAGGCAGGTTGGCCCAAATTACTAATTTTCATGCAATTTGATATGCAAATGAAAGTGTTCACATCATCTTATTATTTGCCTTAAATCAGGTTTTGTTCTGAATTTCTTTACCTCTGCATGCAATTTCTAGCATAAATAAAATTACAGACAATAAGTGGGCCTTTTACAGGTCACACAATTCCTATCCTGATACTGACATGGCAAGTGAACAATGAGGCATTGAATGTAATATAATGACATGCCATTTGTAATAAACTCTGTGGCTTACCTCAAAGTAATCACTAATTTTATGTCCCCTTGGGTTATTTTTGCCTACAAAGAAACAAAAGAAGTATTAGCAATAAGATAAAATAATTCCTTTAAACAATTAAAAAGATGAAATCCATTTTCCAATCTTCTACAAATGAAACAATCTGCACAAGTTGCTCTAACAATATAACAAAAAATCTATAATCCACCAACAGACTATTTAAAATTTTCAATGTCTCGCACCTGGCTCACGAGGTAACAGTTGCTGCATACGTTTGCCACTTACTGGGCCTTTGGTCTCCTTTTATACTTACCCCTAATTCACTAACATCTAGAAATAGGACTTAAAATGTGCTGGGGTATTAAGACAATTAACATCTAATAATCTGGAAAATCTGCTAGTCCAGTACCAGAGTACCAAATGTGCCAGGTAATCAAGAGTTTTACTGTAGTTCATTTCATATGCATTAATTTACAACTGAGAATGTGAAAGGGACGGTGAAGACATCCAAGGCAGGAGACTCAAAATGACCCATCAAGTTTGGCTGGGTAGCAGGACTGGCACAAGTTGAATGTTACTTTGTGGGACTGGGGAAATTGTCCATGCTCCTGCAGCTCAAGTAATATTGTCAATAGCAAATGTGCTCAATTCTAATACTGGCCTCTAAGTTATGCAATTGGAGCCATTTGAATAAGTGTCCCATTTCCACTCATCATGGCATTCAGCAGTGTTGACATGGGCATGGGTCAACGTTCGTCAAACCCAATTTCCAATGCTTCTCTTAAATGCTCCTTTCCTTCTAATTTGGGGAATGGGGAGGAGGATAGCGCAAGGTCATTACGTCGAAAAACATTGAAGGAGATATAGAACACATTGCATCTATGGAGATGTACCCAATTTCAATTTCACATGGTTAGAACACTAATGCGCCACATCATTTACAAATAGTTCTGCTATAAAGCAATAGTTGCATTTCTCAGAAAACTCACTTTATAGAAAATCATGTACAAAAGCACATAATACAAAAGCAATTTTGTCAATGGGGGTTAAGGGCTGGAGAGTTTCAGATTCGCAGGATTTTCATGAACCAAAACGCTCTTTTCAATAGCCATGTTTTTTTTGCTATTGCAAGCTAAAATATTCAACACAATATGGTCATAATTTAATGATATTTCATTGCGCAAGCATCTTTAGAAGCGATTGCATGATGAAATGTGCCTGCATTCTTAAAATGCAATGGTGTCTAATTACTGCAAGAAGTTTTTGTTTCTAGATGGTTTTCCTCCCCCATGAGTGTTTTTTTAATGCTTTTCAATGTCAAAGTAACATTTAAGTGGTTCTCTAGTTCCCAATTGAGAAATCTTGTTGTAACCAATTTGGGCCACATAATATAAATATTGTTTATTAAATTGTCAAATGTATTATATTCAATTAGCGTTATGGAAGCAACAGAACTACCTGCATGGTTCTTGGCAGGCACAGTTTTCGATGTTTTTTTAAAAATCAATTGTTTTGTAAATCCTAATCTCGTCAAAACAGACTAGGTTCTAGGTTCTATTGCTAAATAAAGTACTTGAACTGCACCAAGGGGCAGTGGGAATATGGAAAAATCTCAACAACTGAGATTTCTGAATATCATTGGTGAAGATTGTTCGTTTTTTTGTGATGAAACAGCAGGGCCCTGGGAATAATTGGTTACCTTCACTCAGACAAACAAAGTAGATCAAATAATCATTTTCTCTGGAATAAATAACCACTGTATTTAAAAAGGCATCTCCTTGTTGTATTGAACATGGCAGCACACTAAACATTTGTCCGATCATGTGAAGCACATTTGTTCTTTCTGTGCCAGGGTAATATACAAATACAAATTATGAATGTAAACAAGGGACATTTTAAGTGCTTTAGATTTTCCCAATGCAAAATTTAATTACAATTAAGTAAGGATGAGAAACTAATATGGTGTAAATATAAGGAAAAGGGCGTATTAGAGCAACCTATGCAAATATATCTTCAAAACAAAATGTATGGCTGGTATCCCTTTCATCGGTAACATGTTATTTTCCAAATTAAACTTATTCTCAGTGAGCTTTAACAGTAATATGCCATATGTAAAGGACAATTTCTAGCAGAAAAGCACCTCACCTTGATTGGCATCATTGTAAGGATCTGCCTTTCTCTTCCTTGCTCTTTGCTCATTTTGCTTCTTCTCTGGTGTCTAGGAGAAAAATAGAAAAAAATCCTAAGAACATTTAAATGTTTCTGGTCTGTAAAATTCAATAAATGACAGAAACGTTTAAGATAACCATCCCACAAATTCATGGGGAAGAATAAAAAGTGAGAATTAAGAGGAGACATTACCACATACAGACCAACCAGCAACATATAGGCTGAACACATTCTTCAAATAAAGGACAATCCAAAAGCTGCCAATTGATCAATAATCAAGAAGTCGTATTGGGATTATTCCAGAAGTGGCGGCGCTGTTGAACGGCTGCGGCTCGCCTGCAGTCCGTCTGTTATTACTTTTTTGTGTTGTTTTTTTTGTCTTGTTTAGTTAAATTTTTGGTTATTAGGTTGTGTTACGTGTGTGGGGGGGGGCTGAAACAGGGCTTTCTGTCTCTCCCTTCGGGGGAATGCGACTTTCTTGTCGTATCCCCCTTCTCTGCCTCCGTCTGCGCTGAGGCTTAATGGCAGAGCTGGCGTCCTCCAACCTGCGACCGACCTCGAGGCTCCGGAGGCAGAGCCAGCCAGTACTCACCAACGCGAGGCTGGCCGTCTTCGAGCTGTGGCGGCGTTCGGGCAGGGCACGACTCGGCGCTCCTGTGAGGGCGGCCCGGCTCGGGGCTGGAACGGCGCTCCCGTGAGGGCGGCCCAGCTCGGGGTTGGAACGGCGCTCCGGTGGCTGAGGCGGCGTTCTGGCGGCGGCGACCTGAATCCGGGGCACGGCTGCGGGCCAGCAGGCGACATCGTTAGCAGCTCGCAGGTCACAGGCTGGTGCCTGTTTTCCGGAGCTCCTGCGGCAACAGCTGCGTCCGCTGGACTGGAAGGCGGCAGCTTCGACCACCCCGGGCCGCGGAGTTTGAACCGGCCCCTTCGCGGAGCTGACTTACCATCGCCCGGTGGGGTATCACCTCAACGCAGTGGGAGAAGAGGAGGGAAGAGACAGTAACCCTCAGATTTTTGCCTCCATCACAGTAAGGAGGTGCCTGGTGAACTCACTGTGGTGGATGTTAATTTGTGTTTATTGTGTGTTTTGTTGTTTATTACTACATGTATGGCTGCAGGCAACGACATTTCGTTCAGACCTAAAGGTCTGAATGACAAATAAAGGATCTAATCTAATATCTAATCTAATCTAATTAAACTTGCTCTCTAATCAGCATCTGCTGGTGCATCACAGCTTCATTCTGTTAAAGGAGGTCAGTCACTCACTGTCTGGAAACAGCCAGTTTACTCCACCAGTTGAAGAAGTTGGACATCACAGGCTTGCTTTTCAATTTGCTGATGACACAAACTTTCCTTTCATATAATGGCACTAAAGATCAGATTTCAAAAGATGCCGCACAGAACTAAAAAGAGGGCTCCAGATATCAGCTGCAATCCACAGCCACCATACAGATATCCTTGCACATGTTGGGATTTGAACGTACTGAAACAAGATTATTAAAAATTTTTAAAGCAGGAGTCTTCAGCATCACACTGGGGTGGAAGGAATTACCATTTAAATTTGAATTTGTGTCCAAGGAACATGCTGTTTTCTTTGGCAACTTGTCAGTTCAATGTGACCTTGGAGGTTACAAGAATACGAGTCCCAAAGATGATGTAACTTTTGCTTGTCTCGTACATACAAATCAATACATCCATGATGCATCCACAGTGTACAAATACTGACCTCTGATTCCTTGTCACTTAGCGATCCCAAGCTACACAAGCTTTGGTTGGACGACTCATTTACTGGTATCTACAAAAGAAAAGAGCGCTGATTTTTCTCCCCCAATCCTTTAATCATCATTATTAAATATGCATCTAATATTAAACACAGTTTTACAATGATTATCTGTTGCAAATTCACCTTGTTCATAACAAATATTAACTGCAGTGCCCTAGAATGGAATATATTTAGTTCAGGAAAATTAACTAAAGGCCCTTCAAATTTGTACTAATGACTATTCAAGACATCATTTTTAGAAAGACATACCAATAATTATTTTAGATAACCACGCTACTGAAGAACCTGGTCAGGACCTGAACAATAAAACCATCTAACTGAGCATGCAGATGGGTGTTGACGGAACCAAGTCGAGGGGAAGATCTACTTTAACTCATCCTCACCAGTATACATGTTACAACACATCACCTCATTACAATGGCGGTGATATAATGAAGATTACAGTGCGCGTGGAAACAAAAGCATGTCTCTACATGCGGGATCTATGGAATCATCTTTACAACTCCGACTAAGTTATGTTCAACACGTAGGAATACTGGTTCATCAGATGAAGGTAGTACGTGATATTTAGTAGTATGTTTTCCTCATTTTGATATGTTGCCATGAGACCCCTCAGAATCCAGGGAATTAATGCTTGGGATACCAATCCCTCTTAATGTATGTACCTTTACCTATGTGGGAGACTCTCCACAGTTTCACAGCACCACTTCACACTACCGAGGAGCTTAACACCAAAGATACTATAGCGGAGCCCACCCCAACAACAGGAATGATTCAGCATAAATTTAGCAAGTCAACAGCACAACATCATTAGTTGAATGCTATTCAACCCCAATCTGTAACTTCATGCCAGTTGTTGACACATTATCATGAACCAACCCTAGACCTGTATTTGTGACTATATGCTTGAAACAACACGAGGCAGACCTCAAAATGAATCCTTATCCGCAAAGCAACATGGGACAACATATGTATTAAGCTGCAGAAAGAGCATGCTATTGAAAGCTAGGCACAATCAATTAGATTATCTTCAAGGTCTGCAATTATATCATCTTGTGAATAGTGGTGGATCATTAAATGGCAATGAAACGTGGATATCTGTTGTCAATGAAAGTGAAGTCAAGACCATTTGTCATAAGCACCAGAAATTAACAGAACAATGAAATTCTTACTTGCTGTGGCTTTACAAGTACATTAGACGCAGCAACAAAATTGAATATACAATAAATTATCAGTTATACTTAGTAAACTAGTCACGATCGTACAAAAACCAAAAAGGTAAAATAAAAGTAGAGCAATCACGGTGGTGTGCAACCACAGGAGATGTAATACCTAGCCCTATACCTCCATCCACAAATCCACGCAGGGACCCCAGCAGTCCTTCTAAGTGTGACCAAGGTTTATATGCCCACCCTCTAACCTCATCTACTGCATTTGGTGGTCCTGATGTGGCCTCCTTTACAATCAACAAAACCAAGTGCAGACTAGGGGACCTTTCCGCCAAGCACGCGCACAGTCCACAAAGCCTGCTGCAGCTCCCAGTCGCTAACCATTTTAACTCCCATTCTAACCTTTCTGTCCTGGGCCTCCTCCATTACCAGAGGAGGCCATACATATGCAAACTGGAGAAACAGCACCTCATATTCCGTTCAGGTAGCTTACAATATAACTTTAAATATGTAAAAAGGAAAAGATTAGTGTAGACAAATGAAGGCCCCTTACAGAGACAGGTGAATTTATAATGGGAAACAAGGAAATAGCAGAACAGTTAAACAAGTACTTTGGTTCTGTCTTCACTAAGGAAGACACCAACAATCTCCCAGAAATACTAGGAGACCGAGGATCGAGTGGGAGGGAGGAACTGAAGGGAATCCACATTAGCCAGGAAATGGTGCTTGGTAAACTGTTGGGAATGAAGGCAGATAAATACCCAGGGCCTGATGGTCTGCATCCCAGAGTACTCAAGGAGGTGGCCCTAGAAATCGTGGATGCATTGGTGATAATTTTCCAATGTTCTCTCGACTCTGCATCAGTTCCTGGGGACTGGAGGGTAGCCAATGTAACTCCACTTAATAAGAAAGGAGGGAGAAAGAAAATGGAGAATCCTTCTCTCCAGAGATGCTGCCTGTCCCACTGAGTTACTCCAGCTTTTTGTGTCTATCTTCGGTTTAAACCAGCAACTGCAGTTTCTCCTTACACACGGGGAATTATAGACCAGTTGGCCTTACATCGGTAGTGGGGAAGTTGCTTGAGACGATTATTAAAGATGTTATAGCAGTGCATTTGGAAAGCAGTGACAGGATCGGTCAAAGTCAGCATGGATTTATGAAGGGGAAATCATGCTTGACTGATCCTTGAATTTTTTGAGGATGTAACAAGTAGAATGGACAAGGGAGAGCCAGTGGATGTGGTGTATCTGTTCTTACAAAAAGCCTTTGACAAGGTCCCACACAACAGATTAGTGTGCAAAATTAGAGCACATGGTATTGAGGGTAGGGGATTGACTTCGATCGAGAACTGGTTAGGATCCAGGAAGCAAAGAGTAGGAATTAATGGGTCCTTTTCAGAATGGCAGGCAGTGACTAGTGGGGTGCCGCAAGGCTCGGTGCTGGCTGGGCCTGTTATTTACAATAAATATATATTAACGATTTAGACGAGGGAACTAAATGTGGCATCTCCAAGTTTGCGGATGACGCAAAACTGGGTGGCAGTGAGAGCTGCAATGAGGATGCTATGAGGCTGCAGGGTGACTTGGATGGGTTGGGTGAGTATGCAGATGCATGGCAGATGCAATATCATGTGGATAAATGTGAGCGTATCCACTTTGGTGGCAAGAACAGGGAGGCAGATTATTATCCGAATGGTATCAGATTTGGAAAAGGGAGGTGCAACCAGACCTGGGTGTGCTTGTACATTAATCACTGAAAGTAAGCATGCAGGTACAGCAGGCAGTGAAGAAAGCTAATGGCATGTTGGCGTTCATTGCGAGAGGATTTGAGTATAGGAGCAAGGAGGTCCTACAGCAGTTGTACAGGGCCTTGGTGAGACCGCACCTGGAATATTGTGTGCAATTTTGGTTTCCTAATTTGAGGAAGGACATTATTGCTTTGAGGGAGTGCAACTTAGGTTCACCAAGTTAATTTCAGAGATGGAGGGACTGACATATGATGGAAGAATGGGTCGACTGGGCTTGTATTCACTGGGATTTAGAAGGAGAGGGGATCTTATCGAATCATATAAAATTCTTAAAGGATTGGACAGGCTAGATGTAGGAAACATTTTCCCGATGTGGAGGGTGTCCAGAACCACAGTTTAAGAAATAGGGGTAGGCCATTTAGGATTGAGATGAGGAAAAAAAAATTTCCCCAGAGAGTTGTGAATCTGTGGAATTCTCTGCCACATTAGGCAATGGAGGCCAATTCACTGGAGAATTTTCAAGAGAGTTAGATTTAGCTCTTCAGGCTAAAGAAATCAAGGGATATGGGGGAAAAACAGGAATGGGGTACTGATTTTAGATGATCAGCCATGATCATATTGAACGACGGTGCAGGTTTTCTACAACCCAGCAGAATGAGCACTGAGTGCTCCAATTTTAGTTAACCTACCAACAACACCCCACACACCCATTTCTGCTACTATCCATTTTATCCCTATTCCCCTTCCCCTATATTTCTTCCTCCGGCATCATATTTTGCAAATCTTCTCCATTCTCAAAGCCTTTTGCCTTCTTCCCATCTCTGGGCTCTGTGCTTTGTTTATCCATATGCCAATCAACCCCCTCCCCCCCCCCCTCCGCTCTATCCATTTGTCTAAATTTGTCCCCTCCTCGTAACTCTTCCAGCATTCTCCCCCCCCTTCCACAATCAATCAGTCTGAAGGCTCCCAACCCAAGAATCACCTACGCTGATCTCCAGAGATGTTGCCTAACTTGCAGTTACTCTAGCGGCGTGTCCATTTTGTAAACCAGCATCTGCAGTTATGTGTGTATAGAGCACTCATAGTAATTCAAAATCTGCAGTGTTTCAATGCAGAGGTGATATTGTGGTTAGCGTTGTGCAGGGTGGTTCAAGAACCTGATGGGAGAAAACTGATCTTGAACCTGGATATAATAGATTTGGGCTCCAAAATGTTCTTCCTGATGGTAGCAGCAAGATGATAGTCTTTGATGATAGTTGCTAACTTCTTAAGGTGTGCTTCCTGTAGATTCCTGCGATGGTGGGGAGGTCAGTACCCATGATACACCAGACAATGTCTACCACCTTCTGCAGCCTCCTTCATTCCTGAGTGTTCATATTTCCAAACCAGGCTGCAATGCAACCCGTCAGTACCCTTTCCACCACACATTTGTAGAAATTCAGTTGAACATTCAGTGACATGCTGAATTTCAAACTTCTGAGAATTAGAGCCATTGATGTGCTTTCTTTGTGATTTCAATGTGCTGGGTCCAGGACAGATCAGAGATGTGTATACCCAGGAACCTGAAGCTGTTAACTCTCTCCACCATTTCCCTGTCAAAGACGACAGGTAACTGATTCCTTGGTTTTCCCTTCCCAAAGTCAACAAGCATCTCTTTGGTCTTTCTAAATGCTAGACCAACTCATCTCTGATAACAATCTACGAAGACTACATGAAAATATTTCACCATCTTGCGCTCTTCATGTGTCACTCAGGGCAACAATGACAATGCCAAAGCATTCAAGTTTCCAGGCTAGAGATGATGGAGTAATTTTCACGTCAGTCACTGTCAGTGATAGTTCATATTGAGTGGAAGTATCCTGTGTGTGTGACTTTTTAAAACTTGGGATAGCTGTTGCTTATAAAACTACTAACTTTATAAGCAACAGCTTATGGATTCAGAATCAAAGCCAGATTAGATATAACTAATCCACTGCCTTCTTTCCACAATTCCTTTTGGTAAACAAAGAACCTGGACACTGCTACATTTCAGAAGATGGACAGGAGAGTCACAGTATTAAGTAATAAATAATTCTGTACTTCAGGAATATCCGTCAGCAAGAGAAGAAAACATGCAACTGACTGCAATTCAGGCCTTTCTCACTCCTACCCACAGTTCCGATCAAGTTCACGTTGTAGGAGTAGAATGAGGCCATTCGGCCCATCGAGTCTACTCCGCCATACAATCTGATCTCTGCCTCCTAATCCCATTTTCCTGCCTTCTCCCCATTAGCCTTGACAACCGTTCTAATCACGAATTTGTCTATCTCTGCCTTAAAAATATCCACTGACTTAGCCTCCACAGCCCTCTGTGGCAATGAGTTCCACAGATTAACTACCTAGTCCTAGACTTTCCAACCAGTGGAAACATCCTGTCCACATCCACTCTATCTATGCCTTTCATTATTCTGTAAGTTTCAATGAGGTCCCTCCTCAACCTTCAAAACTCCAGCGAGTAGTGGGTCCCACAACAACCCCGCTGGAATGCAAGACCATTCAAAATGGGAACTCTGCGAAAGTCATTGCGCACTGCCAATGAGGATCCATGTTCATAAGCATAATTTCTTAAATACAAACATGAATTAGGAGCACTTGCCCCCTCAAGCATACTCCACAATGTATCGAGATTATGGTCTTTCTGACTGCAACATGACTTTGGCATTCAACACTACTCGCAGTAACCTCTCACCCTTGCTGATCAAAAATCTACTTCTGCCTTAAAAATATTCAAACACTGCAGTCATTGCACATTTAAACAGATAGAGCCTGCTATACTGGATGACTCATGCATTCATTTTGATTTTGGCATGGAGAAATTTAACATTAGCCGTTCAATAGTGTTATTGCCAACAGCCCCCTTGGGCTATGCTATTAAATTCCTCCACTCAATGTGGTATAACCAAGCAGCGTTGCAGAACCTATTTCACAATGCCAACATTAGGAATGTGAGGGATAACACATGAATAGGAACTTTCCAGACAGCCTGGATTGAGTGAGAGATGGAGTTTATTGCATGAGATGAGAAATTGGACGTTTCCTTATTGGATACCGCAATCAGCTAAATTAGATCACTTCCATCACCTTAAACATTCACAGTCCAAATCATCAGCACACTGTGGCCACGATCAATAAACTATTTCAAACTGCAGCTCACCAAAGTTATTTTAACAGGATCTCGCCAAATCAAAGTATCGCAAGCACATAGGTGCAGCACAATCTGCAAGGTCCCCTAAAAGTCCCACACTGTCCTGGCTTGGAAATAGATAGAAATTTCTCGTCCAACACCTGGTGCACACTGGGGGCCTATAATGAAGTTCTGCATTGAAACTCTGTCAGAATTAGAACCGTCCAGAGGTAAACTTAAGCACAAGACTAATCAGCCCCTTCGGGCAAAAAATAAAAATAAAACTTAACTTAAGTCATAAGGTGATAGTAGAATTAAGCCATTCGGCCCATCCGTCATTCAATCATGGCTGATCTATCTCTCGCTCCTAACCACATTCTCCTGCCTTCTCCCCATAACCTCCGACACCGGTACTAATGAGGAATCTATCTCTGCCTTAAAAATATCCACTGACGACCTCCACAGCCTTCTGTAATAAGAATTCCACAGATTCACCACCCTGACTAAAGAAATGTATCCTCATCTCCTTCCTAAAAGAATGTCCGTTAATTCTGAGGCTATGACCTCTAGTCCTAGATTCTCCCACTAGTGGAAATATCCTCTCCACATCCACTCTATTCAAGCCTATCACTAATCTGTATGTTTGTATGTTTCAATGAGCCCCCCCCCCCCCATTCTTCCAAACTCCAGCGAGTACAGGCCCAGTGCTGACAAATGTTCATCATAGGTTAACCTACTCATTCCTGGGATACTTGATACTTTCTTGTAACCTCCTCTGGACCCTCTCCAGAGCTAGCACATCCTTCCTCAGATATGGTGCCCAAAACTGGTCACAATATTCCAAATGCGGCCTTACCAGTGCTTTATAGAGCCTCAGCATTACATCCCCGTTTTTGTATACAAGCCCTCTTGAAATAAATGCTAGCATTGAGTTTGCTTTCTCTACTACCAATTCGACTTGCAGATTAACTTTTGGGGAATCCTGCACTAGCACACCCAAGTCCCTTTGCAACTCTGATTTCTGGATTCTCTCCCCATTTCGAAAATAGTCTATGCCGTTATTCCTACTACCACAAAGCATGACTCCACACTTTGCTACACTATATTCCATCTGCCACTTCTCTGCCCACTCTCCCAACCTGTCTAAGTCCAGGCATTCAACCTCATTTTCTAAATTGTTCTTCAAGATAAATATAGCATTGATCAAAATTTCAAAGGGTGGCTACTGTTTCTTACTTTAGTGACTCCCATCCCTGTAAACCTTGCTTCAAGCAGCTCCTGCCGCCTCGGGTCGAGACTGTGCAATTCTTCCATCATTTCTACTGAAAAGGAATGAACACAATTTAGTTGATATAGTCTTATGGAAAGCACGTAATGTCAAAATGGCTACATAAATAGGAATAAACATTATAGTCAAAACCTTGCAGGTGCTCACTTCTTTAAAACAGTCATTCCTTAGTCAGCTCTCATCATCACATTAGTAGCATAATAAAATTGCTTCTGTATGCAAATAAACATGTTAACACCTTATAACATCTTTGCACCCGTTTCAGGCCCAACACATCACCTTTACACCTTTCAGGTAATCAGTGAACAGTGCAAAAAGTCAGGTCTCAACTACTATCATATTTTTTTCCCTAAATTACATAGCATCAAAACAAATTCAAAATAAGGGCAATGGTCAACATACAGAATTAATTATTCCCAGTCTAATTATTCCCACATTTCAAACCAGCAGCTGGGACATTTATATACATATAATTAAACAATCTGAAATGTAAACCAGCATCAGTTAAAAGTAACTATGAAATGACAACATTGGCATAAATGGACTTAATGAATCAGATGAGTTTTTAAAACGTAGGGAAGCGGGCTTCCCTCAACTTACAAACGATTCAGGTTACGTGGGACCAACCTAATGTAACCTGACACAGTAATATTTCCCACAAAGGCTTAACGCACAACTCAAAAGCTTCAAATAGATAAAACACGTCAATACAAGAAGATTGATTCTGCCAACCCAGGTATAGCAAAGCCACATCCAGCAAGGTCCCCTTTATGAACATTTAAATGGGAGAGCTGATTCACAAGCCTAGACACACAGCCTGACCCAGTCATGCCCACAGAATGTTCAAAAGGGAACTGCAGATGCTGAAGAAGGGTTTCGGCCCGAAACGTCGCCTATTTCCTTCGCTCCATAGATGCTGCTGCACCCGCTGAGTTTCCCCAGCAATTTTGTGTACCATGCCCACAGAATGACAGCTTTCATCTCACATCTGGGGTATCGCCTCGGCGCAGAGGGAGAAGAGGAGGGAAGAGACAGTAACTCTAAGACTTTTGCCTCCATCACAGTGAGGAGGTGTTTGGTGAACTCACTGTGGTGGATGTTAATTTGTGTTTATTGTGTTTTGTTATTATTACATGTATGGCTGCAGGCAACAGCATTTCATTCAGACCGAAAGGTCTGAATGACAAATAAAGGATTCAAATCAAATTCAAAATCCCAGACTCCACCGCTGCTGGTAGGACAAAAGTGGCAGAACAGTTGTAAAGTCTAAAGTAGCTCTGGCATTTCCATCATTGACTCCAGACGGAAAGAAAATCCAAGAGGTTAGATCACTGACAAGACCTTATTCTCCATCAGCTGATGAATCAGGGCTCTTCTGGGCTGAGCTGCAGCTGAAAGATTAGTAACAGTGGCTAAAGGCACCTAAAGTAGAAATAGGTGGGTGGGAAAAGATCAGAACAGCACCAGAAGGAATGGTAGGACGGGAAAACAAATCCTATTAGACTGAGGAAAGAAGACGAGGATAGTTAAGCATGACACTCATGATTTGGACACTGAGGATAACTCATTACGATAATTAAGATCACCATTAAAATGCAGAGGATTTATGTAATGCAGGCCTTTGTTTTGTGTCGTTTGGATGAGAATTTATCCAAGCTCTCTTAAACACTTAGAATAGGAGTATAAGAGAGTGCCATGTTGAATATAATAAAAATCACAGATTGTTTTACATTAGCAAATTGCTATAGTGCATCCTGTAAATAGTACACAATGCAGTTGCATTGCATTAGCAGTGGAGGGACTGAGTTCAGGGTGCTGGTTGCAAGCCCAATCAAAATCTGGCTGTGTCGTCCTGGAAGGTACGAGTTTCTCGAATCTCGTTGGAACTATATTTGTCTGGCATTCCAACACATTCCTAACTAGTGCTATGTTGGTGGTGGCAAGGAACTGTGAAATTAGGAGCTAAATCACACCTATTCATTGACACGCTCCTGTTTGCGTGTATGTTGTGTAGCTGGTAGTATTCTGAGATATAGGTTATACAGTCATTTAGATGGGCAAGGTTTGGTGCTGGGCCCGTTTCCGTTTTGTCATCTACATCAATGATTTGAAAGAAAACATTCAGGGCAAGATTTGCAAATTTGCTGATGATACAAAAGTGAGCGGTTTTGCAGATAGTGAAGATGGTTGTGAAAGATTGCAGCAGGATCTGGATCGATTGGCCAGGTGGGCGGAGGAATGGTTGATGGAATTCAATAATGACCATCAGTGCTCTGATGGTGAGAGATATAGGAAGAAAGTAATTGAAAGCCAAGGAGAGATTGTTACACATGGAGATTTTGACTGTGGTTATTGACTTGAGCCCAAAGTACTTCAGTTTTAGCTGCATACAGCCACAGAACTGATCATCATAGTTCGTGAGCAACCGATTTTTTATATTATAATAGAAAGTTAATAACTGACAAGAACAACTGAAGATAGTTGAACCTAGGGTACCACCTGTTGAACCCCAGCATTATTGGCTTGGAATAGTGTTAACTTGCCTTAAATAACCACATACTTGTCAACTAGGTATGACTTCAGATATTGAAGAGCTTTCAACTTTAGTTTTGCTTGGGCTCCATACCACTAGTTCAAATGTTACCCTGACGTCAAAGAAAGTTAATCATCTCATTGTTATTCAGGTCTTGTAGCTATTTTCAGAGCAAGGTTTTAATAAAGTCTGTGGCCAAGAGATTTTGCAGGACCCAAAATAAAAACTGCTAAGAAGGCCATTGGTCCCAGATGAAAGTACTGAAATACTTTCCATGGAACAAATTAAATATTGTACCACTGTTTTGGAGCCAAATTTGGAATAGAGAACAGAGAAAGCTCCAAGTTAAAGCACACCATTCTCGATTTGACAGTCCACTGTAAAATTCAGATGGATGTAAGCAATGCAAATAATATGGCCAACCACATATGCAAGCAGTAATGATTCCAAGGGGTTTCCTGAAATGTCAGCTTTTCCACAATTTTATAAAGTAAAATAAATCTCGATCTACTAATTACACTAACATTATTTCTTCTTTTTTGACTTCTTGGTTAGTTCGCAGAAGATGGTTATTTAAGCTTTTATGTTTCTCTTTCCTCGAATTCTTCACAGAAAACTGTGGAGGAAAAATGCCGTTATCTCCTAATTTCTCTTTTCAAACCATTTCAATCTATTTAGAGGCTTGGGACTCGAAGCACAAAAGAAAACCCTGATAAAGTTAATCAAGCATGTGTTAATTGAAGATGGATCCAATTACTTACAGGGAGATACTACAATACAGGAGACAACAGCAGGTAATCAGTCCTTATTAGAAACAGCACGTGGAACACAAAGGCAAAAAGCAAAAGAGGCAATAAGTACCAAATTAAGCAAAAGGGATTGCACATTGTGCAACAGGAGCAGCACCTCCCAACCCAACAATCATAAAACATATCCATCTGCTCATTTAAGAGGCAGAGTGAGGGTTAATGAGGTGCAAGTTAGAGGTGGAAATGGGCCCTTATTATGATGGAGCGCACGGGTAAGATAAACACCACAAGACCTTCTCATGCACCAACGTAACAATCCAACTTTTTCAACTACAGGCATATGATATTTTTCATATTGCCATGTTGGAATTTGAATTTGCAAACCATGATTCTTAGTCCAGCTGTTTATAAACATTGACATAGAGATCTGTTGGAAAATTTGTCACAAAACTAAGAAATGGACACCAAAATTTGCAAGAGAAAACAGAAGAGAAGTTGGATATCACATGAAGGGACAGATGGAGCAATTGAGGATGCCTATTTGAAGGAATACTGACAATTAGGAAGAACAGAAAATCTAAATAAGTGTACAGTTATTCAATATCAACTAGTATGGTGACCAGCAAACCGAATTGGATGGGCTGCAAGCTATAGGAAAAAGTCTAATGAAAATAGCAAATGAGACAATCACTGCTGGGGAAATGGGAACTGGAAAGAGATTGGATGAGAGACTGAGATCCAGGACAAAGTGGGAACCATGGGATAAATTAAAAACACCAACTGAATGGATGAAATCTTTCCTTACACAAAGAAGAAGTTTCAGAATCACAAATTATCTTTGCTCTGTAGGAAGTTTCAGTAAGTAAATGGTTTTGGTAGGACAGTTTGATGATAAGTCTCAAGATCCTATGATGGATGGCTAAATTCAGTGCCAGAAAAATTCAGCAGAACAAGTTGTGTGCGAGGAACAAATGTTAAATGTTATACTAACAAGAAATTTATATTGAAATATGTTGAATGGCTAATCACACATCTGTAGGTACAATTATGTGTTGAAATAAAAAAGTCATGAACCCATAATCTCAAATTTATAGTTACAGTCCCACACTGACTGACTTGGGAATTCACAGGCAGCTGCAATTACACTATGTCTAATGATACCACTCCATGGAATTGTTTGAGCTGTGACCTTAAAAGCGAACACTCTGATGTCAGTTAAATCACGGCAACTGTGCTACAAGCTGCTCATCTACAATCTTAATGTGTGCCTACTTACGCAAGCAAAAACATATTCAGTGATAGCTGGAAGAGATCAGTAAAGAAAATTGGGATGAAGCCAACATGTACCAACATTCTTACGGCCACATAAAATGGCCTCAAGCAGAGAACAGGGAACCTACCTGCCCCAGGTCATCTGTTGCCAGCACTGATTTATCCTAGTTTATTCTTGCTTCCATTCCCTCACCACCCTGCAATCAGTCTGAAGGGTCCCTGCCCAAAGTCACCTATACATTTTCTCCAGTGATGCTGCCTGACCCGCTGAGTTACTCTGCATTTTGTGTCTATCTTTGGTATAAACTAACATCTCCAATTATTTTTTATTGCACATTGTATGCAATTTTGATCTGATCTTAGCAACGTGATGACCACTGAGGGGGGAAAACACATGCTAAAAAGACATTTCTCTCTCGCTGCTGGCAAGTCTTGGTTTAATTAAAAAAACAAAATTATATTTGCACCAAAAACAATATTCAATGGCAGTAAAAATACAAAAATCTCAAGTATAAGAAACTGCACAGCTTCAGACCCAGCAGGGCAAAGTTATTGATTGTTGCCCAATTACATTTGACGTTATTAACTCAGTCCCTCATGACAGATTTCCCCGTTTATTTTGCTTTTTTAAAAAAAGACCAAAATGATAGCTACTGGAAAGACTAGCATCTCCCAAAGGTAATGGAGGTGTTTACATTGCTCAAAGAGGAACATTAAATTAATTACATCTGATTTTTGAACTTACTCCTTTAATTTGATTATAGACTTGGTCTTTGCTCCTGCTAAAATTAGATTTGCTTACAATTCCATTTAATAAACCCACAAATGTAAACACATTATCAAGCCTTTAAACATCTGAAAGCCTTACAGAATGAACTACTTCTCCAATACTTGAGGTATTTGTGTTGTGCAATTTTAAACAAAAACATTTAGTCATTTTAATCTCAGCACAGAAGATATCAGGAAAAAGTATAAATGGTAGAGACCTGATGAGAACAAAATTAACTATTAGCCAAACCTACAACACAGATCGCAATCAGCTACAGTGCTGTCCAGGAATGAAGTCTGAATGAAAAATGTACTTAGTTTATAAATACATTGTCCAGAAGCAAACCAATAAACAAATTTCAGATGGATAAGATGCATTACTACATCTAGCCTCGAAGTCAGGCAAGACAAAAGAAAATGTAGGCAAGATTTCCATTGTGACTGCTGCTAGGAAACGTATTGCATAAACAGGCTGGTCTAGAATTTTTCCATGCGCAAACAGCTGGTCAACAGTCGATGTGAAGGCCTACAAACAACCTGCACTCTGGGCCAAGATGAAAGGATTTTCATTTATATGTCATAATATTTCACTTCTTTATTGGAGCTAATAATTCACAGCTCCATCACTGCAAATGCTCAAGCATCCATGCTTGAGCTTTAATTCTAACATCTTTCATTGCACAAGGAATATAAATATTTGACCAGAATAGCATTTTAAGAAATGTTTTATAGGTGGAAAGATGGAGCATTTTGATTGTCTATATGGACAGAATTCGAGAGATTACACCTTTGGCTCCTGAATACGTAGCAAACAAAAGAACAGCTTACAAAAGGAACAAATACAAAATCCTTCCACACTGGTGATTGCAGATAGCCCAAATGATTGTAGGTCTGTAAATGATTGCAGATGGGAAGAACAGGGTATACAAATAATCTGAAAAAGGTATTCAAAAACTGGAATGTACAATTCAGGAGCCAATTCAAGTTAGTAAACAACTGACCACAGTTGTAGGCCAAAGTTTGGGGGAATGTTAACCCACGTCAGAATTTTGACGAATTAAAAAAAAAATCAAAGTGCAGGAGTAAATCAGCAGGTCAGGCACCATCTCTGGAAGACATGGATAGGTGATGTTTCGGGCCTGGACCCTTCTTCAAAAGGCTGCATTTTTCTGCTTGAAGAATATGTATTCTTCTCCTTGAGGAACACAGGTTTCAGCCACATATTTTAAGAACTTTCACCTTGTACAAAAACACTAAACACGTTTCCCTTGAACAAAATACAAACAGATTTATACTTAGATCAATTTGCTCCTTGTGATCATTACTATTGTTTTTTCTATATTCCATGTTCTGCCAGTCTCATTTTTTGCATTAATTTTGCAATTTTGCCAAATCTGCTGAACATCCTCACACACAAATATAACCTCAAACATTCTCAGTGGCTGAAACTCAATTCGACACCTCACAAGAAAAAACTTTGTGGGCCCTGAGAGTTGACAATGGAGGTAGCATAAAGCCAGGAATTCCCAATGGGCCCACAAAGGAAACAATGCATTTGAATCAGTCTGAAGAAGGGTCTCGACCCGAAACATCGTCTATCCCTTTGCTCCATAAATGCTGCCTCACCCGCTGAGTTTCTCCAGCTTTTGTCTACCTTCAATGCATTTGAATAGAGATGACTACAACATTATTTATATTGCTTTGACAAATCCCAAATTGGGAAATCTGTTCAATGAGCTGCAGAAGTAACCATATCTTTCATTGTCTCAGATAATGAAAAGTCTGAATTTTCCATATATTGTAAATTAAAGAACACCATCTACAAAAAATCAATATAGAGGCAGGTTCCTTTGATTGTGGAATGATATGAATAATTGAAGGATTTAATAAATAGTCTGATGGCAGGGTTCTCCGATTCAGAACTAACTTATTCAATCACAATGTTTGGAATTCCTTTTACGGAAGATGCCAAAGATTTGGAACATTCTCTCACAGAAGACTAATGTATTATTAAAAGGTTACAGAGCCAAGATAGGTGAAAGTAGCAATCCGATCTCATGATATGAATGAACAGTGGAATAGATTTTTGGGGATGAATGATATAAAGATGGATTAAACAATTCAGCTAATACAAGAATGTTTCAGGGACTGGAAAACTTGCAGAACATGTATCTTCACAGCTTGAAACTCCAGTAACATAGAAAGGAACAAGAAACTTATTGTATCGATCACGGCGTACAATGCTACATTATTGACATTAATTCAACCCTGCTCATCAGTATCAATAATGGGTGTGGCAGTTATGTAGACAATTAACATTTGTTTTATTCAGCTAGGCAATAATGACCAATAGGTCAGAAATCTGGTTTACTGTTGCAAGGAGGTCAAAGACAGTAAACTGAATCTGAAGCACAAACTTAAACCTGTACCGTAATTGCAAATAAATAATTTGTCAAGTACTGAAGACTTGAACTTTAGCATACTCAAAGAGCTAAAGGCAAAAATGTATCCCAACTACATTTATTTTATTATTACTGTTATGGGGTCCAATATATTCTTAGCAAATCATGATTCTATAATCATGATTTCTTACAACTTTTGATATTCGAACAAATGCCATCTGTAGCTAGAAATGTATTTAATTAATTGGGATGAAACATCCTTGCTCTCAAAATCTTTAAACGCAGTATTTGTTTACCTAATTTGGGAATTTTGATGCGTTTAATGAAAAATTGTGTTCCATTTGCAAACATGGACAATTTTTCACAGCTTGCTTCGTATAGCAGCACACAGATTTCCACATCACACTTCACATTTCTACATCACAGGGTAACACGGTGGTAGAGTTACTGCCCTACAGCACCAGAGACCAGAGTTTGATCCTGACTTTGGGTGCAGTCTGTATGGAGTTTGTATGTTCTCCCCATGGCCATGTGAGTTTTCTCAGTAATCTTCAGTTTCCTCCCACACTCAAGAAGTACAGGTTTGTAGGTTAATTGGCTTGGTAAATATAAATTGTCCCTAGAATGTGTAGGATTGCTTTCACATGGTTACGTGCTCAAAACATAAACTGCAGGTTAAAACATAAACTGCATGGTAATTTTACTTATCCACACGTACACTGCATTTTGGGAGTGGTGGAGAGCAGACAGAAATGTACTCATTGTACTTTTACAAAGTTGCAGGCTGTAAATTGTCCCCAAAAAGAACATACTGACATTACATAATTGGTTATATCACAAACAAATAAATGTAGTCTCCCGACTTGCTGTTGGTTTAGCAAAGTCAACAGCTGCTGGTTAAATACGAGGAGCAATCCTCCAAGTTAAAAATGGGTGGCTGAAAGTACGTTAAAACTGGACCCTAGAAAGTACACACACACACAATAGGGATCTGCTTTAGGTGAGTAGGAAAAATAGGACCTGACGTTTTTGCCAAGTCAGCAGTTATACTTGGAACAGCCATAGTCACATATTTGTGACTATGCACATTTCGGGACCCTTCGAGCAAACTCAAAGTCCAAAACTTCCATACAACTGACTGACAGCAAGTTCCAACCACACGCCGATTTGAATTAATGTAGTGAACCATAAACCTCCACAGATTTCCTAAAACTTAAAATGGGCAATCTATTTTTCTAATCAGGAAATGTCAATCCATTTATCTGAATGGAGATGAATGTGAGAAATAAAAAACATTAATTTACTTTCTTCTATAAAATGTGTTAATTAATTTAACTATTCACTGATTTGTATCTCCCAATCTTCATGCTCAAAAACAGATTTTCTATATTTTCCATAGCATATTTAATTATTAATACTGTATCACGCTTTTAAACCACAGTTCTGGACACCAACATGACTTGCTATACATCACGAGGGGACTAACAATTTATGATGCCCTGTGATCAGGAAATTAACAACCTAGTCAAACAAACTAGAGCCAGCTTCTTTGCAGAATTTCGCATAGTTCCAGCTTAGAGTAGTTTTAGCGACCTGCAATATGGAAATTTGGGGCTGAATATTTGTATTCTTATTAAGATCACTGAAAATAATTTATACCCATGGCACGAAGTCACAATATTTTCAAATATTAAAAATATCCTCAATGTCATTTTCCTTCCTGTCTGAGCCCCTCAAAATCTTTTAGAGTTTCTGATGGTGTGGTTCGTTTCAGACTAACAGAAACTTGCATCCCAGCTAAATCAAGGCTATTTTTAAGTATTCTCTTTAGTTTACAATTTAATGGTGCCATGTGTAAACTGACACTTTACACTGTTAATAGATAAGTTTAGTATTGAAGATAGAAATTTGCCTCAGTTTTCATGGAAGACCCGTGTTTGAAAATATTAGTGTTAATATAGGATAGAATGTGCACATGATATTATGTGCAGCTCATTAACTCTCCATTGTACTGAGCCTACATGTGAAGAATTACCAAATTACCAGCAGTGTATTAGTACACACGGAATCTGAAGAAGGGTCCCAACCCGAAACGTCGTCTATCCATTTCCCTTCACAGATGCTGCTTGACTTGCTAGGTTCCTTCACCAATTTGTTTTATGCTCCAGATTCCAGCATCTGTAATCTCTTGGGTCTCCACATGGACCAAGTCTCCACATGAATCTTTATTGTCAAAGGTCAGTCGGGGGCAAGCAGAGATTCATGACAAGACCATGGAAAAGATGGAGTGCCACCCATAACTTAGTAGCCCCCTCTCATCAAAGAACTTTGCCACACATTCTATATGCCATCATAGCTGATTGATTAAAAAGGTATTTTGAAGATCAGGTCCTCTAACCGAACAAAACATAATCGATCAGAAACCAGTAATCCTTGCCCTCCTAAAAGCCTGTGGATACTGAATCTCAAAACTTTGGAAAAATACCACTAAAATCTGTAAAATCCTCCAAGTGAAGACTGAGCAGTCAGTATGGTTTTGAGAACTCAGTGGAGAACACAGAAACCCCCTTGTAAGCATCAGGCAAAACAAACCACCTCCCAATCTACCCATCAGCCATGTTCTACCCTACCTGTGGAGGAAATGTGTAGGAAAGAACTGCAGATGCTGGTTTAAATCGAAAGTAGACACAAAATGCTGGATTAACTCAGCGGGCCAGGCAGCATCTCTGGAGAGATGGAATGGATGAACCTTGTTCAGAAGGGTCTCGACCCGAAACGTCGCCTATTCCCTCTCTCTATAGATGCTGCCTCACCCGCTGAGTTCCTCCAGCATTTTTGTCTACCTTAGATTTTTCCAGCATCTGCAGTTCTTTCTTTTTTTAAATTTTTTTTTATTAGAAGCAGTGTACAAAAGTATAAACCGCGGCATATGACAAAATACATTTATTGTACTGCTTCAATTTTAATTTTAGCTAAGAAGAAATAGAAGAGAGAAAGAGCAAGAAAAAAAGAAAATGAAAGAAAAAGTGAATGTGTAAGAATAGAACCCCTAAACTACCAAATAAATGTAGTTGAAGAGTGGGTAAATAAAAGAAATTAGAGAAACTTAAAGAAATCATAAGACAAAAACAGAAAAACCCCCAATAAAAAGTGATGATATACCTGCTTCTCTCCCCACCCATCACCCGGTCTGTAAATCGGTTTTAATCTGCAGTTCTTTCTTAAACTGATGTTTATCTAGATTGGAGGACTGCAGGTAACAATCTCAAACAGAACATCCAAGGAATTATTTAAAGAAACATAGCCATCAGTGTTCCAACAAACAGTGTCAACCACTTTTGCTGAAAACAGACCATTTCAGCCATCTTGGATTCCTCTTGGCGCCATAAAACACACAGGATAACTGATTATATGTCTGCCCACATTAATTTTGAATTGTAGTCACATGTTATCTATTTTATGATGGTCATCCAACCTTAGGATCATCATAATTAGGACCTGAAAGTACCCTGCCTAATATCCATTAATATCACCAACTTTCCTTTACAACTTTTAAAACTGTTTCAAAGTTATAGCTTCTAATTAAATTGAATCATAATTCAGAATTATTTTTGGAAATGTTGACAAATTAAATGTTTCCACGATTAAGTGTTAATTAGCAGTGTCAATAGAAAATGATACAGCACCGCCACATGGTGAAAAATATTGCCAGGGCATTAACATTCTTCAGTTATAACAAATATCCAGCTAGATAAATTTGCTTCAAAGCACCTTCAGAAATAAGTATCTAAGCAGAGATAAGGTTTTCTATAGTTGAATGATTACGATACAGTCAACATTACTCATGCATTCAGGAGACCAGGTTGTGATGTTTTATCAGTTAAGATTTACAGAGAAAGACTTGCTGGATTGAGTCTAAAAAAAATTGCTGAATGGCCTTTTATTCTTGCTATACGACTCCATGACTACAAATAGTAGGCAATACAGCTTCTCAAGATTATGGCTGATCCTCTTCATTAGCTACAGCGAGAGGTTAAACAGACTTGGATTGTTTTCGCTGGAACGATAGAGGTTGAGGGGAGACCAGATAGAAGTATGTAAAATGATCAGGTATAGATAGGATGGAGTGTCAAATCCTTTTTTGCAGAATAGAAACATCACATACTAGAGGGCACAGCTTTAAGGAGAGAGGGCAATGTTTATAGGAGATGTGGGGGGGGGGGGGGGGGGGGGGGGCACGTTTTAATTTTGCTTTCCAATCAGAGGAGACGTATGCTGGAACATGCTGCCAGGGGTACTGATGGAGGCAGATACAATCACGGCCTTTAAGAGACGTTTGGATAGGTATATGGATGCGCAGTGAACTGAGGAATATGCATTATGTGCAGGGAGATCTTGGTTGGTCTTATCATCATGTTCGGTAGACATTGTGGGCTAAAGGGCCTGTTCTTGTGCTATACTGTTCTATTAACCACGTTACCGCCTCATCCCCATATCCCTTGATTGCTTCTGTCTGTATACAAATCATTTGTCTGGAATATCGTCAAAGACTAAGCATCCAGGGCCCTATCTAACAGAGAAATCTAAAGATTTTCTTCATTCAAATAGCAGCTTCCTAGGTCCAACAGTGTGCTCTCTAGCTCTAAATTCCGATGGTTAAGGAATTCCATCCTCCAAGAATTGTTTGCGCTTCAATAAGATCACCTTGCATTATTCTAAACTCCACAGTGCTGGCCAATTTTACTCCTCCTCAATGACACCCTTTTATCTGTGGAATCAATGCAATGACTTTGCAGGTTTTTGGTTTTATTATTGTCATGTCTACAGTGAAGATCTTTGTTTTTAAGAAGGAACTGCAGATGCTGGAAAATCGAAGGTACACAAAAATGCTGGAGAAACTCAGCGGGTGCAGCAGCATCTATGGATCGAAGGAGATAGGCAACGTTTCAGGCCGAAACGTTGCCTATCTCCTTCGCTCCATAGATGCTGCTGCACCCGCTGAGTTTCTCCAGCATTTTTGTGTACCGAAGATCTTTGTTTAGCCTGTAATCCAATCAGATAACACTATACATCAATACAATCAAGTCAAACACAAGTACAATAGAGCAAAGGGGAAGATACAAAGGCAAAGATAGAGTGCAGAAAATAGTCTCAGCATTTCAGTTATAGAAAGACCATTCAGAAGCCTGATGACAGAGGAAGAAGCTGTTCCCGAGTCTGGTGGTGCACACTTTCAAGCTTCTGTATCTTCTGACCGAAGGGAGTGGAGAGGAGGAGGCATGACCAGGATTGGACAAGCCTCTGATTATGTTAGCTGCTTATCCGAGACAATGTGAAGTGTAGATTAAGTCAATGGTAAGGGAGAACAGTCCAAGATGGACTGGGTTACATCCACAACTCTGCAATTTCTTGCAGGCTTGACCACGGATGTTCCCCAACCAAGCTGTGATACAACCCAACAGGATAATTTCTGTGATGCATCAGTAGATGTTTGCAAGAGTCATTACAGATGTGCTGAATTTCCTCGGTATCCTTTGGAAATAGAGGCGTTGGTGTGCCTACTTGGCTCGCAATTCAATGTGGTTAGGCCACAACAGATATTGGCAATATTAAACATCAAGGAATTTTAAACTCTCAACCCTGGCAAGTAAGCACTTTCTTAGGGTCCTGAGAGAATTTGTTTCATGTGTGGTTTCACAAAATGCCCTGCATAACAGCATCATAGTCTCACTTCCCAAATATGGAACACCGGCTGAGTTGGCTTGTTAAATATATTCCCTTTTGTTTTCTTGCTCACTTGGCCAAACAGTGTCATTTAGAAACAATTATCCCCACAGTAAGTGAAACACTTCAGCAGAGGTATAATATAGATTTACCACACTTCCTCCAGCTTGCTCTCCCCTACTATAATTTGGCTGAAGGGTCCTGATCTGAAACATTGCCTATCCATGGTCTCCAGAGATGCTGCCTGACCCGTAGTGTTATTCCAGCACTGGCTTTTTAAATCTAAATTTGGGAACAGGGCGTTGGGAAAGTTCATCGAGTCTTCATCCAGCAAGGAGGACACAGGGTGAGACACCTCAAATAAGTAAACTAAATGATGAATGCGTCTTGATGTTATGTCTGGAAAAATAATTTTGAGCGATGGAACATGAAAATGAAATACTTCTGCTGCCAACGGCATATTAAGAACTCAAATTGCTCAATCATCTGCAAACTGAAGTATGTTTAGGAAAGAACTGCAGATGCTGGTTTAAATCGAAGGTAGACACAAAATGCTGGAGTAACAGGCAGCATCTCTGGAGAGAAGGAATGGGTGACGTTTTGCGTCGAGACCCTTCTTCAGAAGTATTTTGCCTTACTTACTTTCTGCCCACTGCATATCCTTAACACAATAGGTTGCTGGGGAGGTGGTATATCACCAGACAAATTTCCTTTCTTACACCATCCCTCACATTCTTAAGTTACAACAAAGATGACCATCATGAAAGAACATACTGATCCTCAGAAAAAGTCGTCTTAACGCCACAATAAGTTCATAAATTTAGCAAAAACAGCCCAAAGCACATTCTTGGCACTTACACCCCCAATGGAAACTTGGGGGGGGATGAAAAACATTCTGCAGGAAAATTGAATAGTGACCAAGAATTTTCCTATCTAACAAAATACTATGTAAAACCGCACATGGCCTAGTAGAACCAAAGCATGAAACGGGGCATTCCAAAAAAAAAAAAAGAGGCTGAAAAGCATCTATACATTAAACAAAATGATGAGTATTATGGTTCAAAATTATCATCATGAAGTTTCAGAATTAATCATCACTGTTCTGCACAGGATACAACCCCAATTTTGTTAGTCCTTGCTGTCTCCTCCCCTTCCTCAGCCCTCCTGCTGTCTCCTCCCATCCCCCAGCCTTCGGGCTCCTCCTCCTTTTTCCTTTCTTCTCCCCGCCCCCCCATCCCCGATCAGTCTGAAGAAGGGTTTTGGCCTGAAACGTTGCCTTTTTCCTTCGCTCCATAGATGCTGCTGCACCCGCTGAGTTTCTCCAGCTTTTTTGTGTACCACCGCTACCTACCTGTTGCACTCAGCAGTTCAAATGTTTAGCTAATTACAGGTTTTTAGGAAGTCAGAAAAAAATCGTTTCGTCCAACTTTTGATGCCAACATAACACAAAATAAATCTGTAGATTGAAATAGATCTCTTGGTTATGCTTTGCAATGTACAAAACAGTTCAAGTACCGTTCTTCGAAATAAAGATTACCAATCTTTTCAACTTTTCAAATCATCAAGCAATGAGTGAATGCATCACACTTACTCCACATTACTTCTATATAAAAATTACAGAAATTAAAATGAGCACGTGGCTTCCAAAACATGCCAGGGGAAATTCATTATTTGCAGTTTGAAAGAGTTAGAATTTCTCACAAAAAAAGTAGGCATAGAATTGCATGAGTGTAGGTCGAAAGACTTAGACAGCTGATAAAGAGCAGTTGCCTACATCATGCAACTGGGGCAGACCAATATCACATGGTTACCACTTTATAACAGGAATTATTGTAGCAGCATATCAAACATGTATTTAGTGGAAAACTAAATAGCCGAAACAAAAATCTCTAAATAGTCATCACATACAACATGTTGCATTTGCACAGATGTTTTCACATGGCAAACTTTGATAAAACATTAATTTACAAATTACAGATCTGTGCAAAACGACATTACCAATCCATGTTCAACGCTTCTACAGTAGATCTGGAACTATCAGCGATACAGAAGCCATAATGACAGCTCTGGGAGAGAAAATAATGGCTCCGTTCTCTGTTCATTTCCCTTTGCACTCACTACAACGGAAAAAAGGTTGAATCAACAAAGAAAACACAAATGTCATGGTTGAAAATAGATCTTCAGATGCTGTTCTTCAAAATAAAAAGTTATTTCGAACTTGATCTCGACCCACGTAAGGAATTCCAATGAGAGAGGAGAAGAGAGAATGACCAGGGGTGCGAATGTCCTTAATTACATCATTTAATTGGCTGTTTTTGCAAGATAGCTTAAGGTATCATACACTGCAAGTTCAAACCGTATGAAATGAGATAAGATTCAAAGTGCTGGAGTAACCATACTGTTGATATGGTTTCAGCCCGGTGAAATTGTAACACTGGAGTATACATAGCATTCAATACACAAATTTTTGTGAGCCAAAGATGATCAAATAAAAGCTCTTGTCCTGTTACAAGCATTCAGGAGTGATGGTTGGCATGAAAAAACTAACAGGTGGTAGGAGGACGCTCTAAGAATGTTCCCATCCTTAACAGTGGCAGAGCTACGCCAAGGCTGAATGAAGCATTTGAACCAGAAGTTCCAAGAATACAATCCTTCACAAGGTCATGCTATTACAGAAATCTGTTTTCACACAATTAAATTCATTCCGCATAATAAAGATAGGACTTGGAGCACTGAAGACATCAATGGTTACAGGACCAGACAATACCATGGGTGTTGTGCAGATTTCCTCTCCATAACTCTCTACACCTTTGCCTATACTGTTCCAGTTTGGTTCAAACACTGGCATCTACTGGCACAGTGAAAAATTGTCCAAGTAGTCATGCCCATTAAAGCATGGTACTAGGACAACCTTTCCAATTACTGGTATAGGTTTACCCTGAGTACTGAGGTACAGTGAAGTACTATGTGCTAAACAGGTAAATCATCCATTTAGAATCAGAATCAGATTTTATTCGCCAAGTATGTTTTCCAACATACAAGGAAATTCACTGGCCAGGTCAGGCACATTTTAACATAAACATCCACCACAGTGACTCCTACACATTCCTCACTGTGATGGAAGGAGAAATAAAGTTAAAGTCCTTCCTTTTGTTCTTCCTCGGTTGAGGGCCTCGAGCCCTCCGTTGACGGGACAGTCTTGACTCCCTTAGCCGGCGGCATTCAGGCCCTCCGCATCGAGGCGTTCAGCTCCTGCATCGGGGGGGGGGGGTTGTCAGCTCCCCCCGCGCCGGGCGATTGAACCTCGCGTTGGAGCTGGACTAACCTTCTGCGGCGTTGGAGCTCCCGACTAGCCTCTCCGAGACTGCGAGCCTGAGATGGTAAGTCCGCAGGCCGCGGTGGGAGCGATCCCAGGCAAGGGATCCGCTCCGATGTTAAGGTGGGGCTCACGACAGTCCGAGGAGGCCTCCAGCTCCAGCGATGGTAGGCCGCAGAGCCCGGAGAATGTGACCCGAAAAATTGATCACATCTCTGGGAAGGTAAGAGCTTGAAAAAAAGTTCCCCCCGATTCCCCCCCCCCCCCCACCCCCCCACCCCACATAAAACAAACCGAAGTACATTAAAACAAACTTTTAACAAACGCTAAAAATAACAAAAAGATGAAAATACGAACAGACTGCCGGCAGGGCTGCCATCTACCCGGCGCCCCTGGTGGTCAATTTACAATCACTTATCAAACAATGAGTACTTTTTAAATATGAGTAGAACGTAATGCAAAAGAAAAAAGGAAATAGTGCAGATTATTAAACAGTGCAGATTATTAACAGCTAATTAAAGCTAGAGAAAGTACAGATAAAAAGAGGCACAACGTGGTAGATTGGGGGATCAGGAATACATTCTGAGCATTCAAGAGATCTATTCAAGAACATAATAACAGAGAAGCAGCTATTCATGAATCTGGTCATACATATGTTCAAGCTTTTGTATATTCAACCCAATCGGATAGAGAGGAGAAAGGAAAATGACCGGGGTATAAATAGTCCTTAATTACATTAATTGGCTGCTTTTCCAAGGCAGCATGTAGTGTATATGGAATCGATGGGAGAGGGGGGTTTATATGATGGACTGAGCAGCGATCACAATTCTTTATAGTTTCTTATGATCATGGGCAGATAGTAGACATTGAAAATATATTGATAAGCATTCATTGTGACTGAGGCAGTACGTGTACTGCGGGAGTCAGTGATACACTAAAGTGTTTTCAAGTAACAGCTAGTTATTTGTGCGAGGGTAGCAAATGATGTCCTCCTTAGTTAAACCCTCATGCCATAAAATTGACAAAAGTTTTGCCATACATAAATCATCTTGGAGAAAGGCAGGCATCAGATTATTACAAAAGGTTGTAATGTGCACTAGTTACAGCTCTTGAATGCCACATGTGTTTTCCCACCTGACCTGGTGCTTCTAGTCTAGTTACAAGAGTAAACACTGTGGGCTATGGGGAAAAATGGTGTCCATTGTTGCCGATTGTCCGCTGTAACAGAGTGAGTGATTATCATTGAAATGACTGCATGCGGCGGGGGGAGAGATGAGGATCGGTGGAGTCATTAGTCATAGTCCGCAGGCAGTTGGACCAAGTGTCAAGCGACAGGTGAGGCCGGAAAGCGGCCGAGGAAATTGTGTGTGCCGGCGGCCTGGAAGCAGCCAGGGAGACGTTGCGGGCCCCGGGTAGCCCAGCCTGGAAGGGGCAGAGGTGGAGTCGGCAGCCCAGCCTAAGAGTAGCAGGGGCGGTGGTGCGCCTGGCGATTAAGGTAGGTAATTTGGTCCGCAATAACCGAGAGCCATTATAACGATGCCCATAATAAAGAGGATTTACTGTAATGTGGAAAACTTGACAACTAAATGAAACAAAGGAAACTCAACAATAAGATAACAAAAATAAATTCTAGCCAGGATATAAGCAGTGCTCCTCTGCAAAAAAAATCCAGGCGATCACCAGGGCATTCTATATAATCTCACATGAACTAGAAGAATGTAGCCGTACAGTTTCAAACCCCGGAAAATGCAGGTATTTTGGACTTACAAATTTTCACTATATGGCAATCGGATCTTTGGGGTACAAGCCCTTGATTAATAGATTTCTTCGTTAAAACAAAGTATGCCAATCTCCATCCATCATGATTTTGCGCTTCCTCCAGCAGTTTTGACTTCCTTACTCCCACAGTTATTACGATTCACCACATTTTAGTTTGCGTATCCTTCAAGATACGCACAAAAGGCAACATGCTATAATCAGTAATACCAAACTGGATATAATTAACATAACGTGAACATTTAGTGTACATTTGCCACTTGTTCAATCTTGCACCACTGACAGCAATCCTTAGTATTGCAGACATAATCAAAGTTTGTACCAAAACATTGACAAAGTGTACTATGTTAAAAGACAGGTGCATTAATGTTGAGAATGGAAACAGGATTAAGTGCTGGTTACAATATCAGATGGCATGTTCAATGGCATGTTCTCTCCATTTTGATGATGACCCAGGAAAATGTGAGATCCTATGGCAGGACTTGAAAGAAAATGAGGCATATCATCTATCTTCTGAATGTGCCGATACCTTCACGATTTGAGCATTTCAAGAATTATGCAAATCTTTGTCCAGTGGCATAGGCAGCAAGTACAGACACTATGGCAGCAGAAGGTTTTTCAAAAGGCACCAAAACAAATCAGAGGATAACAATCTGATAACATCCTGTTAACCTTATTACCATGTCATTATTTCAACCCATGGATGAGGGTGTTATTATTATGCTCAAGTCTTACTATCTGCAGTACACCATTCCAAAGTTCAACAGCCAACATTTAAAGCCCACCCATTTAAAATTGCAAAAGATGGCTACACTCGTAAACAAGTGTTTCGTGCAGAAGAAACTGGCTTTTTGTTTTAACAAGATGTTGCCCTCATACATGGCTACCAAGGGATGAGGCTTCAAGACTGACAAACATCACCTTACTTTTCTCCAGATGAGCAATGTTTCTCAGTCTCTGACAAGTGGGCCTCCTCCATTACCTGGCAGGGGAGCGACCATGATCAAAAAGGCGGTTCTACCTGGACGAGTCTATCCCATTCGATCCAATTTGAGATACCAGCTACCAAGACAGATGTGTGCAGCAATTCATTCTTCCCCCGCACAATTAAAGCATGGAATAGTCTTCACCCTACCATAGTTACCCAACCAGACGCAACTAAATTTGAGGTAGCTCTTCTTCTCCAAGGACCCTTTTTTGCTTAAGTCCACCCTCCGCCACCTCCAGTTTAAATTCCATTTGGAATATTTTGGAGGCCCAAAAACCAAGAACCAGTCCACCATAAGGAGAACCCGAGAGGTCTTAAAGGAATATTTAAAAGGCACAATATCAGTGGCGTGGTAATCTATCCAAAAGAAAACATGTAGAATGGCTTTGGTCTTTCATTGTTTCTCCCCTTATCCAAATATTCATCAATGTTAATGTTCACAAGCATACTCCTTCATATGTGATGCACTAAGATACCTGCAGTACCCATGAATCCTGCGGTATGATTTTTTATTAAAAAACAGACACCATGAATCATCCAAATTATTTGGCATAAATTCAATGAAATTAGCACATTGTCATAAGAGAGGAAATCATGTGTAATAGAAATAATATTTATCCCCCCAAAATTCTCTATTTAAAAGCAAGATATGACATCTTGTTTTTTAGTAGAGCATTTGAGTAGAGCATTTAATAGACACTCAAAATTTCTATAATATTTACCTGCATGTCTACTCAGGAAGGAATATGGAGAAAAAGTGAGAACAACTGGAAATCATATACATTTTATTTACACAGAGAAATCGCAGTCTAAGCTAGTGTTGCATTTGAGGGACTGGATTAAAGTATTAATTCAAAAATCAATTGGCAGAATACTGAACTTCCTAAAACAGCATCTCAATTTTTGGCATGGAGTAAATGTATTACGTTACACATTTAACATAATGCACATGTACTGCATGCCGAGTGGAACAGAATTTCATTCTATCCTAACATTTGGATTCAATTAAAATGTTAAACGTTTGATATACATTACATCCATTCTACAATTAGGCCTTTTATTCTAAATTTCTCAACTCAACTCACTTCAAACCTCTGAAGGTAGACTTTTTCCTCCAGCCCCTTTGCAATACTCCAACAAATAAAACACATCGCCTTGGGTTGCAATTCTGGAACTAGTCTCTGCAACTGGGCTGGGTTGTAAACACAAACCCAGGAGTATGCTTGCTTGCTAATTAAAAATACAACACATCCTTTGTCATTATTAAAGCAGATCAGTAAAATATATTGCTTTGTTTTAACATGCCAGGCATAGCAACTGTTGGATTAAACTGAAACCTGCTGATTTGAGTTTTGTTTTCCGGTCATATAATGATGAGCCAAATCAACAAACTGCATTCTTAGGAGCAGCGTTAATGCAGTATAACGTCAGTGTATCAGACGTAATTGAACAACAATCATCATGTATACAAATTGGAGAGCATCTTATAGATGGAATGAGTAAATAATGGCAGCTTGCATTTTCAGTCCAGGTTTATTTTTAGCCTAAATGGAGCGGTTTAAATTTCAACAATCTCAGTTTTATCCTCAAGTCCACAATTCCCGTACTATTCATACCTGGGCAGCTCACCTTTCCAGGAGGAAACAAGGCTCCCACTATGCACCTTTCCAAACAGTAACAAATAGTGTGTTCACTGCTGCAAATCACAAAAGGCCAGGAGGACCCCACGTACAAATAAAGCAGCTGATTGATTTAAAAACATAATCAGCAAAAAGGAACAAAATTAAAAAGTACACACATGGTCTAGCTTTTAAGGAAGAATGCAATGATGCTCATTAATAGAAAAACCCCCATTATAAGATGGCAATTCAAAATTAGACTCGTGCAGCTCTAATTTAAATGTACTTCCTAAAGTTAAGGTTTGATAAAACTGTAGTTAAGCATACATGCAGAATATTTCAATATAACGAACACACTTGAGACATTTGCATCATGGGAAAAGAGAAAAAAGGACATTTATTATTTCTGTTAAATTGAATTTGTAAAAGAAAATCCTCCTGCACAGCATAAAAGTTTAGATGAAGCTTTACTCCAACTACAAAAGGAGCTAGGGTCCAAAAGGCAAAACAGTGTATAGCACTAAAATTAATAAAAATACACTTGAGATTTTTACCCAAAAAAGAGCAACAAATTTACTTTTGCACCAGTACACAAACTAAATGGCTAGCTTTTCATTGCCTCTCCAAGATGTAGGTACTGTTAATTACACTGGGAACAGGTAGAACAAGAAAAGGTATCAACTTAAAGAAGTTTCAGGCAAAACAGACAGCAAGGAGCTATTAATAAAACATTTTTAATATGCCAACTTATAGTAAAAAATTAAAATATGATACTAATCATTTGTTACCTAATACCTGACCATTGGGGTCTTCAAACAGAAATAAAATAGCAATTATTTTTTTGTTTTAAATCACAATTTTCTAAAATAACAAAACTCACTTTTAAAACAACAACAAATTTTAAGCAGAGCCATTTCAAGGGGAAAAAAGTACAATAAATGTTGCATGTCAGCTTGGAAATGGTAGTGCAGAATTGCAAACAGAACTCGCAGGTATCAAACAAAGTACCAGAGAGTGAAGACATGTTTGCAATGCTTTGTGGAATGCATATTACTTCTCAAGAAATAAACAGTAAATTTACATGAAATAGCTCCATTAGTACACAGATCACAATTGCATGTGGCCATGACAAGCATCCAATTCTGAATTCACGCTCTATAGAATAGACCTTCAAATTTAATCAAAATGGAGACTTTGGAAATGACATATTCAGTTTTCAGAAGAGTGGACTGGAGCTCAGATTTATGAACCAAAAACACAGGCTCGCCTTAAAAGGATCAGGCCCTTCAGCCTTAATCGGAAGTAGCCTTTCATAAAAGTGCCTGTGAATTTGCCTTTATGCGAATATATGCCATCTTAGAACAACCATTGAAATTATATATCAGGTACATATTTTGAGCAATTATTTTTTTAAAGAAGAAAACTCATTTCCCACCGGGTTTGCAAAGATATGATGCAGAGATACACATGAGATTGTTACAATGGTTTAATGCGTGTACATTCCACGTACGTACAGAAAATCTGGTTCAAAGCCTTATCCCTTAAAAGACACTGAGGGCGAGGTGGGGGGAGGGGAAATAGGACAGGGAGTAAAATACATTTGTTTTAGCTGAAGGTCTGCATTGATTGATTCAAACTCAGGATTATGAGGAAGAAAAGCAAAGACATTTCAAAAGTTAAAGGATAATTACAAAATCAGGACCGAATAATACTTCATGCACTGGTCTAACCATCCTTCACTGTCGAGCCCTACCTCTTCTTAAGACGCCACACTTCCTGTCTGCACTGTCATAGAACATGGCCAAGGAGAATCACAGAGAATATTACAGGAGAACGAAGCTGCTGGGCCTACTAAAAAAAGAGCAGTCCACCAAATCCTGTTCATTTGATCTTTTCTTCGATGCCCCTTTAAAAATTCTCCTTTATTAAATATTTATCAATTTCTCTCAAAAGAGATGTTATAAATCCTGTTTGCTGCTGCTTATTGTCAATTATTCTTCAATTTTGCAACCGGTTTGAGCAAAGGGGGAAATTTATACTCTGTTTTATTTCCAAATATTAAACCTATTGTCTTCAGGTACCAATTTGTTTAGCAGTGAAAACTATTTTAACAAGAAGATTACCACTATAAAAATTCCTTCAAATCAGTATTTTGTGCTGTGGTCTTAACATGATTCCTATCATAATGTGCATAAAACTAGACAAGACATCACATTCAAACAGTGGCCTGACTAATAATTTGGATTGATCTAGCCATCTCTCTGCTCTTTCACGGAAGCCTGCCATTAGTAGATTATGAAAAAATGATGAGGCACAGATAGGGTAGACAGTTATACCTTTTCTCCCAGGGTTGGACCATCAAATAATAGAGGACATCGTTTTAGGTTGAGGGAGGCAAAGTTTAAAGGAGATTTGCAGCAAAATGTTTTTTACACTCAGAGGGTGGTGAGTGTCTCGGGCGCACTTCCCGGAGGTGGTGGTTGAAGCCGATATGATAGCGCCATTTAAGATACTTTTGGATAGACATATGGATATGCAGAGAACGGAGGGATATGGATTATGTGCGGGTAGGTAAGAGATGGTCTTGGCATCATAGATGGACATAAAATGCTGGAGTAACTCAGCGGTACGGGCAGCATCTCTGGATAGAAGGAATGGGTGATGTTTATTGTTGAGACACCTTCCCATCTTGGCTTCATGTTCGGTATCGACATTGTGGGTCAAAGAGCCTGGTCTTGGGCTGTACTGTTCTAGATTCTATAACAGTAAGCCCAAATACTTAACTCTCCTACATCAAAAGGTAAAATCTATTTTACTAAAAGTCTGATCTTGACCACTTCCTGTATTGATTTTAGAAAAAACGCTGCCACTTACTGCTGTGATTTTTGACTATCTTACTCAGAGTCCCCCTTCGCTGCGCAGGACAAGAGGATTTTTCCCATCGATGAAAAATAAGAGTTATTAGTGTTTAAAAAATGTTGAGATTCTTTCTCCTGAAGGCCACGCCCCTTCCAGAGGGACTTCCAGACAAAACCCAGAAATGTGGAGGTGCCTCAGTTCTCTGCAAGATGGGGGAGCGAGAGGTCGCAATTCTCAGTCTGAGCTGTGAATAACACCGAACACATGTCTACTAAACTGTGAGTGGTTTTACTGACCTATCAGTGCCCTTAATGTGGTTTGAAAATGTAGTTTGAAAATGCAAAAATGTGTTTTGGTTTGAAAGTGCTGAAGCTGCATTGCCTTTGGTTTTGAAAGTGCTAAAGCAAGCTGCCTTGTCTTTGTTTTTGAAAGTGCTGAAGCAAGCTGCCTTGCCTTTGGTTTTGAAAGTGCTAAAGCAAGCTGCCTTGCCTAATTAGAGTTGTCTTACCTAATTAGAGCTGCCTTGCCTTCTATATAATTAAAAGTCTAATCTTGACCACTTCCCGTTTGCGCTTTATATTGATTTTAGAAAAAACACTGCCACGTACGGCTGTGATTTTTGGCCATCTTACTCAGTCCCCCTCCGCTCATCAGGTGCCGAGGATTTTTCCCATCGATGAAAAATAAGAGTTATTAGTATTTAAAAAATGTTGAGATTCTCTCTCCTGTCAATCATGCCATGAAGGCCACGCCCTTTCTGGTGGGAGGGGGGGAGGGACTATAAAACCCAGAAGTGTGGGCGTGGCTCAGTCTCTGCAAGATGGGGGAGGGAGAGGTCACGACTCACTGTCTTTAGTGGCCTTGCACCCTGCTTGAAATGGTATGAAACTGCACTTGAATTTGGTGCACTTGAATTTGGTGCCCTTGCACCCTGCTTGAAATTGAATTTCAAGGAATAGCCGTGAGTCAACTGCGAGCCCACCAGCTGTGAGTGAGCTGCCAGCACAACAGGCTTGAGTGACTGAGCCGCCAGCCCAATAATCCATTCGGCCCACAATGTCCATACTAGCCCTCTGGAAACCAGACCCTTCAGCGTACAACACCCATACTAGCGTTCCAGAAAGCCCCCCCAACAGCCACCAATATTGGAATTGGTGGAGAGGTGGAATATTGCGCTGGGGGACCAGCCCTCCCGTGTGATGCTGGGACCCAACGGGTCCCACTTAGTCTAGCATATTCTATTTTTATGTCCATTAACTTCATAATCTCTTAAAAGTTGTGTCAGTTAAGGCAACATTCTTATTCAACATCGACACCCATTTCCCCTTTCATCGGACATCTAAGTATTTCAAGCAACCCTTCTGTTATCCAAATAGTTTTTGCCACATCTGTACAGTTATGCCCTTAAAGCCATGTGCCGATCATTGAGGTGAACAATGATCCTGACACTGAACTCGGATGTTTGCACCTCCTGTTAATAACATTTATTAACCAGTATTCTGACAAATGTTTTAACCCATGCCGTTCCTGGGTGGTATCACCATTCGACACATGCAGCACATTTTCACAACCCATATCCATTTGGAAAATTTAAACTCACACAAGCAGTAAGTACATCCTTTGCCAATATACTGTGCTCTACAAAAAAGTCTATTGGACACAATTTGTTTGTCATAAATCAGCTGACTGTTCTTAAATCGGCTCTTTAGAAAATATACATTTTACCCAGAAGTATGATCTATAGTGATTAACCAATTAATGATATTTAAGAGACCAGTTAATAATTACATGGACTTTCCCTCTCCCAGCAGAAGATAGAAGTAGTATATTGGCTAACTTCAAAATCCTATATTAGCCCATCACTTCCAAGAGATTGTTTTAAAGTGCTATTTTATTTCCTACTACAGGTTGAAGTGGGCAGTAGGTTTACAAAATATAAATATTTTAAAAAATAATTATCTCCAAAGGATTCTTGGTCTCCATTATTGCTGCTTATCAAAATAGTGGCTTTGATTATGCTTTACCTGACTGCAGTATCTACTCCATCACCCTTTTGTTCTCACTTCAATCAAGAACATTAGACAATTCAGATGAAGAGGGAGGGGAGGGGAGGAAAAGTCTTTCAATCCATCAGGTTTGCTCCACTCATGGTGATTTAGTCAAGAGCATCCTTCCCCCTCCACCTGATCTGTTAGTGGAAGGAATATCATGTTCCTTTCCTATCTCCACAGCCTTGGCATCGCCTTGAACAGTGGGCTTCGGTCCTTCACTGCTGTCTCCAACACCAGAAAATACCAGTTATAAAATGTTTTTTTGAAATAGGAATATTTGCATTATGGTAGAGCAGAATCTCGCTAATCTAAATGTTATAATCTGCATTACAATAGGAACCCCTGATTGCCAGCTTGAAGGTCTCAACCTGTAATAATTCTGAAAATGCAATTTACAGCTTTACAGGAAAAGTTCAGAAAAAACTCAAAATATTTCACACATTTTATTCATGACCATGAGGGTTGCTAGAACATCCTGTATGATCACATGACTCGTGGTGCCAACACATGGTAAGTTTTGACAACGTTTATTCCAACATTCGTCACATCATTCAGTCCTCTTCCGTCAGGCAGAAGATACTAAAGCTTGAAAACACATTTCCTCAGATTCAAGAACAGCTTCACTGTTACCCAACTATTGAATGGACCCCTCATAAATTAAGGACAAATGGGATTTAAATGAATTAAAGCATATCTCGTCTCAGAAGAAAATATTTGCACAAACATCAAGTTATTTGAATGTCGAGGAGCATAACCTGGAGACTCAACACTATATTTGGCAAACCTCACCACACATAACACAGCAATAAATGGCATGTTACAACTGAAGATCTGCCAAAACCCTTTAAAGATGTTTTTAACAACAATTCCTCTTAGCCTAATAAATAGCCAAATTCATTTTCCAAGTAGACACCATAACTAACCTCAATACAATGGTCCAGTATATCAATCAACACCAGCAAATGTATCCAAAAAATTATTTAAAACTTGTAGGACAGAACGCCACAGGAGATCCTTCTTCCCTGTGGCCATCAAACTGTACAACACCTCCCCCTTCTGTCATTGGGTAGACCGAGACTGGGACTGACTCCCACCACCCACCCTCCTCCCCAATCTTTGCAGATCCCCAATCCTTTCCACTCGTCACTTTAATTTAATGTTTCTTGTATTTTGTGTTTTTATGATTGTTGGCAGATCAATTTCCCTCCTGGGATAAATAAAGTTATATCATATCATAATATAGATGAGATTTATACAGGGTAGACACATAATGCTGGAGTAACTCAGCGGGACACGCAGCATCTGTGAAGAAAAGGAATGGGTGATGTTTCGGGTCGAGGCCCTTCTTCAGATTTATACAGGATGTATGGTGCAGTATGAACCCAGTTTATAGATTCAATTTCTTGGAAACATGAAGCACAACTTCCAAGATCAAAATTCACTTCAGTCCATTGTCACCCAATCAATTTAATAACACTGGCCTCATCTTGTGACAAATGCCAAAACAACTTTTTTGGACATATTTCACAAGAACAGAGAGAATGTGGAAATCTAATTACAGAAGTTTTTTTCCTCAGGAAATAATAAGCATAGGTTATATCCCAAGGAACAGCAAATGCCCCCCAAAAAGAAAATCACAAGACCATGTCATGCTTGGGAAAAGGCCATTAGATTATCTTGTCCAATGACTTCTTTATGAAAAATAACTTGTTTTCTCACATTATGTTAAAAGTATCGACAACATGAAGCTTGAATGAATAGTATTTAGCATCTGGAAGAAAAAACCCCCATTTAAAACACTAACTATATAGAAATGTAAAGGAATCTTCATATATAGACAATTAAACCTGATGCTGCTTATGGTCAGTCAGTCTAAATTATAAAAGGCATCCAACATATGTTGTGGATCAAGTAGAAGCAACATATAATACTACCTACTGAAACAAGGAAGAGAGAGAGAAATATTTCATCTATCTAGAGCTGGAAAAAGCTGTTACAGCTTCACATGAAAATTATTTTCCATTCATTCCACAAGATAATGCTGAATAAACCTCTGCAAATACAACTGCTCTAATTAGTTCTCTACCATTAGTAGTGCCCATGGACCAATTGTTTTAAATACATCAAGGCATTATAGTCTTTCTCTTTCTAGAAATGTTAACAGTATAACAATTATTAATGTACAATATCAGTGAACTGGCTCTGCACAAATTCTCATCCTTACACCATTTCTACTGATGGGATTAATGTCAACAATGTAACCGATAAACAGTTGGTGAACCTTTCACAAATGCATAAGGTCTGATTCAGTGAAATCAGCCAAGAAACATGTACAATATATAATTGAGCAAATAAAAAAGGATTTCATGGCATTGCTAAATATAGATGCAGTTCATGTAAAGTTCAGATTAAATCCTCCACCTTTCCAGTAAATGAAAATCACAATAACAAACTGTGTACCACATATCTGATTACTATAAGATATTTGAGCATCAAATTATGAATCGATTTAATCAAACCAAAAATAGGAATAGGGAAAGTATGTTTTGAAATGTTGACACGGCTTTCCTCGTTTAAATTCTTAAAAAAAAAAACAGAACTGTGCATAACCTGCAGTGTACTTGAAGCAAACTAATATGTCAAACTCTATTCAAACAATGTATAGAAGCATAAAAAGAATGGATTTCCAACGATATATAGGCCAGACTTTACATCTATATTGATGTCGCAACAGATAAAATTACTTAGCAGAACCAGACTGGAGGGAGCGCAGGAAAGGTGAGGGGTGGAGACAGAGGGCGAGATGGCATCACAGAGGAGTGGGTTTGATAAGTTTCTCACAGGGTTTTGGAGGGAGGGCATCTCCGCGGTCATTGTTGACACCTGTATTAGAGGGGTTTTTTTTACCTTCAGGCTACCCCAGTCCCACTCCAGACCCCAGCAGCAGCAGCAGGTCCCACTGGACTCACTATTTCGCAGGGAGGGACTTGGCCGCCGCGACTACTGCGCACGCGCGGCCCGCGCCAGACCAAGGACACACTGCGCATGCGGCGAACGGTCAGCTCTGGGCCGCCTCTGCGCGTGCGCCGTGCCCGCAGCCCCTCGGGCCGCCCGATGGCTGCGCGTGCGCTGTGCGTGCCCACTATTTGGCAGCGGATGGACCGGGGGGGGGGGAGATGGTTAAATGGCACCGAGTCTTTTCCCCTCATCATCATCATCATCTCCTCACCGGGTGAGGGAGGACAATATAACCCCCCCTACCCCCAAGCCGTTGGTGTCGCAGGGCCCCTCTCCCAGCCCGTAATTCCCAGCCGCCGCCTCAGCCCATTCCCCGGCCAGGCCTCAGGCCTTGAGCTACCTCATCACCTTTGGGCGATGTTTCCCCCCCCTCAGCCTCGGGGTGGGGGCGCGGACACGGACACAGACACCTGCTGCTGTTCCCGCCGCCGTGAGTGCGGTCGCCCCGGGGGGTGAGGGGGGCGGCTACCCCCGAGGCCTCGTCCGCCCTCTCCAGCCGCCGCGATTGCCTACCTTGATGGTGGCCCGGGCTGTGACAGGAGGCGGGCCGCGGGCCGTGGTCCGTCCCCGATGGTGTCCCGAGGATGGATGGAGGGAGGTCAGGGTTTAACGGGGCTGGCGGCGCGGGATGGAGCACCACATCCACCTTACACCTGCCCTCTGACCGGCTCGTGTCCCCCTTCCCCCCACACTAACTCACTTTACAGCCCCCCCCCCCCCAGGGTCTTAATGTGAGGATGTCCCAGACCTGCCCCTCTCGGGGTGGGGAGAGCGGCCGCCGAGCCGATTAAAAGTTAATCAACAATAAAGCAGAGTGCCTCCTCTATCTCTCTCTCTCTCTCTCTCGCGATATTGCAGGCAGCAACCCCCCTCCCCTCTCCTCACCCGGTAGCCCTGACCCGGGGAGCAGCTCCACTCACCTACACACTGTTCGGCCATCTGCTCGTCCTCAACTCTCTGCTCCTTGTGTGCTGAAATTACAACTTACTGCAATTGATTTCCTCCACCACCAGGGAAGAGAGGATGTCGATCTGCGATAGACACAGATCTAACTGTGTGCTTCTTCGGGACAAATAAGATTTATCAACTGAATTAACAATTTTTTGGTATCGGGATTGCCACCCAAATCGCCAATTCTCTCCAAATTCTCTTCAGTGATGCTGCCTGTCTCGCTGAGTTACTCCAGCATTTTCTGGCTCTGAGTTTATTTTTCATTTGGGGTGAAATGTGCAAACCCAGCACAATGTGTTTCTGAGAACCCCCCTCCCAATCATCTTTCTATCTCAAAAAGGAAGGCTAGATTTCAGTAGCCTCTCCACCAATTTAAAACATCCCAAAGGGCCTAGCAGCCATTAATATATATATATGTATTTAGTAGAAACAAAGAACTGCAGATGCTGGTTAATAGAAAAGGACCCAAAGTGCTGAAGTAACTCAGCAGACCCTTCTGAAGAAGGGCCTCACCCCCAAACGTCACCTATCCATGTACTCCAGTGATGCCTAATCCAGCATTTTGCATCTTTATATATATATGTATATATTTAATGTTCGATTGTGGATAACTCGGTGTTAATTTGCAGGCTTATGGTACTGCAGATGACGATTTACAAAATAAAATCAAAGCGTTGGGCTCTTCTGAAGAAGGGTCCTGCCCTGAATCGTCGACTATCCATGTCATCCTGAGATGCTGCCTGACCCATTGCGTTTCTCCAGCACTTTGTATCTTTTGTGTCAATTTGCATACAAAGTCTTCCAAACCACAGTGAACCACAAGACCAAATAAACTCCTTTACAGATGTAGATTGAAGGATAAACAGAATAGAAATTAGTTCTTGAAAACATCTCCATGGGACATTTATATCCCTTAGATTACAGTTAGATTCTTGGTTTAAAATCTACAGAATGTTGGCTGTGAAGTTCTCAATGGATCTTTACTAAAAACATTGATGGTTCTCCAATCACACTCATTTTTGAATGTTATCTGTGACAGAAATTGGAAGTGCTTTTGTGTTTTCAGCAGTTTATGTTACATATGCTTGACACACAATTTGTGTTATAAATACCTTAGGACACTAACTCAGATACAAATCTTTGAAATACATCCATTTAATCTTGAACAGGATTGTCTGGTTTTCCAGTGAAATTTTCCATAATGTACATCCATGAATCTTGCTTCCTCATTCAGATTTATGTTAAATTACTTGATAATTCAAATAGAAATTTATATATACATCTCTGCTACCTTTCTGGATGCCTCAGGAGCTTAACAACTAGGGAGCTAAGAACAACCAACAGCAACGTGATAAGTGATCAGATCCATACCTTAGTAATGTTGGTTGAGGGTAAATGTTGGGTTGAACATGAGGGAGAGCACCTCTTGGGTGCCTCTTGCTGTTGGATCATTAACATTTACCTGAGAAATACCTTAAATCATTTAACATGTTATCCAAAAAATATTGAAGTTACTAAACTGAGACCCTGTTTACTGAAGAAGGAAGATATGGGCATTCAACTTCAACCTATGGACTTATCATGGAGTGGATTGGATTGCAAGGGACTTTTGCCATTGAAGATGCCAAATTTCAAATCTGCCTGGATGTACTCACAAGAATTGAAATGACTGTTTCAAAGGGACACTTTAAATATTATACCCAAATAATCAAATGTGTATGCCCTTAATTACTCACATTGAGTAATGTGAGTGTGTAGCCCTTCTGGTACAACCTGGTGGTATGCACTTGGTCTCACTTAGGTATTAATTTGTAATAGTCTTCTTGTCACTATCACAACTAGGAGAAAATGGCCTTGTGGTTGGAGTCATAACTTTGTACAAAGGAAGATAGTTGTGTGTGGTGGACATGGTATCACTGCAGAAAGTTCTCAGGATGATATCCTAGACCCAATGATCTTCAGCTGCTTTATTGTTCATCTTCATTCCACCATAAGGTCAGTAGTGCATATGCTACAGAATGCTTAATTCCACTTGCAACTGTTAAGCAAATGAACCAGCCCACATCTACATTCAGCAAGATCTATGTTTCATTCTGGCATGAGATGATAAGTGACGTAAATACCATTTGTAATTTATCCTTGACATTCAATGGCATTGCCATCATCATGTCCCCCACTATCGACATAAACTGGACCAGGTACATAAATACCGTGACTACGATAGGTCAAAGGCTGGGCATCCCATGGCTACTGATTCACCACTTGATGCCTCTAGACATTCCACCATCTACCCTTCACTCGACTGATGTGTTCAGCTCCATTAACTCTCAAGAGGGTCAACAACATCCAAGAAAAAGCAATCCACATGGCTGGTATCCCACCCACCAACCTAAACATTTTTTTCCACCATAGGTGCACAGAGATTCCTATGTGCAAAACTACCCACATTAGTTTCACCTCTACAATTTCTCTCAATATTTCCACTTTTCCATTGCCTATAAATTAGCCCATTCTTTCTCTGACAACCCGTGTTTCGGTTGAGCAGTTGGATGACTGCAAGAGCTATTTTCCATCCTGGCATTAAACTATTTGCCACCAATCTATCCTTCTTTCCTGCTAAACCAGGGAGAGTTTAGTTAGAGATTTGACTTCCCTTCTTGACTCCATCTATTCCATCCCTGACTTCATCCATCTCCAAAATAAATGTGCCTCCGTTTATTTGCTACTAAAATCCTTCACCCATGCATATTTTGACCAAATATTGATAAGCCAGCCACCCAGTTTCCATGCGCCAATACCTTACATTAATTTAACAATACTACCCAACTTCTGTCGCCATGTGCCATTCAAGGTCTAACCCTTCTCCTGCTCTCAGTAAAACAACAACGATTTTAATATTCACACCAATGTTTACAAAGTCCGTCATGGTCTCTCCACTACATATCTCCATCCTCCAATATCAGTCTTCCAGTAATTCTGACCTTACCTTAAATTTAATCATTTTGATTCTGATATTGCAGCCATGACTTCAATTGTCAAGTTCTAAAACTTACTAAATCTCTCTTTCATTTAACATGCTCACTAAAATTTACCTCAACGTTATCCAGCCTAACATTCCCTTATGTGGTTCAATATTAACTGTCATGTGAAAACACTCTATTTAAGCCCTTTTGATGTTTTATTATACTTAAGACTTATTGTAAATATAAGTTGTTATTATTGAGAATTTGTTCTCCTAGAGACCAATGTTACTTTACAGCAAAATACTGAAAATTGAACTGCTGAAAGAACTCAGCGGGTCACACGGCATCAATAGAGGGAAATGGACATACAATGTTTCGGGTCAGGATCTTTCTTCGGACTGATATTGTAGAGAGAAGGTTGGTGGAGAGAGGTAAGGAGAAGGAGTGCGGCAAGAACTAACTAGTAAAAGATGGATCCAGGTGAGGAGCGGGTGATTGGTAGACGGGCTGGGTGGGAGAGAGATGGGAGGAGATAGGACTGCAGCCAAAATCTTTTAGCTACACAATTCTGTAATGTAATCAACCCAAATATATCTTCGCTAAGATTTGGTGCCCAAAATATAATCCTTACCATTGGATCTGATCTTGGACTGACCTAGTAAACATAATAACCTAAGATAACATCAATCATGAGTTGGTTTTACTTTAAATGTATGATCCATTGGAGTGGGAGAAATACATTTTTTGAAATCTTCTAAACATCTTAGACCTGGTATTTTTTGGACTGTTTCTTTGGACTGAATACCTTCCCTGTCGCCAGGTGCCAACATTTCTACATTGTGGCCAGCTACATTAACCACAAATCATAAACATTCAATGAACCCTTTTAAAACCAAGAATTATTTTACCTGTCCTATCTCCTTCACTCCAAGATTAACTTTAAGATCCCTTGTGATAATATTTGAAGAAAAGCAAGATATTCTGTGGAATTTTGGTGGGAGAAATTTGGCTGCCATTTTTATAATTGAGAGCATACATCAAACATTCTTTGTTGGTTGCAAAATATACCATATTCATGAAAGAAAAAAATGAAAAAACTGCATGAAATGCTGGAAATCTGAAATTAAAACAGAAAATGCAGGAGTGGTAGAGAGGGAATGTAGGTAACATTTGGGTCAAACTCATAAATGATTTTTGACCTGAAACATTAACTCTGTTTTTTGTTTTCCACAGATGCTGCATGACTCGCTGAGTATTTCCAGCATCTTCAGGTTTTATATTTGAGTTATGAAATTCCTTTTATAAATGGAAATTCTCTTTTTATAACCATGTGGAAGTTCAAAACAGAATCTGCGTGGTCGGTTTGCAAATTTAAAACCAGCAACTGTGCAAGAGAAGTAGGCAGTGACTGGTAGAAAACAGCTGGTGCTTTGGCAAAAGTCATGCAGAATTAGTCTTGGCTCAGTGGTAGCAGTGATGCTTTTAAATTCTTTATTATTCAGAATTTAAGAAATCAGTGCCTAGAAAATACAATGTCAAAACTAAATAGATGTGTTTCATCAATAGCAACAGGATCATGATCATTGTACAAATGCACAGTGCATTTCCCAGCATGGTGTTAACTCTGACATTCCAGCAGCTGCCAGTGGTTTTGCAGCCCCCCCCCCCCCCCCCATATCCTTATTTTACAGACAAGGATAAGGAGATATTAATGGATGAAGTTAGGAGGGGGTTGTTATGTGCTGTTGGGACCCTGGGAGACCCCATGAGGAAGTTCAGGTGAGGGTTTTAGCACCTCCTCCTCAAATACGCTGCTTACAGCAATCTCCTATCCCCACCTCCATCACCACCCATGTAACCATAGAACCTCTTCCTTCAGTTACTTACCCACATACCCCATCGTTAGCCACATACCCCCATATCTACCCCGACCATTACGGGCCCACATACCCCATCAGTCACCCACATACCCCTACCTCCCACCATTACTGACCCACGTACACCGTTAGTCACAAACTCCCACTTCTACCTCCACCATTACTGACCCACATGCTCCATCAGTCACTCATATATCCTCACCACTTCCTCCCACACATTTACTGACCTAGTTTCTCCAGGTCACCCACATATCCCCGCCCCTCACATCCAAAATTATTGACCCATATATCCCCCTCAGTCACCCACATACTATTACCCTCACCTCCACTATTACCCCCTCAAATTCCCCCCTCAATCACCTATATACCTCCAACGTTCACCCCGACAATTACCCACATTTTCCAGAATGTAAAAACAAGGAACTGCAGAAGCTTATTTACACCAAAGGACATAAGTGCTGGAGTAACTCCACAGGTCAGGCAGCATTGCCGGAGAACGTGGATAGGTGACGGTTTGGGTTGGTACCCTTCTTCAGACGGGAGACTTCTTCGGACTCCAGTATGAAGAAGGGTCCCGACCTGAAATTTCAACTATCCATGTTCTCCAGAGCTGCTGAGTCACTCCATCATTTGATGTCCTTTTACCCACATATCCTCAGTCACCCTCATACTCTTACCCATCAACCCCATAATTACCGTCCCAGAAACCCTCTCAGTCAACTCCATTCCCTCCTCCCTTCAAACCCCATAGATGCAGCCCTGTTCTAAATTTGTAATTGGTTATAATAAAGTGTTGCCTTTCTGCTTGAGGATACAAGTGGTTGAAGACAGAGAAACCTTATGCTCAGCATCTCACAAACTGCAGGACAGCATTCTCTTTGCAGACCTGAGGACAGCACAGGCCTAAGCCAAGGAGGCCTCAAGGCTCCCTGGAAGCAAGTTTTTTCATATCAATATTTCATAAGAAGGTCCCACAATCAATCTATATCAATACGTGTGTTGTGGCTCCCTCCTGCACAATGCGCATAGATTACCGTTGACTCTCTACTGTTTTATTTTTGTTTCAGGATATTCGAAGAGCCTCCATTGTGTCTCCCAGTCTTTGTTCATCCATTGGCACAGGAAGAGGTGAATTCGGCATAGGATGACGGTGGATGATGAAGAAATAGTGGAAGACATGTACACTATGCCGGCCATCAATAGGTGCCAGTCTAAAGACAGATTACTGGAAATGCTCAGAGGTCCAACAGTACCTAGGAGAGAAAAGCAGAGTTAATGCTTCAGGTCGATGACATTTCATCATAAACGGAAATGTTTTGAAAGAAGCTGCTGCCATCGTGAGAGAAGAGCAACTCAGGTGAGGGGGCATGCTGAATTGGAAGAGACATCTTCCAGATTGGACATTGGAAGTTAGAATGAGTGAAACCCATAGGTTGTGCAAGGCCAGGCAGCACTCGTCCACACATGAGGTGACACACCTTTCCTTGCAAATATCTGGCAGTAATCCCATCATACGACTGCTATGCAGTTAAGTGGTGTTGAGGCACAGAGGGAGCCCCTGGTCTCAATGCAGAGTGACCCAAATAAAGCTCCGAGCAGGTTGCTGTCCTCCACAACAGGGAGATGTCGCCTGTGAATTCAACTCTCCTGCTCATTCCCCTGAGTGATGGCTGGTCTCCACTGGAAGCAGTTTGCTGTTTAGCCAAAGCAGGGAGCTGATTCATAGGAGTATTCTGAAAAATTCAGTCAGCAGACAGCTGGGCTGTGGGATGTGTTTGTCAGACCTGGCAGAGTCTGGTAGTTGTAACAATGAGAGTGCAAGGTGGATCAGTGTAGATCAGAACAGCATTGTCTACCCAATCCCTAAGAAGTCTATTAGCATTGTGCAGCTTGACAATTCTCTCATCTCTCAGGAATTTTGGTTTGCTCCTCCCCCTCCACTAGCTGTTGTGCAACGTGCACACTCCAGGGATGAACATAACAGAAATCTCAAACCGGTCGTCAGACCAGTAAACATTGCCTAGTTTACCCATTTGTAATGAATGTGTCTCTCCTTTAACTGAGCAGACCAACGCGTCTCATTGCAGTTTATGTATAATATCTTCTTATCCTTCAAATTCCTGGGCGTGCACATCTCTGAAGATCTTTCCTGGTCCGAGAACACTAATGCAATCATCAAAAAAGCACATCAGCGCCTCTACTTCCTGAGAAGATTACGGAGAGTCGGATTGTCAAGGAAGACTCTCTCTAACTTCTACAGGTGCACAGTCGAGAGCATGCTGACCGGTTGCATCGTGGCTTGGTTCGGCAATTTGAGCGCCCTGGAAAGGAAAAGACTACAAAAAGTAGTAAACACTGCCCAGTCCATCATCGGCTCTGACCTTCCTTCCATCGAGGGGATTTATCGCAGTCGCTGCCTCAAAAAGGCTGGCAGTATCATCAAAGACCCACACCATCCTGGTCACACACTCATCTCCCTGCTACCTTCAGGTAGAAGGTACAGGAGCCTGAAGACTGCAACAACCAGGTTCAGGAATAGTTACTTCCCCTCAGCCATCAGGCTATTAAACCTGGCTCGGACAAAACTCTGATTATTACCAACCACTTTCTGTTATTTGCATTATCAGTTTATTTATTCATGTGTGTATATATTTATATCATGGTATATGGACACATTTATCTGTTTTGTAGTAAATGCCTACTATTTTCTGTGTGCTTAAGCAAAGCAAGAATTTCATTGTCCTATACAGGGACACATGACAATAAACTCACTTGAACTTGAACTATGTACACCATTGGCTTATACTCAGCACACAGCTAGACATCCATACTGTGGTTCCATGTAGCACATTACTGCAGTCTGAAGCCAGCATGGGTAACAGGTGATCCTGACTGTCCAGCTTGAACATCGCAGACCATCCAGGAGAAAGGAAGCTTCAGCAGCTACCTGCCCGAAAACATCTGCATGTGTCACCGAGTGAAGAGGTGTAGTCGGCATGGGTAGAGAAGTTAGAATTGTAATGCTGGCTGTGGGCCACTAACAAAGGGTGGGCAGTCAGATGTAAGGTCGTACACTTAGAAAGCTTCCTTTTCCATGTAACAATTTACTTCTTGATCTTGCTTTTATTCTACAAAGTTTTAGGAAGGTTTTGTTCACAGTAATGATATAGTAACGGGCATTATCCAACACCATGCCACAGAAACAGCCTCCACATTTGTTCGAATGCCTACCTCGAAAACCTCTTAAAAGGTATTGTCCAACATTACTCATGTAGCGTCTCAGACCTGAGACATTAACTTTGTTTCTGTGACCTGCTGAGTGTTCTAGCATTTTTCTGCTTTGATTTCAGATTTCCAACATCTGCAATTTTACAGTATTTTGATTTTAATCCTAGATGAACGGAAGGCGATCTACTGCAGGACTCCCTTATTCTTATTATATTGACATAGAGTCAAGTGGTGTAGCCTTATAGAAGTCACATGCGTCAACAGCTCCTGGTAACCTCTGAAACCTAGATCTTAGACCTTATAATTGATCATCAGCTCATTGTGCCCTGGTGAACTCTATGACTATTTGTACTCATACTGTCGATCAGATGTTGCTGAGAAATATTTGCATTTTAGATATGATTAATCACTGGTCGCACTGATTTTGTTATTGATGAAGAGTAGTGGGATGAAATATGGGAATACACCTACACAGCAGCAATATCAATCTGCTTCGAGTTATAATGACATACAGAAATGAAACAGGCTCTTCGACCCACTGAGCCCTCATCATTTCATGCACCCATTGTTTTTACACTAATTCTTCGCCAATACTTTTTATTTTATCCACATTCCCATCAAATCCTTCCATATTATTATAACCATATAACAATTACAGCACGGAAACAGGCCATCTCGACCCTTCTAGTCCGTGCCGAACACGTATTCTCCCCTAGTTCCATATACCTGCGCTCAGACAATAACCCTCCATTCCTTTCCCGTCCATATAACTATCCAATTTATTTTTAAATGATAAAAACGAACCTGCCTCCACCACCTTCCCTGGAAGCTCATTCCACACAGCCACCACTCTGAGTAAAGAAGTTCCCCCTCATGTTACCCCATAAACTTCTGTCCCTTAATTCTCAAGTCATGTCCCCTTGTTTGAATCTTCCCTACTCTCAGTGGGAAAAGCTTATCCACGTCAACTCTGTCTATCCCTCTCATCATTTTAAAGACCTCTATCAAGTCCCCCCTTAACCTTCTGCGCTCCAAAGAATAAAGCCCTAACTTGTTCAACCTTTCTCTGTAACTTAGTTGCTGAAACCCAGGCAACATTCTAGTAAATCTCCTCTGTCCGCTCTCTATTTTGTTGACATCCTTCCTATAATTAGGCGACCAAAATTGTACCCCATACTCCAGAATTGGCCTCACCAATGCCTTGTACAATTTTAACATTACATCCCAACTTCTATACTCAATGCTCTGATTTATAAAGGCCAGCACACCTTTATTCCACTCACCTACAATTTCAAGCCGCCAATTAACCTTCCAACCTACTCACCTTTGGATGTGGGGGGAAACCAGAGAAACCCATGGAGCTACACGGAGAACATGCACACTCCACACAAACAGCACTGAAGGTCAATAATAAACACCTCAGGACATCATCAATGAATAGCAGATGGTGGTGAGTGAGATAAGAGCAGCCTTTATATTTATTCTGCAGATATCATGAGAGGAAATTCTATTTGCAGAATTAAGATTTTAATCAATAAACTCACTCTGCTTTATTTATTAGATGATATATGGACTGCTAAATAGTTTCTCACTTATTTTTATTCATGGTCACTTTTACTTTCAACTGATAATTCAGGCTGCATGTTGCGGGCATCTGTCCCGTTCCTCATCTGATCAGTGAGCTGAGATTGCAAACACCCACACAGTGATTATGGCAACATTAAGCGAGCACAGTTCTGTCTTCACTAACACCCATTGGATTGGCACAAAGATCGTGAATTCTGGTAGCATTTCACCACTCCATCTGCATCACTCCCACCACATCAATCCTGAACAAAGTTGGGTTATTTATTCATGGTTAACCATCCTCCTCTTAGACATATCACTGATTGATTGATTCTTTATTGTCACATGTTCTTGGTACAGTGAAATTCTGTTTTGCATACAATACACGTATGCAAAGAGTCACCATGCACAGGACGGCAACACAGTAACAAAATTATTCAATATAGTCCCGAAGATCCTTCTTCCTTCTCACCCCCCTACTGCCAAGTATGTTCTCGTTCTATGTTCTCGGCGCTCCCGTGCTCCCCATGCCACGTCCCTCTTAGTTGGTGTAGGTGGACTCACTTTACTGCCCTTCATCCACCCTGTGTTTCCTACTCTCATATATCTTAGTCATCATAAGGACTGATGTTCCACTAACAATGCTTCTGGATCCCCATATATATCTCACCTGTGGTCACATTCTTTGCCTGACCGATTGTACAGTCCTTAATCGAAGGAGTGTGACTGCCTCCTGTATCCAGGTTACTTCCCCCCTCCCCACTTTGATGCGATACTGTACCTGAACCTCAAAGTCCTACTCATCAACTTTGAGATGCAATTCCCAGAGCTGCAGACACGTGCCTGAAATGTAATCACAAAAGATTCTAACAGTTTCCATCAACTCTCACATTCTAACTGCCTCACAGGTGGAGAGGGGTGACTGAATACAAGTCCTCCCCAGGTTTTGAATGACTGATTTATGTACAGCCTGTACATAAGAATGGGAGATCAGCAGGATGGATTTGCTGGTTGCTGCAGCAAACTCTGCCGTATAGGAACTCAGTTTGGTCTAAATGGTTGAATGAAATGCACCATTGATTAACCTGTCTTGTATTAAGATATATTGCTGGGCAGCCACATATCCGATTGTGAACTGGTTGCGTTACGAACAGCTCTCGGCGTGTTCTGGAGTAACTGTGTGGGACAATCTATTTTATATGACCTGGTGTGACATCTAAAAATGCCTTTAATCACAGTGTTATCAGACCATTCAAAACATTTCTTTAATCTTCACTGATAAGGCCAGCATTTAATACACATCCTTGATGGGTCACCAAATGGTTTACGATACGATACAACTTTATTTATCCCAGGAGGGAAATTGTTCTGCCAACAGTCATAAAAGATAACATGATACATGAAACATGAATCTTGGTACAGCTGAATTTATGGCACAGCTGAAAAACAGTCACATTGCTATGAGTCTGAAGCCACAAATAGGCCAGAATGGATGAACAGATACTTTATCTGAATTATCTAAATGTATCAATTATTCAATTCAATGATTCAATAATGTTAAATTCAATGATGTACCTCCAGGGAAAGGAAGACAAAATATTAAAACAACCAGCTCATCCTGAAGCTCATTTCCCCCTGAGATTATGGCTCTAAAGTTTCTCTCAGATTGCCCACCTTGGGATCTGGAAATAAGATTTTTAAATGATACATGTACAAAATAGCTCAGATTGTATGCTTCAGCAGAGAGAACAGTGTGGCATTGATTAATTGTGAAAGGTGGCTCAAAGGAAGATGGCATAACACATCTTTATAACGTCGGAAAGCAGAACCAGTGTGTGCAGTAAAGATCCACAATGAATGATTTGGGATCTTTTATATACAACTTAGCGACAGATAAAACTTCAATTCAACATTCCTTCCAAAAATCCTCCAGCAGAATTGCACTTGAATGTCTGTCTGAAAAAATGTGTTCAAGTCTCCAGTGTGGGTCCTCAATTCACAAATGTTGAGACAGAGCTGACAGTATTTCAATGAACACTAATTTGTAGATATGCTATCCTCGTTCAAAATAGTGCCAGGAAATCTTTTCTATCCACCCACGTGGACAGGCAGAGCCTCAGTGTAAAGGCTCATCTGGAAACTAAAACTAATAACAAGAGATGTGAGCCATGATCATTGCATTACTAGATTTATAAACTTCCCCAAAACAAAGTAGTTGAATCACTCATTTATTTTGTTTCTCTATTTTTCACTCTTTATATTGACTTTGTTGCAATCCATTGTAAGAATCAATTTGTGTTAATGTCCATGGTATAATCAAATTGTGATAATGCTTGATATCAAGAGAAGTGAAACAGCTTGAATCTGTATTCTTTGGACTTTAGATTAGGAGATGACTTTACTGAGACATACAATATCCTCGGGAAATACAAAAGATCGGAGATGTTGAAATAAAACTGCTGGAGAAACTCAATGGGCCAGGCAGCATCTGTGGCAGGAAATGGACAGATAACATTTTGGGTCGGGATCCTTCTTCAGAGATTGATCCTGAGTGGGGCCGACAAGCAGATGTTGAGATGTTGTCACTAGTGACAGCGATACAAACAAAGAGACATAGTTACAAGATAAGGGGCTGATTATTTAAAATGCAAATGTGTAACCATTTCTTTCCTCGAGGGAGCTGAATCTCTGGAATTCCCTATTCAAAAGGTTGTGGAGGCTTGATCATTGTAGAAATTTATGGTGGTGGTAGATACATTTTTGAAAGATTAGTGAAATGAGGGCTCTCGGGAACTGGCATAGAAGTGGATTGAGGACAGCATAGAAACATAGAAAATAGTTGCAGCAGTAGGCCATTCGGCCCTTCAAGCCAGCACCGCCATTCAACGTGATCATGGCCGATCATTGAAAATCAGTACCCCGTTCCTGCTTTTTCCCCATATCCCTTGATTCCGTTAGCCCCAAGAGCTAAATTTAACTCTCTCTTGAAAACCATAGATCAACCATAATCATAACAAATGCTGGGATAGGCAGGAGGAATATTTTTGCCTCTGTTTTCTTGTGCTATAAATAAATGTAAATCTTTAGGAACTGTGTCTACCATGTAGCATGACTTTTAGGTTTAGGTTTATTATTGTCACATGTACCAAGGTACAGTGAAAAGCTTTGTTTTGCATGTCATTCAAACAGATCTGATACACCCTGCAGTAGCCATTTGGCTTATTTTGTGTGTCATTAATTATGGCATTTGCCTTTAAATTTTAGACTGCCTGATATTATGTGGGTGGGATTTATGACGTATTCTAGGGCGTGTTTGGAGCTAGGTTTCTTGCGCAGAAGCTTGGTTTTTTAGTTTAGTTCGGACTTACATGGGGAAGGTTTACCCTCGACCATGTGACGTTTAACCGAGACACGAGGAGTTTTTTAACGTTTAAAGCGATATGCTGGAGTTTGACGAAGGTTAATGTGTACGAGTCGAAGAAGAAGGTCGGATGTATCTTATTGTGTTTCTTCAACAATAAAGAAACTATTAATCAAAAGACTGTGCTATGAAGATTTATCTGTAAAGAAGCCCTGAAGGTCTCAAGGAGAGCTCACTTGCGTATTACAAGTCTCCTTAACCATGTAGTCTACTTTAGTGGCTAGAGGGAGTAATCTCTTGAACGATATAAAAATATGCCCTACACACCATACTAAGATACAATCAGTTTAAACTCACATGTAATAGATAGAGCAAAGGGGAAGATACAGAGTGCAGAATATAAATGGTGCTATACCAACTCCAGCATTGAAGTGGCATGGTCTAAGCATTGGTATTCCCTCTCCGAGCCTTCCTACTTCAAATTCTCCTCATTTAAGATCCACCTCAAAACTTCTCTTTGACTGAATGTCCTAACATCTCTTTAAATGGATGGATATCAATTTATTATTCATTAACACTCTTGTGAAGCAATTTGCTACATTAAAGGCACCATAAATACAGGTGGTTGTTGCTGTTGAAACTTGAATGGCTGCATCATAGACCTAGCTCTTAATTATCATCCCTTGTCTAACAATATACTCAGAGGAGGAACGTTCCTACTGAAATCTCCGGTGGCTAACCCTGCTTATAAAATTCACCTAAAAGATAAAGGTGGAATAGAAGTTTATGTACCTGCCTCAGAAAGCTAGTAGGTTTATTTAAAAATAAACTGTTAAGGGTAATGTATTTGGATTTTTAAGAGGCTGTTGATAAGGACTTAAGAAAGTGGGGATGAAGGGGACATTGATCTTACCCTGCCACAAACTTCTCCAATTTATCACAGCATAGCCCACCTAGATCATCTCTCAAGAGAGAACTCTGTATTATATTCCCTAACACACAAAGGTAATTTGGCAAATTTCCAGAAAATTCATTCACTTCCACCACTGAACTTGGCTTTACACTGGATACAATAACAGCATCTGCTCCTCCCTTGTTGCTCAACGTAGGATCTATTGTCAAACTAAAATGAACGCTAAGCAGTTAGAAATGTTACCGTTTGGTAGAAAGGATGAGAAGACATATTAACGCAAGGGCACAATTCTAAACGAGGTAGAAGAATGAGAGTACAAGTGATCCCAGGTTACAAATGACCTGAATTAGACATTATGGAAATTCTCCCATACATTCTCAGATTATTTTTCAAGCTAATAATTAAATATTTCATGATATTCATTAATGCCTGGATACCGGATATAGACCCTCATTTAATTATGGGTAGGATTAGTGTAATTATTCGAAGAATTACAGCAAAGTGTATGTAAAGCAATACAATTATAGGTCACTTTCAAAAAAGGCTGTTTCTGACATGGGGAAAATTGCCTTATAGACAGTTTTAACACTATGGAACCAGAGGATTGCCTGTTTAGGTTCTTAGTTTAAAGGTAGAAACACGAAACTGCAGATGCTGATTTACAAAAAAGGACACCAAGTGCTGGATAACTCAGCAGGTCAGGCAGCTTCGTTGAAGAACATGGATAGATAGCATTTGGGGTCGGGATCCTTTTTTAGACTGATTGTAAGGGGGTGGTGAGAAGAAAGCTGGGATAGGTGAGAGGTATGACAAATCAAGACAAGTAATAGGTGGATACAGGTGGGGGGGGGGGATGAACAGATGCCAGAGATTAAAGCAGATTGTATGAGAGATGATTGAAGTCGTAAATGTTGAAGCCAGAGGAAGGAGGAGGAAATAACTCATTAAGTAAAGGCAAATTTGTCGTTAGATATGATGAGATGAGTCCAGGTTCAGGCTGCTGTTCCAAGTTAAATGGTTCTGTATGTACTTCCCAGTGTTCAAACCTGGGAGCTGAAGAGATAAGGTCACGCCTTGAGCGGAGAAACAAGAGATTGCAGATGCTGGAAACTAGAGCAAGAAACAACATTTCTCAACTGCTCAGTGTAAAGGTCCCGACCTGAAATGTTGTCTCTCCATTTCCCTCTATGGATGCTGCTTGACCTGCTGAATTAAAGGGCCTGTCCCACTTTGCCGTCATTTACGCCACAGGCCGGTAGTGACTGACGGTCGCAGGAGTAATTTAGCGGGACCGGCAGCATCTCTGGAGAAGGAATGGATGTTTCGGGTCGAGACTCTTCTTCGGTCTGAAACGTCACCCATTGCTTCTCTCCAGAGATACTGCTGGTCCCGCAGAGTTACTCCAACATTTTGTGTCTATCTCCAATCGTCTTGGCCCCTCTCTGGGAGTAGGAGTGGGGGCGGATCCGGATCTGCAACGGCCATGAGCCCCAGGCCGAGCTTGGCGATAGTTTGCCTGCTTCTGCTGCTCTTGGAGGTGAGACGTTGCGCCGCGCCGCGCCAGGGTCTTGGGTCTGTCCCACTTTGGCCGACAGTTACGCGACAAGCCGGTGGCGCGCGAAGATTTCATGCGGGTCAAAGTCCACACTCCTCCACGCCACTCCACACTCCTCCACACCACTCCATGCGCCTGTCCTGCATTATCCACGAGCCACCCACACGCTAGCAGGTCACGTAAATGGCGCACGAATGGCGGCCAGGTGGGACAGGCCCTTAACAGTCTGGTTTTAGCTCATTTAAGAGAATGCCTTTGAGCCGGGAGCACCAGCAGAACTTTCCCTACTCGAGTAAACCCATCGCAAGTAACCTCCCCCCCCATTCCTGCTTCTTCCCCTGGCACCTCTACTGTTCTCCACATGGCAACTGGTCTGCAAATGGAAATGTGTGTCACCAGTGACTCTAGATTCTGTGCGCCCTGCAAAAATTCATCTCCCATCCTGTAAATATTGTCTTCTGCCCCACGTCATTTCTTTGAATAACAAAATGAAATAGCGACTCAATGAAAAGAGTTTGAACATTGACGCAGCTTAAGTGCACACTAACCTTTGGCGGACCCATTGAGTCTTATCAATGTTTCCTCTGCATGTCCTGCATCGTGGGTTCCTGGAGCTGATGAGATTTATTTCAGCTGCAGTGATCTTCATTGTTCTCGGATGGTGGATACACAGGTAGAATCCATCAACGTTCCTGCACTTCATCACCGCCCAGTGACGAGTGCTGCTTTCGGTTTGGGATAACTTGGGCTTTGGGCAATCATGTAAAATGGGTGATGTTAATTAGTTTGTCCTTCCACATCTCCCCCATTGTTGCAATCTAATGGACATAACAGTTGGAAGAGATTTCCTAGTACTTTACCCAACTTGGTCCCTTTTAAGAGGTCAAAGTGAGCAACAGTTAAAAGCACCCGGAAAAAACCCACACGATCATAGCGAGGACGTACAAACTCCATACATACAGCACATGTAGTCGGGATCAAACCTGGGTCTCTGGTGCTTTAAGGCAGCAACTCTACTGCTGCGCCACCGTGCCGCACAATTATTGGAGAAAAAACTAAGGAACAGGAATTTTATACATTTGGAAAGGCAGGAATTGATTAGGGAAAATCAACATTACCTTATGCCAGGGGAATCTGGTCTCACTAATTTAAAATTCTCAAAAGTTTTTTGTTGTGGAGCTAACAAAGGAGATTGATAAAGGCAGAGAGGCAGTTGTTGTCGATATGGACATTTGACAAGATCCCACATGGTAGGCAGGTCCAGGCGGTTAAGGCATGCGAAATTGAAGGTTATCTTGCAATTTGGCTTGGCGACTGGAGGCAGAGGATATTGGTTGAAGGATGATTTTTGATTGGGAAGTCTTTGATAATTGGTGCACAGCGGGGATCAGTGCTGGGACCCTAGTTGTTTCTCACAGATGTTAATGATCTGGGTGTGAATATAGGAGGCACAGAGAAAAATTACAGCTGACATGAAAATTGGTGGCTGTTATGGACAGTGACAAAGCTTGTCTGAGGCTACAGCAGGATCTTGATCAGATGAAAAGTCGGACAGAACACCTGTAGATTGAATTTAATTGCGACAATTGGGAAGCGACACATTTTTGAAAGTCAAATTGGGTGTAGGATATACACAGCAAATGGTAGGGATCTAAGGAATGTTGATGAACAGAGGGATCAAGGGGTTCAAGAACATAGTTCTCCGAAATTGGCAACATAGGTCAATATGGTGGTGAAGAAAGCATATGCTTGCTTCCATACGTTGGGGCATAGAGTAGACTATTTGGAACGTTATGTTGCAACTTTACAAAATACTGCCTAGGCCAACTTATGTTGTATTGTGTGCAGTTGTGGCCACCACACAATGTGAAAGATGTAGTTGTGCTAGAGAGAGTGCAGAACAGATTCACCAGGAATGCCTGGTTTGGAGGGCATTAGTGATGAGAGACTGGATCGATTGCATTTGTTTTCCCTGGTGTGAAGGAGACTTATGTTTCCCAATAGAAACATATAAGTTTATGAGATAAATACATAGGGTAATAGTCAAAACCTATTTCCCATGGTATGGGTATCAAAACAAAAGGGCATGGGTTTAAGGTGAGAATAGGAATATTAGGGGTCATTTCTTTACGCAGAGAATGATTTTATTTTTTGTGTAAAAGAACACAGAGAATCAGTAATTCAATCAGGAACGGATTGCCTGTGGAGGTGGTGGAATCAAATCCAATCATTATTTTCTAAGAGAGCCTTAGACAGAAACCTAAATAGGCAAGGCATTGAAAGGAACAATCCCAATGTGGTTAAATGGGATTACTGCAGGTAGAAAGAAAGGCATGTTGCGGTGGTTGAACAGACTTTTACTGGGCTGTATGACTTCTGAATAGCGGGCGGGCAGATTATTTGAGTTTAACTGTATTAGTAAATCTGGGCAGCACAGTGGTGCTCAGGTAAACATCGGTGGGTAAAAATCCCATTACAACATAACGTTAAGCAGTGTTCACCAAGCATCCAGTTCAATATCTATCAGACATATGCAGACAGCAAGTTAAATGCTGCAATCTATAATGAAAGATGTAATAACTGAACACCTTAAATGAAATAAAGAGGACCGGGCAGAATCAACATTGATTTATAAAAAATAAATAGTACTGACCAATTTACTGAAGTTCTTTGGTGAGTAGATAAAGGGAAATTGATGGATATGTTGGATTTGGATTTTCAGAAGGCGTTCAGTAAAGTCCCATACAGAAAGTTGGCACATGGAATCGAAGGCAGGGGAATGCCATGGGTTGAAAATTGGTTATGGGAGGGATGACCGTTTCCTGCTCCTGATTTTTTATGTAAGATGAGAGGGTACACTCAGATAAACCGATCTCAAGGGGATTATACAAATTAAATATATTTATTAAATCCAGTAAAACCATCACAACACAGTTAAAACATTGTCTTTGTTCTCCAAGATCCACTCTTACCCTATAAGAGCCATAAGATGTTTGTTCCACTTGCACGTCAGCAAGGTTTTGAGGGGATCTTGTGAAGCAACCAACGCTGGTGTGGGTAGGTACTCTCAGACTGGCAGCGTCTGAATGCACTTCATTGTGCATTGTCCGTCACCACCCTCTTCCCCCCCCCCCCCCCCCCTCCCCCACCTCTCCTTTTGCAAATGCCTCATATTTCGCCACTTCTGAGTGATACGGGCACTGGTGTCTCTCAAATTGACTAGAGAGATACGCAAGTGGGCAACGCGACTCTTGTCATCACCCTCCACCCATCAACACTGCTGTAGCGACAGGCTAGTGTTGCTGCTGCTCCACAGTGAACAGTTAATACAAAACTTTTCCTATAGGAACAGAAGTCATTTGAATGGGATTAGCTATCACATTGAGTTAACGGAATTAGAAAAGTAAAAACAAACTTTTGGGATAAAATGAGCTTTACCATGATCAGCTTCCATTCCCAAATACAAGTCTGGGGAGTGATCGGATCCAGGTATCCAAAATGATATACAAGGCTTAGACACAAAATGCTGGAGTGACTCAGCGGGACAAGCAGCATCTCTGGATAGAAGGATTGGGTGACATTTCGGGCCGAGACCCTTCTTCAGACTACCTCTCACTAGTCTAAAGAAGGGTCTCGCCCTGAAACGTCACCCATTCCTTTTGTCCAGAGATGCTGCCCGTCCCGCTGAGTTACTCCAGCAGTTTGTGTCTATCTTCGGTTTAAACCAGCATCTGCAGTTCCTTCCTAGACATACAAGGCCCGATAGAGATAATCTTTTCCACACTACTGGCTGGGTGTATTGGAGGACAAGTGGGAACAACTTTAAAATTAGTTAAGCAATTTAGGAGCGAAATCCAAAAATATTTCTTCATTCAGAGGGTTGGAAAAATCTGGATCTCTCTTCTCCAGAACTTCCTGGATGCTGGGATAATTAAAACCTTCAAAATATTTCGATGGGTTTTTGTTGGCTTAGAGTATCAAGGGTTAATGAAGCAAAGGTTGGCAATTGGGATTGAGGCACAGATCAGTTATGACCTTACTGAATGGCAGAGCAGGCCCGACCAGCTGAATGCCTGCTCCTGATTCACACATCACGGGGAGAATAGAGAGATCAAAGTGAACAAAGTGTAAATTACTGAGAGAAGGGAGATGGAATCTGTAGAACCTATGATCACACCAATCGGTGAGTTAACCTTTGAGAAGCAATACCCAAATGTGAAAATGATTACTGCAACCTGCGGAGTACTGAATATGAACTGATGGCACGGCAGTGCTTTGAAGAAGGTGGTTCACTTCCCCTCCTTTAACTGGATCAACCAAAGTGATTGGCAAAGACCCCAATACAGTCCCGTTATCCTGGTCATCGGGGCTGGGACTCTTCTTCTCCTCCAGGGAGGGGTTTACGATACTTGCACTGGATCCAGACCCGATACATGGTCAGCTGTTTCCCTCGGTTAACCTGAAGTCGTCGATCCACCAGGTTCTGGACTTTCTTCAGGCCAGCAGATGTGAACAGCTCATCCAGTTCTCCTGGGTGATACAGTGGTACCGGTTAGGCAAGGTGATGTTGTTCAGCAACATTTTAAACAAGCCGCAGCCAATGACAGATCTTTGACATGTTACAAACAATAACTCAGAAGTTGATAAGGCTAGTTGGTCATTCATAGATAATAGACATAGACAATAGGTGCAGGAGTAGGCCATTCGGCCCTTTGAGCCAGCACCGCCATTCAACATGATCATGGCTGATCATCCACAATCAGCATCCCGTTCCTGCCTTCTCCCCATACCCCTTGATTCCGCTAGCCCTAAGAGTTCTATCTAACTCTCTTTTGAATGCATCCAGTGAATTGGTCTCCACTGCCTTCTGAGGCAGAGAATTCCACAAATTCACAACTCTCTGGGTGAAAAAGTTTTTCCTCGTCTCAGTTCTAAATGGCCTACCCCTTATTCTTAAACTGTGGCCCCTGGTTCTGGACTCCCCCAACATCAGGAACACGTTTCCTGCATCTAGCGTGTCCAATCCCTTAATAATTTTATATATTTCTATAAGATCCCCTCTCATCGTTCTGAATTCCAGTGAATACAAGCCGAGTCGCGCCATTCTTTCATCATATGACAGTCCCGCCATCCCGGGAATTAACCTTGTCAACCTACCTTCCTTAAATTAGGACATTCTTGCTCTTGAGGGAGTGCAGCATGGGTCAACACAAAGTCGCTGCCCTAGATTGCCCATTCTCTCTGCTGTGGACTGTGTCCAAGTATTTATTGGTTTTTCCAACCATTTTTGCTGAAGGAATTCCCACTACTTAAAGCATTTGACCCAAGCTCACTTCCCATTCTCTACACAAGTAATTTAAGCTGTAGAATCCTGATCTCCTGAACCCGAGGAAAGAATATTTCCCTATACAACGTCATAAAACCAACCCATCAGTTAAAAAAAAGTGATAAGTGTATAGAACATGAGCTGTAAATGTGGGTATCTTTCAATCACTGGAAAATATGACCCAAGGCACTTCACAATTAATGAAGTACATTCAGATGTACAATTGCTGTGTAATATTGGAAATACGATGGCTGCATTCTTATGATTGCATTTCTTATGCTTATGGGAATAGTTTATGTAGTGCTGTAGATGAAACATTAGGGAAAAAATAGACAGGATATTGAATGTCACACAGAAATAAAATCTTTGAGATAAATGTTCGAATGATGTTGGCTGAGCAATAAATATGGGTCAGGATGACTAGGACATTGCAGCACATTCATGGAGCACAAGAGAGTTATATTGGTGCCCTTGACAGTACTGGACCTCGGTCAACATCTAGGAACAGGTTATCTGGTTATCATCATATTGGTGAGCATGAGGTGCTAACGTGTGCAAATTGGTGGCAGTCTTTCCAACAAGAGTTGCTAGACTTGAACACAAAATGACTTATCCAGTTGCAAAGCCTTTAGTCTGTCCTAAGCGAGTCTTATTTTCTTTTATGGCTGCAAGATGTCAATGGGCAAGTTGCTTATTGTATGCAGTACTAGCAAAAGTAGGAAGAGTTCAGGCCAACTGGAAAGGATTTTAGCACACTGGATGTAATAAAGATCACACCATCAGGGACTGCATGTCAAATGACTGGAGACATCACACAACAAAAAGCTGGAAATTGAACCAAAAAACACCACACGTGTACCTTGTGTGAAAAAATAAACTCTTGTTCCATCTCCTCGAACGTAGAAATTTTCAGATAGGCAACGACCTATAATCAGGGAAGAAACCACGGCATTTAGAGATACAGAGGTTTAAAATACACAGTTAATCTCAAGAAGGAAACATCAGGGAAAAACAAAGGAACCCGGAATGGAATGCAAAACCCCGCTGCTATGTTTTCCCCCCCCCATTTTTGGGCTGCTTAGGCAGTTAGAATAAAAGAGCTCTTTGTTGCCGAGCATCCCAGGCCAACCACAGCACAGAGCTGTCCTGCTCTGGCCAGAGACTAGAAAAGGGACCCAGTGTGGAGCAGGGCTCAAGAGCTGGCAACTGGTGCAAAGATGGGAGCTAGGCAAGAAGGGAGCAAGAAGCAATGAGGGAGGCAAAGGAGAATGTGACAACTATGGAGAGTAATGAGAATTGTAAGGCCCTCTAAAGTTATCAGCACCACCCCAAGACAAAGATTAGCATACAGTCTTTAGAGCTCATTCTGTGTTTTGAGCAGCTAGGGCCTTGGCCAGGCAATATTCTGGGATGAGTAACTTGTATGAAGAATACACACCACTGGTATCTCTTGAGAAATAGTCAATGAAAGCAGGAACGGGGTACTGATTTTAGATGATCAGCCATGAAATGATCATATTGAATGGAGGTGCTGGCTCGAAAGGCCGAATGGCCTACTCCTGCACCTATTTTTTCTATGTTTCCTTGATAGCTCAAATAGTTCTGCTGCACATGAGAAAGATAGATTTTCTTTGCTGAAGAAATGACAATAAGAAATATTCACGGCAACCATTTCCATGGAGAAGTGTTATAGCTTCAATAAACAAGTCCAGATTAAGACAGTGGGCCAAATCCAAGTTGTATTTTCAAGAAATACAGTCACAACAATTTCACATCAGATAACAAAGTCTGGATTAGTTCCAACCTCTTGTGCCATCACAATTCTGAAGTTACAAAGAATTATTTCAATTTTATTTTTACAACACCAAAAAGGGCCTGTAGTAATATCAACCCATGAAGAGGTTCCGCCCAGAGTACTTACCTTTCTTAAATCGAAGCTGTGCCATGTCATAGCGCCCGTAGTCCCTGAAGAGAATCATTCCCCCTGGTTTTAGAAGTTGACCCAGCCTCTTAATGACAGCCTGCATTCTGCAGGGAAAGGAAATGGGGCAGGGTGTTAATGGATCCATGAGAGCAAGCTATGGGCAGAAACAGATTGGGTTCACGGGCCAATGAGTGGAGGAAGGAGGGATGGAAATGGGCAGAAGTGGAGGAGGGGGTGTTGAGCAGATGAGAGGAAGTTGTTGGGTTGGGGTTAGGATGAGAGAATTGAAACTATATTTGGCCAATTCACCAACATGAGTGACATGTTCTCGCACAAGATGTGGTTCATGACTACAACACCACATGCTAGGCATGGGTATGGTATGGGCATGGGTACTATACATACACAAAATGGTGGAATAACTCAGCAGGACAGGCCGCATCTCTGGATAGAAGGAATGGGTGACATTTCGGGTCGAGACACTTCTTCAGACTACCTCTCACTACTCTGAAGAAGGGTATCAGCCCAAAACGTCACCCATTCCTTCTCTCCAGAGATGCTGCCTGCCCCGCCGAGTTACTCCAGCATTTTGTGTCTATCTTCGGTTTAAACCAACATCTGCAGTTCCTTCCTACAACATGGGTACTATACATGTGTAGGAAGGAACTGCAGATGCTGGTATAAATCGAAGATAGACACAAAATGCTGGAGTAACTCAGCGGGACAGGCAGCATCCCTGGAGAGAAGGAACGGGTGATGTTTCGGGTCTCGACCCTTCGTCAGACTGATCAGTCTCGACCCGAAATGTCACCCATTTCTTCCCTCCAGAGATGCTAACTGTCCAGCTGAGTTACCCCAGCATTTTGTGTCTATCTATGGGCACTATACACATGGTCAAAGTACAGAGTACTATTTTGTGGCAGTGGTTGGGACAACAGTACTTCACAAGATGAAGGACAGTGTACTTACTTATCTGGATGAATTGCTGAGAGTACAAATATAAGGATGATGATGTCCAGGCTTTGGTCTGGCATTGGGAAGCTGGCCTGAGTATCACACAGATCTTGGACAAATGCTAGGCAACGAGAGATATCATAACCAGAGTTCAACTAGAAACAGAACAACAGTCTTTAAAACACTTGCACACTGCTGCAGGGCAGTGGTTTCATTACCAAACCTGAGCAGTTCACCTTTGTTCATAAACAAACTTAAGTTGCAAGAAATACAGCAACTTAAAGGTTAACGATATCTTGTTAAAATTACTCAATTTACCCACTTTCTTTTGTGGACTATTACTGAATCTCTATCCATCACCTTTGTGGGCAATGAATTCTAAATCCTGACCTTGGTCTGTAAAACAAGTTTTCCTTCTTTCACCTGTATTTCTTTTTCTAATCATCTTAATTTTGTATTCTCTGGTGACGGACCCTTCAGCTACTGGAATGTTTTTCTTTCTGCAGTCCATCAAAAACATTAAATAGATTTAAACAGTTCTATCAAATGAACGCCCAAACTAAATCACCCCATCTTCGCCAGTATACCCTTGAGAATGTGAAACAGTGCTGTCTTCTGCACTCTCTTTAATGTTTTCATTCTTTAATTTTTTTGTGCTGAGATTTTTGCAGAATACTCCAGCTGGAACCCAACTAATGTATAATAAAGGTTTAACATTACTTGTGCGTTCTTTGACCTGTTTAATAAGCCCACACTTCCATGTATTTAACTTTGCTAAACTTTGTGGTCGTCTTCAAAGATTTGTTCTATTCTTTTCCTCTTCTTCCACTACCTTTAAACGCATTAATTATCACATTTATACCACGTCAGTATTTCCATCACGATGTATCATTGAATTATTTTCACTTGATTATCCTTCCAATGTAGTTACCCATTTCACCCAGTTTTATAGTTTGTTCCCATTTTTCTTACTGCTTATTACACTTTCAAGTTGTATTTCACTGCAAATACAAATTATATACCAAGCCAGCAGTGATTCTCCTTTTGAAAGTCTGCTAAAAACTACCCCGCAACCTGAGAAATGCTATTCCTTGTTCAATTTTGTACCTGGTCACTGAACTTTTCATTCCCTCAGGTTCAGTTTTGGTATCAAGCCTAATAAATTGCACTTATCAAATGCCTTTTCGTACAAATGCATACTCAAAATTAGTTCCAGCCTCTTCCAGCTATCTTCCAGCCTCACTGTTACCTTAACAACAAAATTAGTATAAAATGATAAGTAGGTCAGTGATATATGGGAAAAGGCAGCAGGAGTAATTAGTTGGCTATTTCTATGCCATAGGTTTGTGTTATTTGTTTCTATGATTACAAATGATCACTCTGGAAATAATGCAGGGAAGATTTACGAGGACGTTGCCAGGACTTGAGGGCTTCTGAGCATTTGTGGTCCTTCAGAGCACTTCACAGGCCTGGCCGCTTCGACAGGGACAATCTAGAGACAGCCATCAAGGCTGTGCTCCCTGCTGATCACCAACCCCTCACACTCACCCCCTACGACGTGTACGTGGCACTGAGTAGGACTAATGCACGTAAGGCTGCTGGCCCTGACGGCATCCCCGGGCGCGTGCTCAGGGCCTGTGCTGCGCAGCTGACAGACGTCTGGACTGACATCTTCAACCTGTCACTTGCCCAAGCAGTTGTCCCCACGTGCCTTAAAACCACCTCCATCGTGCCAGTGCCAAAACACTCCACTGCGGCAAGCCTCAACGACTTCCGCCCAGTTGCACTTACCCCCATCATCACCAAGTGCTTCGAGAGGCTGGTCCTGGCACACCTCAAAGGCTGCCTACCCCCCACACTGGATCCCTATCAGTTTGCCTACCACAAGAATAGGAGTACGGAGGATGCCATCTCAACGGCACTTCACTCTGCCCTCTCCCACCTCGACAACAGAGACACTTACGTAAGAATGCTGTTCATCGATTACAGCTCAGCATTCAACACCATTATACCATCTAAACTGATCACCAAACTCGGTAACCTGGGCATCGACCCCTCCCTCTGCAACTGGACTTTCTAACCAACAGACCCCAGTCTGTTAGGTTAGACAAGCACACCTCTTCAACCCTCACCCTGAACACCGGCGTTCCACAGGGTTGTGTGCTGAGCCCCCTCCTCTACTCCCTCTTCACCTACGACTGCACACCTGTACATGGTACTAACACCATCATCAAGTATGCAGATGATACAACGGTGATTGGCCTCATCAGCAACAATGATGAGTCGGCCTATAGGGAGGAGGTCCAGCGCCTAGCAGCATGGTGCGCTGACAACAACCTGGCCCTTAACTCCAAGAAGACCAAGGAGCTCATTGTAGACTTCAGGAAGTCTAGGGGCGGCACGCACACCCCCATCCACATCAACGGGACGGAGGTGGAACGTGTTTCCAGCTTCAGGTTCCTGGGGGTCAACATCTCCGATGACCTCTCTTGGACCCATAATACCTCAACTCTGATCAAGAAGGCTCACCAGCGTCTCTTCTTCCTGAGGAGACTGAAGAAGGTCCATCTGTCTCCTCAGATCCTGGTGAACTTCTACCGCTGCACCATCGAGAGCATCCTTACCAACTATATCACAGTATGGTATGGCAACTGCTCTGTCTCCGACCGGAAAGCACTGCAGAGGGTGGTGAAAATTGCCCAACGCATCACCGGTTCCTCGCTCCCCTCCATTGAGTCTGTCCAAAGCAAGCGTTGTCTGCGGAGGACGCTCAGCATCGCCAAGGACTGCTCTCACCCCAACCATGGACTCCTACCATCCGGGAGGCGCTACAGGTCTCTCCGTTGCCGGACCAGCAGGTCCAGGAACAGCTTCTTCCCTGCGGCTGTCACTCTACTCAACAATGTACCTCGGTGACTGCCAATCACCCCCCCCCCCTACCAGCGATTTTCTGGCAACTGGTAGCCCAATACCCCCTTTTAATCAGGACAAAATCTCCCCCCTGGAATTCCCCAAAAAATGTGGCACCTAGGTTGGGTAAGGAGGGCGATCTTGACCTCATCGGGACTTCCACCGATTAGCGGGTCAAATGTGCTATCTGCGGCTGGGGCTATGGACCTCCGGTAGATCGGCTCCCATAGATGACTTACACGGCCGATCAGCAGAATGAATTTGCCGCCGGGGCTGGGACTCTGGAACTCAGTCCAGCCGGAGTCAACAGATCGGTTCCCATAGCCGACTTTGCAGGCCAGTATCTCAGCTCCCCAAGACCATGACATCTGTTGATCCGGCACAACGGATAATCCAGAAAGGCTCTGGAATCAAGGAGGCTGGAAAATCCGTGGTGGACCTGTATCAACAACACTGGACCTTCCTCTTTAGTTCTTTTCAATGGAGACGTGTAAATGTTGCTTCTGTCCTGGAGATGGCACTGTTGGCACAGGCAACTGTTGGGAGTCTTCAAAACAGCATCAGAGAGGGAACATGTCAGTCACACGACCATTTCCCAGCAATTCCTACACCAAACGCAAGTGAAACTTTCTCTGACTAAAAACTTGGAGATCTTCACCTCTGGTCACCCAGATCACATTTGCACCATCGTGTCTTTTATTCAGGGTAGAAGGATCAAGAACAAGAGGACAAGAGGTTTAAGGTGAGAGGGGCAAGATTTAATAGGAATTGAGGGACAACTTTTACACTCAGGCACTCAGGTGGGTGTATGGAACAATCTGCCAGAGGTAGTAATTGAGGCAGGGAAATAACAACATTTAATAGATACTTGGACAGGTACATAGATAGGTACGGTTTAGATGGATATGGACCAAATGCAGGGAAATGGGACTAGCTTAGATGGGACATCTTGGATGGCAAGAGCAAGTTGTGCCAAAGGACCCGTTTCCGTGCAGTATAACTCTATACAAAGGTTAGCTTTATGCAATGAGCCTATTTACCGGCAGCCACCTCCAGTGACAACTACATCTCCCAGGAAATCCCATACAGTAATCCAGGAACAGAATCACACAGTCTAAAATATTTAATTTCCACACACCTAGCAGGATCATCTTGCTCCAAACAAAACATAAAGTGCTGTAGTGACTCAGCTGGATAGGCAGCATCTGTGGAGAGAATGAATAGGCGACATTTGGGTCGGGACCTTTCTTCAGAACCGACCAGAAATATCACCTATCCATTCCCTCCATAGATGCTGCCTGGCCAGCAGTTACTCCAGCACTTTGTGGGTTTTCCTCGAGATTTGAACATCTGCAGTTCATTGTATCTTCATCTCGCTACATATTTAATTATCTTGCTCAACTGGGTTTTAAGTACAGATAGATTCTACCATTTTTAAGAGAGCTTCAGTGAGCATTTTAATTCTGGTGTGATACTGGCATCAACTGACGTAAAGGTGTAACCACATGCAGAGGGACGGCAAACTGCTCTAACACATGGCTTGTGTGTACCACCTAGTCAATGCCATGCCATACAGATCAAGCATCTTCATGGATTACTGTTAGCAGTCTTTATTTGCCGCACCAATTTTGGCGGAACATTTTCTCCAAACTGTTCAAATACCTGTTCAGCTGGGTGAAGCAGTTTTATGAGCTGATACATCTTTCCTTTAGGGTGTAGCGACCAGTTTAATCCTATGCCAGCACCCAAAGTCCAAAATGCACCCCACAATTGTTGCGGACCTATTGTGAAGTCAGATTAATTTCCGATAATCAATAAGTAGTAACTATTTTGAGGTTTATGCCAAGATGATTACTAATGGCATAAATGAATGCACTTGGATACACTGGACTCACAGAGATAGACTTACAGACCAAGCTGAGAGCACAATCTCACCTTGACAAGTTCCACAGCAGTCGAGGAAAAGTCACAGCAGTACACAAACAACCGTGGATCACTGTAAAGGTACAGAGAAGAGTTAGTCATTGGCACTAAGCAATGCGAGCAACCTGAGACAAGCATTCTTACCTCCGCTGGCTCCTCTTATAGGAACAATGCTAAAAAAAATTGTGATTTTTTTTTGGTCCATTTTTCAATGTTGCTAACAATTTTGGGGATTTTATTTGTCCATTTTTCAATGTTGATGATAGAAACCTATTAATGATTTTCACCATTTTAACTCAGATTTTTAACACCCAGCTGGGTGCTATAGGGTTGACATGGACACACACTGAATTAGGTTTATATTGCTCCAGACAGACTTATTTTGAACTATTAGACATCCGGAATGTACCTACATTTGTTGTACCTACAGATTTGTCCAATTTCCCGGTGCTTGATTTGACAAAGCACAGGAATGAGATGATGCATCACCTCCAGCACCATCAGTCCGGTGACCAAATGATGTATGCAAGGTAGAAGTGGTATCCTCACGGACAATGGGTGCAATGCAACGGCCCGAGTACAGAAAAAGAACTGCGTAATCAAATTTACTTGTGAGGTTTTGCAAAAAGGAATATTTTATCAACTAATTTTTGCACCATCCCTGCTCAGTATTGATATGGCGCACACTTGCAACCTCTCATGCAAGACGGAAGAATTTTTTAAAAAATTCATGAAGTCTGATGGGATCTTTGTGGCACAGAGGGATAAAAACTAATTAAGTTGAATTAAATATAAATACACTTCTGATTAAATATCATTGATTTGAAATGTTTAAGAGCCTATCCCCAGAGATAATAATTGACCTGAACATTTTTTTCTTTTTTTGTAGTAAGACTCCATGACACTAATAATCTGACACCATGAGGATTTGGGTTGTTACCAAAGTGCCAGATATTCTGGACTATTTGATGTAATTCCAACTAATACACCAACACACTTTCAAATTCATATTTGTAATGCTACACTGCAGAATAATACATTTTCCAGTGAGCCTGGCAGGTTTACAGGGAGCAAGAAGAGTGGGTGTGCTTCATGGAGCACAGGAACTGGGGAGCTGATAGAGATGGCATTAGCTGTAGATTAATGGATGATCCAATACAGTAAAAACTACTTACTTATTAGTTTGTAGAATGGGGAACACAGTATTTCCAACTCCACATCCAACCTAGCAAGGAGGGAAATAAAGAAGTATTTGACACCTATTTTGAAGGTAAGCACCACTGGAATCTTTTTTTGTGTGGAGAGCCAGATTAACAAACTTCATTACATTTGAGGACCACTCATCTTAAATGGCATGCTTTAGCTTCACATCAGCTCTTATGCAAGATAAAAATTCCAAAGTTAATTCAACATCTAATTTTTCAAAACTGAAAAACTCAAGAGCTTCATCCTGAAACGCCCGGAAAACTTTCCCTGCACCCTTTCAGAAGGACCTGCATTGTTCCTGAAGAGCGATATCCAGGTTTTCCCAGCAATCAAGTTTAGGTCAAAGCAATGGTATTCAAAAGTTTAACACCAATTACCGGTAGTTAAAACTTAACCTGGGATATTACATAAAACAAAGAATCTTTGATGAAAGGAATAGTCAGCTCTTTACTAGGCTACTAGGCTCTGGTAAAGAGCTGATTTTTTTTCAAAAAGGAATTTGGTTATCATGGTGTACTCCAAGTACAAGTTTGTGTGTATGAAATTACATTTGAAGGGTACAAAAAATGTACCTGCTTGATGTGGATGGAAACACTACAGTTAGCTGGTAAAATACAGTAGCATAGCAGTCATCCACTAATTTGAAGAAATCAATTGTACATATATCAGAGAATCGTCTAAATCAATGAGAAGCTTCCCACCTTACCTCTAGTATGTGGAATGTTGCTGAAGCTCCTGTGCAGTTGGTATTGAGTAATTGCTTCTGATTCAGTTTTGTCTGAGTCTGCGTTGTATTCCCTGAAGTCACATCCACAAGCCTGTCTTTTCTTTCATCGTCTTTTAAATTGAGAGTATTGACTTGAAGATTATCCTGCTCCTGCACGCATGTTACTGACTCGTCTGAACATTGCTGGGGGCAACATTGAGCATTCTCAAAGTTGCTGTCACAGCAGTTTCTGGAGTTGCTCTGATGTCCTGATGACGAGCTGGCTTTGACCTGATCCAACTGGAAAAATATTGAGTTGGGCACCAGCTCCGGAAATTCTGTAAAGAGCCAGTGACGGTCTTTGAAAAATCTGTTCTCATGGATTTTGTAGAAGTCATTCCAGTAGTCGTTAGCTCTGTTCTCATATTCCGCTGTTTGCAAAGGCATGCAAGAAAGGAGTTTTTATTTTAGTTAAAGCCATTTCTGAAGCAGATGTTACCACACAATTTATACATTAACTTACACATTTTGCAATTAATACTAAATGTGCTATATATCTGTAATGTTGTTCCAAAAAATATATAAAGACTACATTGGTAAAGTAAGTCAGTTGACAAAGAGAAAAACAGGATTTCCAAACCTTTCAGATACTGGCAAGGAATTAATAAGCTCTGGAGACTGGGTACATAGCCTTCTTTACCTTGAGCACATGGTTTATGAGACCATGAAGTGGAGGAACTCCAACCACTGATAGAATAGAGACACAAAATGCTGGAATAACACAGCGGGACATGCAGCATCTCTGGAGACAAGGAATGGGTGACGTTTCAGGTTGAGACCCTTCTTCAACCTGGTCTGAAGAAGGGTCTCGACCTGAAATGTTACCCATTCCTTCTCTCCAGAGATGCTGCCTGCCCGCTGCATTGCTCCAGCATATAGCACAGATCAAAAATCGTGAACTGGGATTAGCCTTTGGAGAGGAAAATCTGATATGATTCACTAGTCTGAAGAAGGGTTTTGACCCAAAACGTCACCCATTCCTTCTCTCCAGAGATGATGCCTGTCCCGCTGAGTTACTCGAGCATTTTGTGTCTATCTTCTGTTTGAACCAGCTTCTGCAGTTCCTTCCTACACACAATTCACTTACCTCCTTTTTCTGAAGACAGAGTTTCAGTACAGTTTTCTTCAACTTTCTTCCTGGCAGTTGCCTCCTGTTCTTCAGTCCACTCCACATTATCCCTATGGAAGAGGAGGGGGGAAAGAAACAATTAACCTCTGTACGCTGATCTAAGATGGAATAAGAATGCAAACATCATTAAACGTTCATAAGCAATGACATGGCCAATGCCTCAGAAGAATTAACGACCAGAATATGGCTGGGGAGCATTCAAAATAACCCTCGGCGAGTTGGTCTATCAGCAGGTGGGGTGGTGAGAGATGTTGAGTGATCCTGTGGCTGGTTGGGGGTGGAGAGGAGAAGAGGGATCCGTAGTGAAATAGGTATGGGAGAGGGGGGAGGGAGAGGAGAGGGAGGGGAAGGGGAGGGGAGGGGAGGGGAGGGGAGGGAGGGGAGAAGGAAGAGAGGTAGGAGGAGAGAGGGTAGTGGGAGTTTTTCTTTTCTTTTGTTTTTTTCTGGGCTTTTCTTTTCTTTTCTTTCCCTGTTCCTTTCTCTTCTTTTCGCTTCTAGAGGATCTCTTTCTTTTCTTCTTCTTTAGGGGGGAGGGGGGAGGGGGGAGGAATCGAAGTAGATGATCTAAGTGAGTGCGGGAAGACGAGGATGCCAAGGCAGGAGTGGAGGAAAGGAGGCCGGAGCGGACGCATTCTCCCCTCATGTCGGACGAGCATGTCTGGGTCCCGCGTAGGGCGGGGGCGTTTACCAGGCGTTGTGCTGGAAGACTCGGGCCGGGTCAGTCAGATACCGACTCCCGAACTGTGGTCGCAACGGAGCGGAGTCTGTCTCAATGGGCGCCGCCATGATACCGCAGTGAAGCCTGTCGGTAATGTGGAGGACTGAGTGGTCCTCCGAGCTGGGCCGTGACGAGGCGGCGGAGGAAGCGCAGGTCCGCTCGGGCCAGCGGGCGCAAGGGGGCGCTGCAGGCCCCATGAGCTCCGATTAACCATTTCACCGCTGGAGGCAAATTAGAAGCTGCAGCTGTCAGTGTATCTCCAGAACAAAACGTCATTATTAACTAAACAAGTGCAGCTAAAAATAAAAAAAATGTTTTAAAGACGGAAATCTGAAATATAAAGAGAAAATGTCGGAAACACTAAGCAATGCAGTCAACAACAGTCAAGGCTCCGTACTCGGCCCCCTCCTCTTCATCATCTACATCCTCCCCCTTGGTCAGATACTCCGCCACTTCAATCTGGACTTCCACTGTTATGCTGATGACACCCAGATTTACCTTGGCACCAAATCCCCCCACAACCCCCCCCTCTCCCATATCAACTCCTGTTTGTCAGCTATAAAAACCTGGATGCAACATAATTTCCTCAAACTCAACAGCGATAAGACAGAATTCCTCCTCATAGGCTCCAAAGCCACACTCAGCAAAATCAATAACCCCACTCTCACCATCGACGGCACCACTGTCTCCCCATCTCCCCAGGCCCGCAACCTTGGCGTGATCTTTGATTCCACCCTCTCCCTTGAGCCTCACATCCGCCATGTCATTAAAACCTCCTTCTTTCATCTCCGCAACATCGCCAAACTCAGACCCTCTCTCACACCGCCTGCTGCTGAAAGACTCATCCATGCCTTCATCTCCTCCCGACTGGACTATTGCAACTCACTTCTCCTTGGCATCAGCTCCACCTACATCAACCGACTCCAACTGGTCCAGAACGCAGCCGCCCGACTCATCACCCACACCAAATCCTGGCATCACATCGCTCCAGTCCTCAAAAAACTTCACTGGCTTCCCATCTCCCACCGGATCACCTACAAAATCCTGGTCCTCACCTACAAAGCCCTCCACCATCTGGCCCCCACATATCTCATTGACCTCCTCTCCCCCTACCAACCCTCACGGTCCCTCAGATCCACATCAGCCGGTCTCCTCTCCATCCACAAGTCCAACCTCCGCAGTTTTGGGGACAGAGCCTTCTCCAGGGCAGCTCCCAGGCTCTGGAACTCCCTCCCCCAACTGATCCGCAATTCCGTGTCCCTCCCCATCTTCCAGTCCCGCCTCAAGACCCATCTCTTCACCTCTGCCTATCCTTAGCCCCACGTCCCCGTCCCTTTTCATCTGTGCATTAATTGCCTCATGCTGTGTTTTGTATTGAATTCTGTCTTTACTTTGTGTACTAGTCATGTCTCTACTATTTATTTCATTCCCCTTACATGTTTTTCCTATACATGCTCAATTTTTGTAAGGTGTCCTTGAGACTCTTGAAAGGCGCCCATAAATAAAAATAAAAAAATAAATAAATGTATTATTATTATTAACAACGTTCTCCAGAGATGCTGCCTGTCAATGCTGTCCTGTTGTGTTACTCCAGCTTTTTCTGTCTATCTTCGGTTTAAACCAGCATCTGCAGTTCCTTCCTACACATTTCGTCTGTTCCACTGCCGAATCTCCTCAAGGCATGTCTACTCTGAAAAAGGTTCTCTCTCCGATGAGAATTCTGCAACATCCTCCCTCCCTGCTCTACCTCTGCGATTCGTCCTGCTCTTCTTCTTTGCAGTCACGATCAAAGATCATAAAGCAGAGCTTTATGATGTTTGGTCACGGTGGCGCAACAGTAGAGTTGCTGCCTTACAGTCCCGGGTTCGATTCCGACTATGGGCGCTGTCTGTACGGAGTTTGTACGTTCTCCCCGAGACCTGCGTTTCTCCGAGATCTTCGGTTAATTTGACAGGCAGCATCTCTGGAGAACGTTGTTGACTGCATTGTAGGTTAATTGGCTTGATAAATGTAAACATTGTCCAGTATATTTAAAAAAAAATCCAACTTCCAGTACAGTCCCTGGTGGATTCTTCGGAACCCTGGTGGATTCTTCGGAAGGTACAAGGTATCTTTCATTTATTTGTACTACATCTCTCTACATCACCATCTATATCTCTCGTTTCCCTTTTCCCTGACTCTCAGTCTGAAGAAGGGTCTCGACCCGAATCGTCACCTATTCATTTTCTCCAGAGATGCTGCCAGACCCACTGAGTTACTCGTTTTTTGTGTCTAATGTGTGTATATTATATATGTGTGTATATATATTGTCCTGGTATATATAATAACCCTGGTTATTCTCACTCTACACAAACCAATTCACATCCCAGCATAGTTCAGTTAAAATTTATAAATACGCAGATGACACAACCATCATAGGTCTCATCTCGAACAATAATGAAACAGAATACCGCACTCAAACACACAAAGCAGTCACTTGGTGCACAGATAATAACCTCTTACTCAACACATCAAAAACACACGAACTCATCATTGATCTCAGACGTAAGGCACAACCCAAGACCCCCCTACTCATCTCAGGCGAACCCATATCCATCACTGACTCATTCAAATTTCTTGGCACTCACATAAGCAATAACCTCAAATGGAAAATCAATTCAAATCACATCTACAAAAAAGCCAACCAAAGACTCTTCTTCCTCCGCCAGCTCAAGAAGTTTAGAGTAAGGAAACACCTCCTAATCAAATTCTACACAGCCATCATCCAAAGCATGCTCACTTCATCAATTACAGTCTGGTTCAGCAGTTTAGACACTCACTCCCGTAATAAATTACAACGCATAGTTAACAAAGCATCCAAAATCATCAGCACTCCCCTTCCATCAATAGAATCACTCCATCACAAACGGTCTGTGTCAAGGGTGAAGAAAATCATCTCTGATCCCTCCCACCCAGCTCACCACATCTTCCACCTGCTGCCATCAGGAAGGCGCTACAGCTCACTGCCCGCCAAGACATCTCGATTTAAAAACAGTTTTTACCCACACGCAATCCGAATTCTGAACACACTATGATAACAGCACATCATATCCTCCCCATGCATGTACAGTATATTGTATGATGTTGTGTTTTATGTTATGTTTGACGGGAATCAGCCTACCTTGTAACATCCTGTACTGAACCTGAATTCCACCAGCTTGACTGTGTGGTCATTAAATAATCTAATCTAATCTAATAGAACAATGAAATTCTTAATTGAATCAGCACAACAAAACATGTAAACATAGTACTGTAAACAATATAATAAACAAAAAAAGTTGTGTGTTTATTTTATATATTTAATGTGACAATAAAACTCTCATTTTTGGAGAGATAAACAGAATTAATGTTTCAGGTTAAAGACAGCACTGTGCAAGGTTTGGAGACGAGTGTGTAAAGTCTCTGTAGAGCATGCACTGGCTGGACTGCATAAAGGGCAGTGTTTTTTTGGAAGGAATACATGTTGAAAATGGCCAGTACATATTTATTGGAGTGAGTAAGGTGTATAGAGGGTACACAAAATTGCTGGGGAAACTCAGCGGGTGCAGCAGCATCTATGGAGCGAAGGAAATAGGCGACGTTTCGGGCCAAAACCCTTCTTCAGACCATCCGCAGGTGTATAGAGTGTGTGTTCAGCAGGGTTAACAGAGTATGCACGTAATTATCATGTGCCTCTTACCAGCAACTAGTAAACCCAGCACATACAAGGAACTGCAGATGTTTGTTTACAGTAAAAAAAAAGACAAAGTGCTGGAATAACTTAGCGGGTCAGGCAGCATCCTTGGAGAACATAGATAGGTGTTGTTTTGATAGGTGACCTGCTTGAGTGCGAAAAAAGGGTCCTGACCCGAAACATCACCTATCCATGTTTTCCAGAGAAGCTGCCTGAGTTACTCCAGCACCTTGTGTCTTTATTAGTTAACCAGTGCTTCGTTTGGACTTCATGATGATCACTCTGCTTCTGAAAAGCAGCTATGGTCCAAACATGGAGACAAGTGCTGAATTCCAAAGGTGTGGTGTGAGTGAATCCCTACAACTCAGCACCTAATTGAGTGCCGCACCAGGGGGTTCCAGTAAAGCTGAAGCAATGGAACTCAGGGAGCAGTCACTGGCTAGAGAGAAGAAAGTTGTTGGAGGCTAAATATCAGAGCAGCAATTCTTCACAGCAGAGTCCCAAACTTAACCAGCGTCACCTGTTTCCCTTCATCATGAGTTCAGAAGTTGGATGTTCTCTTGTGAATTCACATCCATTTGCATTTCTTTCCTTTGTGTCTTTTGTTTTGTAAACCAGCACCTGTGGTTCCTTGCGTCTACTCTGTCCTTATTTCTTCAACATGGATCAAAACATTTTAAGACATGACCATCCGCAGTACCCAGTTCGGACCAGGTGGAGGCAGGATCTACTAACTTTACAGGTTGAATGATTGTAATGGCAGGAAATTCTGATCGGGGAATGGGTGATTTCCTCACAAAATAAGTTGCTCCCTCTTCCTTCTTCCAAGACATTAGATGAAGGGTTAGCCAGGAGTATATAAAAGATCGTGCTGTGTCACTTCAAGAGGAGAGAAGTCCTCTCTGGTGGCACCGTGATGTAAATGGTGGGAGCCGCTGCCTCACAGCTCCAGAGACGCGGGTTCAATCCTGACCTCAGGTGTTATCTGGATGGTCTACCTGTCCCCACGTGTGTTTCCTTCCTGGTGGGTGGGTGGGTTGTTAGGTTAATTGGCCCAACACTTGTAGGTAATTAGGGGGGAGTCCTTTCAATGAAGACTCCATTAGTATTTAACACAAAGTGCTGGAGTAACTCAGCGGGTGCAGCAGCAGCATCTATGGAGCGAAGGAAATAGGCAACGTTTCGGGTCGAAACCCTTCTTCAGACTGATTAACTCAGCGGCTCAGGCAGCATCTCTGGAGAACATGGATAGGTGATATTTTGGGTCAGAACGATCCTTCAGACTAATTATGGCAGGGAGGGGAAGAAAACTGCTAGGGACGAGGGGCAGGACAAATCCTGGCCTGTTAAGCTTTATCCCGGCCCTCCCATCCTCCTATCCAGCTCTCTCCCTCCCCCTACCACATTCAATCTGAAGAAAGGTCCCGAGCTGAAGGTCCTGAGGTCATGTTCTCCTCCAGACCTGCTGAGTTACTCCATTACTCCAGCACTTTGTGACTTTTTTTTCAAACCAGCATCTGCAGTTCTTTGTTTCTCCGGGAGGAGAGGCCGGCAACAATGACGACGGATGAAGAGCAAAGGCGGTAGGAGACGGAGCCGGGGTCTGGCCCACTGCGCCCTCATGGTTGGCTGCAGGAGGAGCCTCCAGGTCACAAAGGTGGACGGGTGAAGAGAGGGATAATGATTTGTTGGTCCATCCAGACGTCCCACGAGGGCGATGACTGGAGGCCTGCAGCAACCTGGGGCTCGCCTGGATCAGACACTGCTCATAAGACCTGGAATATGGTCTTTACTTTAAAAATTGCTCCAAAACCTGGCACCTCCTGCATGCTGTTTCAGTGGACTATTTCTATGCACTTTTCTAATTGGGGATTGTGCTTAAGTATGGCAATACTCTGCTGGACTGTATGTCAGAAAATAATTTCACTGTGCATTTGCACACGTGACAATAAAAACCCATTAATAGACACAAAATGCTGGAGTAACTCAGCGGGACAGGTAGCATCTCTGGAGAGAAGGAATGGCTGACATTCTGGGTCGAGCCCTTCTTCAGTTTGGAAAGGTCACGTTTAAACTGACAGGGTAAGGGGATAGGACACAATGCAAGGAGACAGGGGGCCATAAAATGAGGGCAGAAGCAAACGGTAGAAGGGAGATAAGAAAAACTAACCTGTAAGCTTTGTGCCTTAATGCTATGAGCATTCAAAATAAGGTGGATGAATTGAATGCGCAGTTAGTAGTTAAGGGATATTATATAGTTGGAATCACAGAGACATGGCTCCAGGGTGACCAAGGCTGGGAGCTAAACATGCAGGGGTATTCGATAATCAGGAAGGGTAGACAGAAAGGAAGAGGAGGTGGGATGCAATTGCCGGTTAGAGAGATTAATGCAATAGCAAGGAGAGACATTAGCTTGGATGCTGTGGAATCGGTATGGGTAGAACTGCGAAATAGCCAAGGGCAGAAAACCCATGTTGGAGTTGTGTTGAGACCACCAAACAGCAGTAGGGAGGTTGGGGATAGTATCAAGCAGGAAATTAGGGATGCATGTAGCAATGGTACAGCAGTTATCATGGGTGGTAATCTACATATAGATTGGGCCAACCAAATTGGTAACCATGCTGAGGAGGAGGATTTCCTGGAATGATAAAGGGATGGGTTTTTAAACCAATTTGTAGAGGAACTGACTGGAGGGCAGGCCATCATAGACTGGGTATTGTGTAAAGAGGAAGGATTAGTTAGCGATCTTGTTGTGCAATGGCCCTTGGGCAACAGTGACCATAATATGGTGGTATTCTGCATTAGGATGGAGAGTGACACGGTTAATTCAGAGACTAGGTTCCTGAACCTTGAACAAAGGAGACTTTGAAGGTATGAGATGGGAATTGGCTAGGATAGATTGGCAAATTATACTTAAATGGTTGACAGTGGAGATGCAATGGCAGATTTAAAGACCGCATGGATAAACTCCAGAAATTGTTCATCCCTGTCTTGCGAAAATATAAAACTGGGAAGGCGGCTTAACCGTGACTGATGAAAGAAGTCAAGGATAGTGTTAAATCCAAGGAAGAGGCATGTAAATTGGCCGGAAGAATCGGCAAACCAGAGGACTGGGAGAAATTCAGAACTCTACAGAGGAAGATAAATGGGTTAATTAAGAGGGGGGGGGGAAAAAGAGCAAGAGAAAAAGAAAGCTTGTTGGAAATATAAAAACTGACTGTAAAGGTTTATTTAGGTATGTAAAAAGGAAAAGATTAGTGAAGACAAATGTAGGTCCCTTACAATCAGCTTCTGTAAATTTATAATGGGAACCAAGGAAATGGCAGAACAGTTAAACGAGTACTTTGGTTCTGTCTTCACTAAGGAAGACACAAACAATCTTCCGGAAATACTAAGGGACCGAGGATCTAGTGAGAGGGAGGAACTGAAGGGAATCCACATTAGTCGGAAAATGGTGTGAGGTAAACTGTTGGGACTGAAGGCAGATAAATCCCCAGGGCCTGATGGTCTGCATCCCAGAGTACTCAAGGAGGTGGCCCTAGAAATCATGGGTGCATTGGTGATCATTTTCAAATGTTCTCTCGACTCTGGATCAGTTCCCGTGGACTGGAGGGTAGCCAATGTAACTCCACTTTTTAAGAAAGGAGGGAGAGAGAAAATGGGGAATTACAGACCAGTTCGCCTTACATCGGTGGTGGGGAAGATGGTTGAGTCAATTATTAAAGATGTTATAACAGCACATTTGGAAAGCAGTGACAGTCAAAGTCAGCATGGATTTATGAAGGGGAAATCATGCTCGACTAATCTTCTGGAATTTTTTGAGGATGTAACAAGTAGAATGGATAAGGGAGAACCAGTGGATGTGGTGTATCTGGACTTTCAAAAAGCCTTTGACAAAGTCCCGTAAAAAGAGATTAGTGTGCAAAATTAGAGCACATGGTATTGGGGGTAGGGTATTGACATGGATAGAGAACTGGTAGGCAGACAGGAAGCAAAGAGTAAGAATTAATGGGTCCTTTTTAGAATGGCAGGCAGTGACTAGTGGGGTGCCGCAAGGCTCTGTGCTGGGACCCCAGTTGTTTACAATATATATTAACGATTTAGACAACGTAATTAAATGTAACATCTCTAAGTTTACGAATGACACAAAGCTGGGTGGCAGTGTGAGCTGCAAGGAGGATGCTATGAGGCTGCAGGGCGATTTGGATAGGTTGGGTGAGTGGGCAGAAGCATAGCAGATGCAGTATAATGTGGATATATGTGTGGATATCCAATTTGGTGGCAAGAACAAGACGGCAGATTTTTACCTGAATGGTGTCAGATTAGGAGAACGGGAGGTGCAACGAGACCTGGGTGTGCTTTTACATCAGTTATTGAAAGTAAGCATGCAGTGGAGAAAGCTAATGGCGTGTTGGCCTTCATTGTGAGAGGAGTTGATTTTGGGAGTAAGGAGATCCTACTGCAGTTGTACAGGGCCCTGGTGAGACCGCTGGAGTATTGTGTGCAATTTTGGTCTCCAAATTTGAGGAAGAACATTATTGCTATTTAGGGAGTGCAGCGTAGGTTCATCAGGTTAATTCCCAGGATGGACGGACTGACATATGATGAAAGAATGGGTCAACTGGGCTTGTGTTCACTGGAGTTCAGAAGGATGAGAGTGGATCTTATAGAAACATATAAAATTCTTAGAGGATTGGACAGGTTAAATGCAGGAAAAATGTTCCCAATGTTGGGGGAGTCTAGAACTAGGGGTCACAGTTTAAGAATAAGGGGTAGGCCATTTAGGACTGAGATGAGGAAAACCTTTTTCACCTAGAGTGTTGTGAATCTGTGGAATTCTCTGCCACAGAAGGCAGTGGAGGCCAATTCACTGGATGTTTTCAAGAGAGTTCAATTTAGCTCTTAGAGCTAAGGGAATCAAGGGGTATGGGGAGAAGGCAGGAACGGGGTACTGATTTTGGATGATTAGCCATGATCGTATTGAATGGCGGTGCAGGCTCGAAGGACTGAATAGCCTACTCCTGCACCTATTTTCTATGTTTCTAAGAAGGGTCTTGACCCGAAACATCACCCATTCTTTCTCTCCAGAGATGTTGCCTGCCCTGCTGAGTTACTCCAGCATTTTGTTTATCTTCGATTTAAACGAGCATCTGCAGTTCTTTCCAACACCATTGAACCATTAGTGGGGTGGGAGATTGCAACTTTCATGTGGTCCACCCTGTTGCGACAAATGCAATCAACCTGGCGTGCACAAACAGAAGATCAAACAGAGCAAGTTGTCTTACAACTTTAGGCTGTGCGTGCCCTACGCAAGAAGAAGAAACATTAGCATTTGGACTCTTTAGAATATCCTTCCACCAATGATCACACCTTGATAATATTGGGCTAAATATGCTACTTTACATACTTCAAGTGTGAATCACTTACTGCAGAGACACCAAGGTAAACAGTCAAGGGCCCACACATCTGATAACTTTTGGATTCTGATTCAGCAGTTCCTAGCCCCGGTATTAATCCACATCCTGTTGTGGTGTGAGGTTTGATCTGCGTCAGTGCCGCATAGCTGGGGTGTCAAATTTCCTTCGGGTATGCAGTCAGTGTCTGTTCCTGATAACAATCAAGACCCTGAAACCACACCTACAGTACACGGCAGCTGTGTACCACGATGCTTAATATGCTGCTTTCTGCATCCCAGCCGATGTACTTGATAAACTGTTTACCCATAGAAAAGCCTCTGTCTGATTCTAATCTCAAATAAATCTTTGCATACATTTATGGAGTATTTGTACAAAGTCATTTCTGCAAGACACAGAAAATAAACACACACCTGTTTGATCCTTTTTATCTTGGATGTCTTACACTTCCTGGGCTGTACTTGGTAAGTGGCAGGAGATAGGAATTGGTGGATGATATTAAATTAAGCCCTGTGGCTACTAACCTGGCTATTCTTTGACACTTTGAGATAGGAATCAATCATTCTCTATCTTAGAACATAGAATAGATCAGTACAGGAGCAATCCGTTCAGTTCACAATGTCCGTGCCGAACATAATGCCTTGTAGAACTAATCTCCTCTGCCTGCATGTGAACCATATCCCTCCAATTCCATACGTTCATCTAAAGGTCCCTTAAACGCCACTATCATATATCACCACTCCAACACCATCTCTGAGATCGCACGTTCCTGGCACCCATTACTCTCGGTGTAAAAATAGCTTTCCCTGTACATCTCCTTTCAATCTTGACACTCTCAGCTTAAAGCTATGGAAAAGCAAAAACTGAATTGTAGGTGCCGGAAATGCTGGAAATACCCACCAGCGATGGGTGAAGAGATTGGGAAGGAATGTCTGTGGTAGGGTGAAGGAGGAGAGAGGCTGTGATGCGCAGTGTGGCTGGGTCGGCTGAGAGAGGGTGGAAAAGGATTGCTAATTGCAACTGATACGACTGAGGAGGTGTAAATCGCGGGGAAGAATGAGGACTGAGGAGAGGCAGGGGAAGCAACGTGCGTGAACCGTGAGAACCAAACTGCAGCTGCAGAAGATCTGAAATAAAGGAGAATGCTTGCAACACTCACCAGCTCAGGCAGCATCTGTAGAGAGAGAGAAAAAACTAAACTGATGACCTTTCAATAGAACTTGCTGGTTCAAGCAGAAACTGGATACATAAGACCTGTGGCTTGGGAGCTTTGAGAACCACTGAGGGGGGTAGATTTAATCGGAATCCGAGGGGTAACTTTTTCGCACAAAGGTTGATGGGTGCATGTGTTTAGATGGATATGGACCAAATGCAGGCAGGTGGGACTAGTGGAGATGGGACATGTTGGCCGGCGTGGGCAAGTTGGGCCAAAGGGCCTGTTTCTAAGCATCACTCAAACCTGCTGCATGTCCCTGTACTGCAAGTTGTGATTTACTTGGCTATCCAAATAACATTTCTGCTGATTAGTTTTGAATGCACCCCAGTACGAGTAGAGGCCTAACAAATCTCTTAAACACCGGTGATAAATGACGCATTTTAACAGAGGTGCTCACGTTACATCCATCATCCATGTTCTCCAGAGACGCTGTCTGACCCGCTGGGTTACTCCAGCACTTTGTGTCTTTTGTTTAGGGCAAACCAGCACCTGCAGTTCCTTGTGTTTTCAATTTTATCCATGTCTAAGATGCCAAGTAAATGCTGCTCAATGTTGCAGTCTTGCGTTGACAGTGTTCTTCCCGCAGACAATTGTTAAACTCAGGAACTAGCGGCAGACCGTGACTGCTGATTGCCACGGTGGCCTTCAGAACCAAACCAGTGTGAACATTGGCAAGTGAAGCAGCTGCACTCCTTCCACACTCCCAACTGATTAAGAGGCTGATTACATAGACAAACATTTTAATGGCATTTTACATAGCAATCAATAATCAAGAATGGAAGTAACTGATAATATTCCAGAACCTGCTCATATTTGTTTCCGGTTTTAACTCTCATTGTTTCTACACCAACACGTCTGAATTTAGCAAGAAATGTTGGGATGTCACCAGAACTTGCAATTCTCTGCTCCCTCCCTCCCTTCAACCCGGTTAGACAAGGATGTGACAAAGGGACTATGTTTGATCGGACTTTACCTTTCCTAAATGTTATCCCCGTATCATGTATCTGTACACTGAACGGCTCGATTATAATCGTGTATTGTCTTTCTGCTGTATGGTGAGCACGCAACAATGGCTTTTCACTGTACCTCGGAACATGTGACAATAAACTAAACTATAGGGGGGGTGGGGGGTGGGGATACCAACATCACCAGCCTGACCGCCTTAACCCAGCACAGCTCACCCCACCCAGGGGCAGTGTCTTCTGCCTTTCAGCCACCATCAGGAGGAATGTGAATGGGGCAGCATTCAGCGGTCACTGCTGCATTGAGCAATATTCCTGAGTGCAGCCCAACGCTCTCCGGTGTTTGGGAAGGGACTTGATCTAATGGGAGTGAAGGTCCAGCAACTGAAATAGTCAAATGTGCAGTTCCCACCACGTCTGCACTGTTACTCAGCGATGAATTTTGGGAAAATATCAATTTCAGCTTCCAGACCCTGATAGATCCATTCACTTTTTCCTTTCTGTCACTAAAATTGGCAACGTCTTGAGGATATCAGGCTCCAAAGACAAAAGATCCTCCTTGTCCTCTGTCAGATGATCAGACATAGTGAACCAACACCCCCCCCCCCCCCCCCCCCACCCCCCTCCAACATGTTGGAGTTCCATGCTGTCATTACACACACAATGCCCATGGTGGCCGGCAGTCTTGTTCCCCCTCCTCCCTAAACCCCACCGCTCTGAAGGAGCAGCCTGAAGAAGGGTCCTGACCAGAAACATCACCTATTCCTTCTCCTCAGAGATGCTGCCCAACCAGCTGAGTTACTCCAGCATTTTGTGTCTATCCCCACCCCTCTGAAGCCCAATTGGGAAATCCAAATAAGTATCAAACTCAACACTCATTAGCAAGCAGTCAGAAGACCTTCTGGTTTGTATGCAGAATTAAGGGACTTCACTGTAACACACAGGCCATTCAACCCATTAAATCTGTGCTGTTCCCTTTGAAACTCGTAACACTGCTCTTTTTCTTACAACCCTGCGGAAGTTCCTTCATCAAAAAAATATATACATTCAATGATCTACTGAAAATGACTATTAAATCTGCCTCCACCATACTGCTGCTAAAACTAATTCTTAATCGGATACATTTAGCAATAATCTTAAAAATGTGCCAATAGTTGCCACCCTCCCGCCTGTGGAATATGCTTTTCCAGCCCAATTGTCCATTTGTCCAGCCAACCTTCAGGAACATGAAGCAAAGTGCATGTATCCCCTGTGGTTAACAGAAGCAATGATTAGTAACCACCAAACCCGAGTTAAGTGCTTAAGGCACTGGTTAGAAAGTGTCCCAGACCTCCTGGCACAGGAGACCAGGTGCAGGGTGGTCTTGAAGTCCAGTGCAGCTAAAGGTGGGTTTTATAGGTGCAATTGTTGCTGTGTGTCAGGCCAGTGAAGAAATGCCATCATATTGAAAAATAAATTCCCAAGCCCCATGGTTTATGTGCTCAGCCTAAGCCATTGGAAGCTCCCTCGCCGACGCTCCTTCAGTCCGCCTTGCCGCTGTACGTGAGGTTGGTGAAGGTTGATATTGGCCCTTGGTACAGTGGGTTGTTCACCTGAAATGAGACAAGTTCGAGAACATGGTGAGCTTGTACCTCCTGCCTCACCTACCGAGGTATGTCCCCTGTCACTCCCCACACTAGGCACCAGCCTGATGGAACAACTGTGCCTACTTGGTGCAGGAACTGCACTACTGCCAGTGTGCAGGCTGACTGATTGCAGCCGCAGGTCACCCCAGCTGCCACTGAAAATAAAGCACCGCAGATCCTGAAAGGCTGAGATAAAAATAGACCTGAAACATTAACTCCGTTCCTCTTCCCCAGATGCTGCCTGACCTGCTGGGTGTTACTACAATGTTTCTATTTCAGCTGCTAGTGGAATACCTAAAAAAGACACAAAGTGCCGGAGTAACTTAGGCAGCATCTCTGCAGAACATGGAGAGGTGACGTTTTAGGTCAGGACCCTTCTTCAGACTCATCCTATGTACCACGGAATTCCTGGTTGTGGCTTAACTGGAATCATAAGATAACTTTTATGAGGCTTCGAGATAGGCACATGGAAGTGCAAGGAATAAAGGGATCATGTATAGGCAGATGCAATCAGTTTATATTGGCATCAGGTTCAGCACAAACATCACGTGCCAAAGGGCCTATACTGTCCTGTACTGTTCTATGGTCTATGCTTTACATTCTTCGAGCTGAGCTGGATGATAGGGTAGGGTGATAGTTTTGTGGTCATCTTGACTCAGCCTTACAGCAAGGTTGTGAAAGGACTGCTTCCGTTTAGGATTGTTATCAGGGGGAAGGCTGGAGTATGTAGATAGAAACCGGAGTTTGAGCACAAATGCTGCAAGTTTATCTTCAAATTATTTATTTGGAGGAACGCTTTACTCATCTGGCATCAGAAGTTGAACCACTCGTCTGACAGTTCAGTGGCAGTGCAGGGATCGAGCAACCCCTCACAACCAGTGAAAACTGCACACTTACTACTGAGCTGCAACCACATGCAGGAAAGGTGGCAGCTGACAGAACCCGTGGGCTCCGTTGTGCTGCGGGCTGATGCCTGGAGAGGCTCGCCGGCCGATTTTCTGCTGCAGCAGCACTGCAGTTCCTGCACCAGTGCACTCCAGTGTCGAGCGTCACATTGCCCACGTGACCAAAGTTAATGGGTCTGAACCCGTCCTTACATTGACAGATTTCGCCTTGGCTCGTTCTGCCTCAAACTTTGCAAACTCCTTCCGGTCATGGACGGTGATCAGCAGCTTCCAAATCAGCAAGGCCACCAGGCCCAGCAAGAGGATGACGCCCATCAGAGGCAGGACAATGATCAGCGGGTTCAGTCCGGGCTGGCACTCTAGTCAGAAAATGAAACCACCTGTATTAATACATTATCCTCTACAACCACTGGATACCAACATCTCTTTCAAGCTCGGCAAAAGCTATAGAAGCTGGAGGCTTCAGCAAGACCAAAAAAACATTAACTGCAGTAAAATCAAATGTAATTCATTACATTGCAGACGCCAGTGTGAAGTAACAAAGGATCCATGGACCTACAGTACGTCTACAGTAGTCCCTACTGCGTAAATACTCAGCTTAATGAACTCAGGCAAATGCTGCCATAAAGGATCACTGCATGGTTGTAAAGACAAGGTTCACAAAAAGCCAAAGATCATGTCTTAATATTTAGTGACACAAGGAACTGCGGATGCTGGAACCTTGAGCAGTGTTGGAGCAACTCAGTGGGTCTGGCAGCAACTATGGAGGGAATGGATAGGGGTGTTTCAGACTGAAGGGTCCCAACTCGAACCATCACCTATCCAGTCCCTCTACAGATAGCGCCTGACCCACTGTGATCCTCCAGCACTTTGTGGTTTTATCTCTGAATATTTTGTGTTGCTGCTTGCAGGTAGAAACTGTAGTCAGGCATTCTATGCTCTGCCAACTCAAGTGGTTTTGAATCTGTAGTACAGGTCTGTACAAATTACCTAATTCTAACTAAGATCTTACTGAGATCTACTTTTAACTAAGGTCCATGTTAATCAGCAGCTAATTAACCTACTTTTGCAAATTTAGCAGACAAATTTTCCAACTAAAAGAAACTTTATGCCATGGACAGTTCACGCAACCACTGTGTAACTCGGAGACCAAATGAACAGTGTTAAAGAAGACCAGCTCGGGGAAGAGGATAGGGGACGATTTCTGTGATCTGCTCAGATCTTTAGGGTGCAGGACTAGAGAGTTTCAAACTGTATTCTAAATAGAAAGAATAAACCACAGAGCACTGGGCTAAATAGTTTGGCAGTTGAAACATTGTTGAATGGTTATTGTAGAAGTTGGATTACTTTCTCCGGAACACCGGACGGAGGCTGAGGGGAGACCTACTTACTGTAAGTATATCCAATTATGACAGCTTAGATAGGGTAGACAGTCAGAACCTTTCCCCCAAGCTGGAAATGTCAAATACTAAAGGGCATAGCTGTAAGGTGAGAGGGATAAAGTTTAAAGGAGATGTGCGGGGCAAGTTTTTAAACACAGAGGGTGGGTGAGTGCATGGAATGTACTGCAGGGGCTGGTGGATGAAGCAGATACGATAGTGGCATTTAAGAGACTTTTGGATAGGCGTATGGATATGTAGTAAATGGCAGGATATGGATTATGTGCAGGCAGATAAGAGATGGTCTTGGCACTGTGTTTGGCACAGACATTGTGGGCAGTTCCTGTGCTATGTTCCAAGTAGAAAATGTGCAACAGAAACAAGCGAGAAGGTGTGAAAGAAGAGACCTTTATTTTTTCCACATTGGGCTGAGACAAACATAATGCTCAGGTAGATGACTGAGGGACTTTGATATGTGTGCAGCAAATCTTTCTCAAGCGTAAATATCTTTGGAACAACCAGGAGGGAAAGAGTTCTGGAAGTATGATAATTGCAGGGTGTTACAGGAACCAAGGCTGACTGCAACACACTTTGGTTTAGAGTAATTACATGATGAGATCAGAAAACATCCAAGGTATTGACATGAAGAGATACAGTGGATGATTAAAGACACACAGAAGGAGCAAACTGAAGTAGTAATGAAAAGACAATGCAGCAACAGAGCAGTGGAAGAATTGGAGGAGGTGGTGTCGGAAGGAACAGCAAATGCTGGTTTAAACCAAAGATAGACACAAAATGCTGGAGTAACCCAGCAGGACAAGCAGCTTCTCTGGATCGAAGGAATGGGTGACGTTTTGGGTCGAGACTGCCGGAAGGGTCTCGACCCCAAACGTCAGTCTGAAGAAGGGTCTCGATCCGAAACATCACCCATTCCTTCTATCCAGAGATGCTGCCTGTCCCGCTGAGTTACTCCAGCATTTTGTGTCTATCTTCGAAGAAATTAAGGAAGTGGGAGTTTGGGGACAAGCTGAACTAATTCCTTTGCAGGAAGTAGGTGGTGGTTCCAAAGCCACTGACTGTGGAAATCACAGGAAGTATAAAACTGAAAAGAGGATTAATATGAGGAGCAAGATTCTGTTAACACCAGGAATAAATAAGGAAAGTACTTGTGTACTTATGAGAAACAAGCGGTAAATGTTATGGAAAAATAGCTGCTATTGGAAAAGACAAGCATGCTGTGGATCCCAAAACATTTATAAAGATGTGAAGTTGAACGGTTAAACCCCTGTCCCATGGTACGAGTTCATTCCAAGAGTTCTCCCGAGTTCGCCCTGATTCGAACTCGGAGATTTACTGTAATGGCCACTCGTCGGTACTCGGGGCTCTCGTGGACATTTTTCATCATGTTAAAAAATCTTCACGAGTCTTCCCGTGCTTACCTGCCGTTAGCGAGTCTTCCCGAGTACCTGCCGTTAGCGCCAAGAGACGTCCCCGAGCTCCGACGTACCCACTACGTTCATTCTCCCTGCTTACCACGAGTTTGATTTTTTTTAAACTCGGGAGTGCTCTTGGAATGAACTCGTACAGTGGGACAGGGCTTTTAGCTATCAGGAACCCAAGGAAGGTGGATACAGCTAAAGATAGGCAACATGTAGACACATAGGGGAAGGGTTTGAAGCCTTAATGAGAAAGCTAACTATGGACCTAAATCAAGGATTAGGTGCAATTGTGAATTACTCACTACCTACAGGGGCAGTAACTACAGGGTTACTAATGTTATACCGAAACAGCAGGGATTAGAGTATCACTTGCGGCTCCCGGTCCACAACACTCTCTCCTGCCTTCCCAACATGCAACCGTCAGGGAGATATGCTCACTTGTGCATATCTGGGTCGCAATAAGATGATTGTGGGCAACTTTGGGGGAAAAGTGCATGGGAGTGGCTCGAGCTATTTTCAACTGCAGATTCGCACCCTCCTGAAAACTATGATTCCAGGAATCTACGATTCACCCTGTGTGTATTCGTTACCAGCGAAACAGAGAAAATACAAGTAACTAGACAGTTAAAGCAGATCAATCCAACTCAAAGAATAATTGCTTTTTCAAACCTGGCTCTTTAATGACTGACAGAATGGATTTTCCATTTGGTTCTTCATGATAACCAAAGTGAACGATGCAGCCGTTCTGGTCTTTGTAGCTGCAGACGACACCATCCTTGGTTTTCATGTCTACCGAGTGATAAGCACAAACAAAAACAAAAAATCAGACAGTGCAACTCAGAGTGAAATGCTGAACAAACAAACTCAAGAACACAATTGTTCATTGAAGAGAGTGTTAGTGCTCCAGCGTTTGCTTCAGTCTCTACAATCCATCCTCACACTCTGAGCAAAAATAACCCTGAGCAGCTATATTGAATTTTAGAATTAGAGTCTGAAGAAGGGTTTCGGCCCGAAACGTCGCCTATTTCCTTCGCTCCATAGATGCTGCTGCACCCGCTGAGTTTCCCCAGCAATTTTGTGTACCTTGAATTTTAGACTATCGCCTTCTAGCACTACAGTGCAGAAACAGGCCCTTCGGCCTACCGAGTCCATGCCGACCAGTTCAGTTCAGTTTAGTTTATTGTTACGGGTACCGGGGTAGAGTGTAAAGCTCTTGTTTTGTGTGATTACCCCGTACACTGACACCATCCTGCACACATTTTATAATTTTTACCAAAGCCAATTAACCTTTGGAGTGTGGGAGGAAACCAAACCACCCGGAGAAAAGCCATACGGTCACAGGGAGAACGTACAAACTCCATGCAGACAGCACCGGTAGTCAGGATCGAACCTGAATCTCTGGCGCTGTAATGCAGCAACTCTCGCGCTGCATCACCGTGCCGCCCACAGTGTGTTGTCCCCAATCCTATCCATCTTCTCCCCCACCCTTGCTGCAACCCAAATACAGCCCCTTTCTTCTCTTCCCCAGGTCTGGTCTTTGACCTGAAATGTTAATTCTGCTTCTCTCTCCACAGATGCCGCCTGACCTGCTGAGTGTCTCCAGCATTTTCTGTTTTTACTTCAGATTTCGTAAATGAACGATTTTTTTGATTATTATTACCAAGGAAGAGCGAAGTGAGTAGGACTCTGGCTCGGGAGAGGAATCACCCTGGTACCATTCCATCCACGGGTGGCTCATGTAACTGAAGCCTCACAACTCTGGTAACCCAGGTTCAACCCTGGCTTTGGCTGCTGTCCGCGTGGAGTTTGCATGTTTTCCATAACCTAGTAGGCTTCCTCTCTGTTCTCTGGTTTCCACCCATGTCTCAAAAAAGTGCTGGTTGGCAGGTTCATTGACCACTGCTAATTGTCCCCAATGTGGAGGTGAGTGGTAGAATCTATGGGGCCAGAATGGAAACAGGGCGGCATAGTGGCAAAGCAGTCGAGTTGTTGCCAGAGACCCGGGTTTGATCCTGACTACGGGTGATGTCTGTACGGACTTTGTATGTTCTCTCCGTGACCGCGTGGGTTTTCTCCAGATGCTCCAGTTTCTTCCCACATTCCAAAGATGCGTGGGTTTGGCTTCTGTGAAATGTCTCTAGTGTGTAGGATAGAGCTCAAGTACTGCCGATTGCTAGTTGGCGTGGAGTCGGTGGGTCAAATGGCCTGTTTTCATGCTCTATCCCTAAACTAATCTAAATAAAAAGGAGACATAAAGAATTGCAGTTCCTGGAATCTTAAGAAAAACAAAATGCTGGAAGAACTCAAAAGGTCTGGCAGCATCTATGGAGGGAATGGAGAGACAATATTTTGGGATGGGAAATAAAATATTTTAGGGTAGGATTGGTGTAAAAATGTGTAGGAAGGAACTGTAGATGGTGTAACTCAGCGGGTCAGGCAACATCTCTGGAGAAAAGGAATAGATGATATTTCGGATCGGAATCCTTCTTCAGACAACATGGGTAAAAATGGGTAGTTGATGGTTGTTGTAGAGGTGGTGGGTTGAAAGTCTTACCTCCATGTTGTATCTCTGTGTGGTTATTACATATTTAGGTTATCAGAGTCCCTGCATTATTTACAGAGAAATACAAATCCATAACAGCTCAGGACTTGCTGTTCTAGGCTGAGCTTTCAGTATGTTTTCTGTTGGCTGGGTTGTGATTGATGAATTGGAGATGGATTGGACTGGGGCAGGCAGGGCCCGACACCAGGCGCTCACTGTTCCTCTCCCAAGCCTCAGGCACACGGCAGGGCTGGGGCAGGTCTAACAGCACTGCCAACCTACACACTTACCCACGGTCTCCACAATCCGGATCTCATCCCTGCACACCTTCTCACACTTGCCCTCGTCCTTCAGCTCGCCCGTGTCAAACACCTTGCACTCCACGCATTTTCTGTGAGGGGAGGGGGGGAGGAATGGGAAGCACACGATTTACACAGGCATGAAAAGAACAGACCAAGTGTTCTCTCGGACTCTTCCCCCTGGTCCTGGCTGTGACCAGGTGCCGAGGTGGGGGAGCGGCAGGTTAGGGGTGAGGGAGGGATGGAGTGAGGGGGAGGGGGGGAATGAGGTGAGGGGGAGATGGGGGGGGGGGGGGGGGGGGGATGGGGAGAGGGGGGGAGAGAGAGGGATGGGGAGAGAGTGAGGGATGGGGAGAGAGAGAGGGATGGGGAGAGAGAGAGGGATGGGGAGAGAGAGAGGGATGGGGAGAGAGAGAGGGATGGGGAGAGAGAGAGGGATGGGGAGAGAGAGAGGGATGGGGAGAGAGAGAGGGATGGGGAGAGAGAGAGGGATGGGGAGAGAGAGAGGGATGGGGAGAGAGGGATGGGGAGGGGGGGAGGGATGGGGAGAGAGAAAGGGATGGGGAGGGGACGGAGGGATGGGGGGGGGGATGGGGAGAGGGAGGCAGGCATGGTGGGGGGGGGGGGGTTGCAGGAATGGAGAAACTTACTTCTTGAAGGTGCAGGCATCGGGACAGGTGGGGCATTTCTCACACAGGTCACCGTACGCCCCTCCTTCACAAACGCACTTCCCGCACTGACAATTGCCCCGGCTGTGACACATAGACCCCACGGGGGGCCGACAGCTCCCGGTCTTCGTGCTACAGTTGCAGAAACTGTCCGTCCAGTCCGGCAGGCACCTGCACTCTCCACACTGACACTGGCCATTGCCTGCGGTGAGACACACAGTCCCGATCAGTGGTGCTCCCCTGAACAACACCCGCCTGTATACACAGCTCACCCCCACTCCACAATGCTTTTTTTTTTTACAACTTACCGCAGCCAACTAACCTACAAAACTGTACATCTTTGAGGAGTGGGAGGATACCGACGCAAAATAGTCACAGAAGTCTGAGCGTCAGGAGATGCCCCTGAGAGGAATAGACTGAGAAATAAACCATGATAAAGGGTGAAAGAAACAAAGTCACAGATAAGGTGGACACTCAGAACAATCCCCCCCAGGATGAAAATATCAAGAACTAGAGATCACAGCTTGAAGGTGAGAAAGGCAACGTTTAAAGGGGATGCGCTGAGCAAGTTTTTTTTTAAATAGATTATGGTGGAAGTTAGGAATGCGCTGCCAGGGGTGGGTGGTAGAGGCAGATACAGTAGTGACTTTTGAAATGATTTTAGACAGGGACAGTACATGTATATACAGGGAATGCGGGCAAAGGAGATTAGTTTAACTTGACATGGTGCTCGGTATAGACATTGCGGGCTGAAGGGCCTGTTCCTGTGCTGCACTGCTGTATGTTCGGAGAGGAAGGGGGAAGATTAGAGAAATGCAAACGAGCAGGGACAGAAGGAATAACAAAATAAGAAAAGGAATGTGACATGATCAAGGGAGTGTGAGAAAATGTACGAGAAAGAACACAGTGATGAGATGATGATGATGATGATGAAAGACCAGGGCATATTCCATTTGTCTTCTACCAAGCTAGCAGTTCCACAATACAATTAGAATGGTGGAACTGACTCATCAGGGTAATTAATCTCTGTTAATTAGTGACATTAGACCCAGACTTGACAACGATAGTGGAAGGCTTTGGGAAGGACAGATCCCAAGTCACTTGTTCCTCTGCAGCAAATTACAATTACGGCACAACACATTACTCATGTATTACGTGTACTCAAGATGTTATCTTTAAAGCTACAACTATCGTAAAAAAAGGGACAATAAAAGAGCATGAGGGTGAGGGCCCATCACTGCTGTAGCCTGAGGAAACAATTCATCTTTCCACACGCACATGGATAGCCTCCTGCGGCAGACTCTCCACCTCCTTTCATCCATGAGCTCAGGTGGCACTGAATAACCCTGGGGAAGTCCGTCACTTCCCAACCTGGGAATGTTATCTCGAAAATGGCGAGAAGCAGAAATGATGATTTCAATCATCAGGTAAACTAAGATCCCTGCCGCCACCCTGTTGTGATGAACTTCCTCGCTTTTGTGCATTCACAGAGGGGAAGTGTGCATTCTGGATTGGAAACACTGAAATTCATCTGGTAAATGCGGAAGTGGGGATTGACAAGTCAGATCAGATCCCTGGCCCAGAATACATGAAACTGCGAACTCAGCCAAGTTATTCATGGAATTCTTTTTGTTTTTTCTATGATTTGACTCGTGTGAGTGAAGTTCTGGGGGAAGGTACAACTCTAGTCTAGGCGAGCCCAAATGAACAAAAATAACTGACGGCCTCATCTCTACATTTAAAAATCATCTGGACATATGCATCGATAGGAAAGGTTTAGAGGGATATGGGCCAAACGTGGGCAAATGCGAGTAGGTTAGACATGGCATCTTGGACTGGAATGATGAGTTGGGTGGAAGGGTCTGTTTTTGTGCAACTATGACTATAAGATGTTTCCTGAAACCATAAGTCGCAAGATGTATCATGACTCCAGGGCCTGGATTTTGATGAGTGTTACGAAACATTAATTATCTGTCATTGATAATTAAAATGATTTCACACAGAGCGGAACACCCACGTATTGCAAATGATATCGGAATGAATCAATGACCAACATTGCACTTGATGGAGAGCAGGCAGTATGAGTGTGCAATGTCCAAATATAATGATCCAACCATTAGTGGTGTTCCCACGCAGTCTGGCACAGCATATCTGTGGGAGATTTAATGGAGCTATTACAGGTTGCTATCCATGAAGACTTCCGTGACATATTTCTAAATGGGTCTACATTTTTCCTGAAGGCCATTTATTTTTTCAATGCATTCTTCAAACTATCAATCTAAAAAAAAAAAAACTGGAAGGTATCAATGAATGGAACATGCAGGTATGTACGAGGTTTGGTCTGGTACAGTGCCAAGTGTTCTGTGTGGCACATCAGCAGTGGGTGAACAATTCCTGGCTTTCGTTAGAAAACATAGCCAGAAGCAGGAATGGTCATAGACTTGGCCCAAACCATTCATCGGAGGTGATATTTTGGAGACTTCCACTGGGTTTCCCAATCTAATGTGGAATCGGGTACTGAGACAGAAGAGAATTCACCCTCCCCCCCCCCCATACAGCCAGCGCCAGAGCATCATTTAACATTCTTCTGATAAGAGGTTAATCAAGACCCTGCCTATTCTCTAAGGAGGCCATTATTAATTCAATGATACTTTATTGTCGCATGTACCTAGGTACAGTGAAATGTTTTTGTTCTGCATACGATCCAGTAAAATCATATAGTAGACCTCACCTAGGCTGTACACAAGTATCGCCATGCTTGGCATTGACAAAAGATGAGTCGTTCTTAAGTTCCACCTAATAGCTAGCTCCTCCATCAATATTTTTATTAGGGATAGGTATTGGACTGAACACCGTGCCCACCAGGTTCAAGAGTAGCTTCTTCCCAACCAACAACACTGCAAAACACTAATTTCATGGACTGTCTTTGGTTGAACTAAAGACTTTGGGTTATTTTGTACTAGCCTTGGGGTTATTCATTTATTGATTTTTTGTTTATTATATATTATATATGGATATTGTGTTTACAGGCCCGTTATGCTGCTGCAAGTAAGAATGCCTTTATTCCTTGTCGGCACATATGACAATGAAATGCTCTTGACTCTTGATCACATTGATGTATGTGGGATTGTTTCAAAGACCAGTAACAACAGCTTGAGACTCAGGGTTGTACAGGATTTCCTCTCTCCTATTTTCATGTTTCTCCATTTGCAATGAAAATAAAACCAATGTTATTTTCCACCATTCTCCCTTTTATGCAAGGCACCCTTTATCTCTACCCACACACACACACACACACACACTCTATGTCAATGTACAGATCAGATTCTGTGCACAGCGTGATGATCCATTCACTCCGTTAAACAGATGTTGTTTGTGGTCACGTCAGTGGAGGTTCTGACAATCCCCACAACAGCTTGCATTTGTGAAGCACCATTACCGCTCCAATGTCCCAATTCACTTCACATTAGACAAGAGCAGACTTCGAGCCAAAGGGCAGGTATCAGAGGAGTAAACTTGAACTTGTCTGAAAAGTGAGTTTTAAGAAGTTGTTTTAAAAATACAGTACGGGAACAGGAAATTTACAAGTTCCCTCCTGTCATAAGAAATAGAAACAAGAGTGGACCATTTGGCCCCTCATGTCTAGCAATGTCACAAAATGTTGAGATTTTAAAAATCAAGTCTGCAATTTATCCCATCAGATAAAGCATAAAAAGAAGTTTAATTTGACACCTAATTCACTTTCATATCTTCAGTATTAAAAAAGTTATGGCCATTTTCATACTCGGAAATTAGCATCTTGTTCCCTATTGATTTTCCATTAACTTAACACAAAAGCTGCGATCGAGGACAGTCTAAAGCCCATAACTTTATTAAAAATTAAGAGAACTGAAAGAAATTTTCAGTTATTATAGATTGAAGCATTCTGAAACAAATATTAAACAATCTTACTTGGATGACCTGAAATTGAAGCATATAATTAATTAGTTACCCAATTGTAGCTAATTCCAAAATTCAATTACTAGATCTAAACATCTATCCATTTCTTAAGGAAAGATTAACATTTTTAAATAGCCTAAGTGTCCAAAGAACATTCATACAAGAATTCACAATAAAACATGATTTTAAAATCTCATTGACATTAATTTATAGGCCAAATGGAAGGGATTTAGTGTTCAATTGCTGTAAATTAATGGCCATTTAAATCAGCCATTAAATGGGATTCTGTGGAACGCGCTGGTTTAGAACGTTGCCATTGCGGTGAATTTGTACCCCATGTCGGCATGAAAGATACTGCCGGTTCAGATGGGCCCCCAAGTCAGCTACTCGCAACATTAAATTTTGTATAAAGGGATCTTGAGAAGCCCTTTTTAATGTAAAAATAAACAACCTACCTTGCGTTGTCCCCTACATGAGATCCGTCCCGTTGTCGGGGTCGCGGCTTTAGAGGATGATTTTTAATCTACTATAACAATTAAATAACCCAATTTAGTTTAAAAATACGTGCAGCGAACGAATTTCGCAGCGATTTTTCATCAGCAACTAAGTAGGCTGAACAACATCGATTTCAACAGCCTAGAGAAAATCGCGTTTTAAACCCGCCCCCACTCTCAAAGGCGCCAAAGTCGCGCACACGAGCAGCGGCAGAACTGCAGCGCTGCTGAAGGTAAGTTTTGCAACATACCTATGATGGCTGCCCCAAATATTTAATATCGCAGTTGATCCTCTATCTTGGACCTGCTTTCTTGAATGAACTCCGAATCCCTCGATGCTTTTAATATCTAAGAATCTGTTCAAAGTTGTCAAGTTTTAAATATTCTTTCTGCACATTTTGCTCTGATTGGTAAGAACGCATGAAGGTGGGTTCAATAATCAAAACTGAATCAATAAGTCAGTAGTTTCCAGGAGAAGTCTTGCATTAATTACCCACTGAAGAGCATTCCTGACCGGAGGTCTTGGTTTCCGAGCTGAATTTCACAACACTTGAAATTCCATGGCCGGGGTGTGGAGGGGGGATGGTGGGGGGGTGTCAGAGGGTGGGCTGGAGTGACAGATGGGAGGGTGATGTAAATTCTCTTCTTTGTCAGTCATCAGTTCTTCTCAACAGAGTTGGTTGCATGGAATGAGCTGCCAGAGGAGGTACTGGAGGCGAGTACAATAACACCATTTAAAAGATACCTGCACAGGTACATGGAGAGGAAAGGTTAAGAGGGATTTGTGCCAAATGTGGGCACATTGGACTAGCTTAGATGGGGGCATCTAGGATTGAATTGGGCCGAAAGGCCTGTTTCTATGCTGTCGGACCATATGATTCTAACTCGGAGGCCTTCAAAGATACTTGAAGAGACAGAAAATTGACATAGACTGAGGCCATTGCATTACCACTACTGTTCAAAAGTTTTTGGAAAAGGTTTACTAGATTAGAAACCCCTAGTGTAAATTCCATTAATGTATCCCTGATAAAGAAAGGACTTTGTTCTGTTGCAGCTGCACCACACCCCCACAGAACATGCCCCTGATGCCCCAGAATAACCATTCAATGTGTGGAGTAAAGAATTTAAAAAAGTGAAATCCTGCATTAAGTTTGACAAAACTGCACCAATGTCCATGTTTCCATTTACCTGTTGCTGAAAATTGTTCCAAATCCATCCTTACCTGTCTGCAAAAACTGAAAGTTCAACAAAAGCATTGTTCCTGTGCTGCACAGATCCACGTTCTATGTAATTCTTACCATCAGATTTGCCATATAAAGAGCCATTGAAAATGTTTAAATTCTCATTATTTGTAGCTGTTTAAGTTAAAATGGTTCAACTGCTAAAATTAGCTTTAAAAAAAAATGCTTGATAAGGTAAGATTTTGATAAACACAACGTCTTAGGTTTATCAAGTTTCCCAAGGACTTTGACCTTGGGAAACACAAAGTGTTTTACATGTGCACATCGAAGAGGAATTACAACTATTATAGAACCTGCAGCAAACCATCTGTAGCATGGTTATAAAGTAGCGCAGGTGGAAGATCTGAGCTCAGAACTTGACTTCAGATTAGGGGTTTGCAGGAAGAAAGTGTCACAGGTTATTAGTCAAACTTATATTACCAAGAAATTGAATTCACGGTCATTGGGAGCTATATATTGCACAAATAGAGTCAGAGTCACGCAGCACAGAAACAGGCCCTTCGGCCCAACTCGTCTATGCCAACCAAGATGACCGATCCAAGCTAGTCCGATTTGCCCATATCCCTCTAAACTTTTTTTATCCATGTTCCTGTACAAGTGGTCTTTTAAATGCTGTTTATAGTACCTACCACAACTACCTCCGATGACCTGCTAAAATATGGGGAATTGAGGAAAAAGTATGCTTCAAACAAAATTCTTAGTGCTTGTCCTGGTCCAAGGGTTGATGTGTTAACTGTGTACTTTTTGATGGCTGCTGCTTGCTGTGATCATATCTATCATTACATTTAGACTCTGGGAACAGAGTCTGAGAATAGTCATAAAGAGCTCTCCCTGTAACAAGGGCTCACAGCTGAATAAAAGGATGCCCTGTAATTGAGGGAAAATGCCAGATATAGGGGGTGAGATGGGGAAATGCAAGCCCACATTGTGTCTGGTTCCTCTTTTGGCTCTCGATGATTCTCTACACGGTTTCTATCCTGTGTTGAGAGTGATTCCATTGCCAGTGTGCACTAAGGACTCATCATACTGGTAACAATCACAGCAGGTGTCTGCGCAGTGAATTACATAGAAGGGCATTACCATTAGGGACAATGAAGCCTGGCAGATGAAGAGAATGCTGAGGAGACATCAATTCTTAGCTCCGTGCTGATCCATTGCAGAACATGCTCCTTGCATTACACCTATTGCAAACTTGAGTGAGATGAAACCTTTAAAAGGACACTGATCTGATAATCTGATCTGTATTTATGCCTACAATATTCTGTTGTGCTGCAGCAAGCAAGAATGTCATCGTCCTATCTGGGACACATGACAATAAACTCTCTTGACTTGACTAAAATATAATTTCTGCTGTTAATCGCAGAAATGGTTGCTGTGCACTGGATGGTACCTTCAGATGCATGTCTACTGTTGGGGGAAATGCACTGGTCGCAAACGGAAAGCATTGCTGGAAATGTCCAGGCCATTTTCCTCATTGTCACTGATCAAAACATAAATAATCACTGGGTGGATCTAATGCATGCAGAACATCAGTGAGTTTCATGTAAAGGACATGCCTAATTTAATTTAGTTGAGTGTCGCGTACACTGAGGTACACTGTAAAGCTTTTTGTTGTTGCATTCTGTCCAGTCAGCAGAATGACTATACATACTTACAATCAAGCTGTCCACAGTGTACAGATGCAGGATAAGGAGAATAATAGTTAGTGCAAGATACTAGTCTAGTAAACACGATTAAAGATACTGTGAGGGTCTCCAATGAGGTAGATGGTAGCTCAGGAAGGACCCTCTCTTATAATTTTGAGGCATATATAACTGTGCCAAGATATTTGGGTTAGTCACAGGACGAGAAATGATGAAAAGAAGCCTGTTGCCCCAGGGAAGACAAAGGCAAGAATAATCAGCCAGCTCGTCCCACCTCAAACACACACACACACACCGCTGTATTTCACTCACCCGAGCACATTTTCCCGTTGTGACGTCCACAGGAAAAGTCATCGCACTCGCAGAACTGTCCGGATATGAGGCCATGGCCAATGCTGTGGCAGACACACTGTCCACAAATGCACTCTCCGCGGTTGCTGCAAATGGGGTCGCCTTTCTTGGGCGAGCAGGTTTCCTGTGTAGTCAACAAGCTATCCCCTTCCTTGCACTCGCAGGACGGCCCAAAGCGGCCAGGGAGGCACTTGCACACTCCGCACTCGTACGTCCCGTTGCCGTTGCTGCACAGCATGCTGTTCTCCGCCGCTTCACTCTCACACTGGCAGCTACAACTGAAATTAACCGTGATCTCCAGACTATCCTTGAACAAAATCGGCTTCAGCGTAAATGTCTTCACCTGCTCATCCTTTGGACACTCCCTGGCCTCCAGTTTCACTGTGAAATTCACCTGCAGGGAGAGCGAGAAAGAATTTTGATTGACAGGTGCGGCAATGGAAACACACCCTTTGGCCCAGCGAGTCCACGCTGACCATCGATCACCCGTTCACACTAGTTCTATGCTATTCCACTTTTCCATTCACTCCCTACAGAAGTCAATTAACCTATAAACCTTTGGGATGTGGGAGGAAAATGAAGCATGCGGAGGAAACCCACATGGTCACAGGGAGAACGGGCTAACTCCACATAAAGAGCACCCAAGCTCAGAATCGAACCTGTGGCTCTGGCGCCATGAGGCAGCAGCGCTACACTGTGTCACCATTGATTTACATAAAGCCTAGCTTTGCTGAAGTACTTTGTGTCCAATGGATTGCATGGTCATTGGCAGTGAATATGATGACAACTACATCAGTCAGCAGCCCGTAAATGAATAACCAGAACCATCATTGAAGAAAATGATTAATGACAGGATAGGGATTGACGCAACTAACCACTTTTCTTCAAACTGTGTTAAGACACAATGATTCATAGGTTGCATTACACTGTAGCTTGGGATAATTATCACAGTTAGCATTCTATATGCTGATATTATTCCATTTACAGTATACCCAAAGTTACAGATGGGTCGTGTTTCTAGAAAAACATCCACATTGCGATTCCTTCCCCCAACACAAATTTGTTGTTGTTTTTCATTTTGTGTTTCCTTAGTTACTTTTTCCTCATAAATTCCGTAAGATTCAAATTTTTCCCATATCTCAAATGTTAAACATTCCACAAAGGCGGATTTTCATTACCTGAAATGCCATAACGTATGTATAACTATAGTACCGTGGGCTGTTATTATTCATGCAAGGTGAGGCTTCTTTGCTCTCTGAGTGCTCTGCCACAGAAGGTAGTTGAGGCCAGTGCTTTGGCTATATTTAAGAGGGAGTTAGATGTGGCCCTTGTGGCTAAAGGGATCAGGGGGTATGGCGAGAAGGCAGGTACAGGATACTGAGTTGGATGATCAGCCATGATCATATTGAATGCCGGTGCAGGCTCGAAGGGCCGAATGGCCTACTCCTGCACCTATTTTCTATGTTTCTATGTTTCACCATACGATGTTATGAGTGGGATCCTGTTAACCTGTGAATTGTTGACACTGTGGTCTATTATATTGATATCCATTACCTTATCACAAATGTTGTGGAGATTGACTGTATTGTGTGAACTTCTATTACGCTGTCCAAGCTGTACATCTCTGGACTATGTCTCCAAGGTCTGTTACTATTTTCTATTTGTCAATACAGGTATAGATCACCAGTACCTTAGAAGATGATGCTATTCCTTCAGGTCGTCTGCTCTGCTATTACAGTGTGGGCCAGTAGCTCTCTAATCCTTTATTCAGATTAGTTTATTGTGATGTATATCAGGGTGCAATGAAGTTCTTTGTTTGCATTAAGCTCATAGAGCGTACAGTATGCATGATAGTGATTAACAAAAAAATATACAACAATGATTGAAGTGTAAAAACGAATAACCAAATGAGGGAGAGTTAAGAGTAAGAGTAAGTGACAGCAATTTTGGGAAGGGGTGTGAAAGAGGATCAGGAGTCTAATAGCGGTGGGGAAGAAGCTGATCTTAAGTTTGAAGCTGTTCTTGTCCTAACTTTCAAGCTCCCATTTCTTCTCTCAATCAGTAGAAGAGAGAAACGGAAGTGGTCAGGATGGAAGGCATCCTTGATAATACTGCCAGCCTTCTTGACGCAACACATCATGAAGATGCACTGGATGGAAGGATGGAATGAACCTGTGATGCTCTGGGCTGTGTTTACCACTCTTTGCAGGCTCAGGCAGTCCTGAGCAGCGCAGGTGCCATACCAGGCTGAGATGCATGCTGCCAGAATACCTCTATTACACATCAGTGCACGTTTGAGGGAATACTCGTGGACATGCTGAATTTTCTCAGAAGCTGAAAAAAAAGTAAATACGTCGATGCACTTTCTTGATCACCGCATCATTGTGAAAGATCCAGGTGGTCGTTGATGATATGGATGTCAAGAAATTTGAAGTTGTTTCTGTTGCATTTCCATTGATGAGGACAGGGTTGTGTTCACCCCCTCGATTCCTTCGGTCAACAACCATCACCGTAATCTTGCTGTTTGTTGTTCTGGCACCATGACCCAAGATCTCTGATCTCTGTCCATCACACCATTGCTGCATGGTAAGATCAATTTCTGCTCTCTGTTAGTTTTCTGATCTGCCATTGTTGGTTGATAGTTTGCTACTTGTTAGTAATTCTCGACTCAATTATGATGCAGATTGATAGTTCTCAGATCCTCTATTACAGCACAGGTCAATGGTTTTATACTCTACTATCACAGACAGGTTTGATAGTTCTCTGCTCTGCCATTACCTGATACTTACACTCTGCTTGGGAGGTTCCAGCATTTCCAGATTGTGTGAACTTCTATTAAACTGTCCAAGCTGTACATCTCTGGACTATGTCTCCAAGGTCTGTTACTATTTTCTATTTGTCAATAGAAGTATAGATCACCAGTACCTTAGAAGATGATGCTATTCCTTCAGGTCATCTGCTCTGCTATTACAGTGTGATCTCCCGGTGGCTCAGCACGTCAACTTTCCCTCCCATTCCGAATCCGATCTTTCTGTCCTCGGCCACCTCCATGGCCAGAGTGAGGACCACCGTAAATACTGTTTTCACCATATTTCACTTGGGCAGTTTGCACCCCAGCGGTATGAACATTGACATCTCTAATTTCAGGTGGTCCTTACTTTCTCCTCCCCCTCTCAGCTCTCCCTCAGCCCCCTGGCTCCTCCTCTTCCTTTCTTCTCTTTCCCCCCCCCCCCCTCACATCAGTCTGAAGAAGGGTTTGCCTATTTCCTTTGCTCCATAGATGCTGCCTCACCCACTGCGTTTCTCCAGTATTTTTGTCTACCTCCAGTTTGGTTTATGTTGGTGTTGAGTGGACTTTGGGCACGGTCGACATGAAATTCAGAATGAAGCGACGCTAGATTTCTAAACTGGTGTATTGACCCCTTGGCTTCTTCATTGCTTGCAATAACAAAAATGTGTAAACTGTGCGACAATAATTTTATTCTAGTCTTAAATTAATAGCAACTTTATGATGTGAAGTAGAAAAAAAAAACTGGAAAGATTCTCTGTTGCTCTGCTCCGAGTCAGAGAAAAATCAGACAACCTGAAATCGGATTATGCTCATTTCAGTACATGACAGTGAAGTCACATATGAAGGGCATGACGCAGAGTCATGACCACTTCCAGGTAGTTTCATATCACTCTGGAAATGGGACTGTGTACTTGCCAGTGTTTTGTTCCTGGACTAGTAGGGCATTAATCCATTGAAGCAGACCTCGGTCAAAAATCATTTCCATGGAGAGGTCCAAGTGGGATCTATTGCATCCCAATGCCACCTGCACTTAGCACACTGGCTCCCCACGAACTCTGCCAGAGCACAGAAACACAAGAAAACAGGAGCAGGAGTAGGTCAACCGCCCCACCATTCAATATGATCATGGCTGACCTGCCCCCCAGACCTCCCTCACTTCCCTGATATCTCAAACAGTTATCCTTGTCCACGATCCAGCCTACAGGTCCTCTGGGGCAGCAACTTCCAGAGATTCATTACTGTCTTAGTGAAGACATTTCAGTGCATCACCTGGATGTGAATATCCTGCTGCAAGAAAACTGCCACCACAGGTGAATGAAGTCAACGGCATTGATGGAGAAGGAACAGAAAGCCAATTGTAATGGCATTGGAAGAAGAAAGAAAAGTGAAGCATCTCATGGAGTGTGAACATTAACCTAGCCTGTTATTACTTTATAATTCTTTCTGAAGTTGCTGGTCAAATCAAACCCAAGCCCTTAGGCTTTACAAGGAGCCTGGCACTGTAAGCATTAAGATATGTTGTTAATCCTAATGGAACAAAGGCTTGTGCAATGCTCTGGTGGCCTTTTATCACATTAATTCATTACCATCTCAGGCTCATGGGCCTTAAACACACTAATTAAACTCACTCTGTAGTTGGGAAGTGCTGCAATTTTGACTTTAATAAATCCTTGTTACAAAAGAATTAAGACTTGAATGCATTTGATTGCGTCACGTTGAGGTTGGTTGGACTTTGAGCTTTAGAATTAACCCCTGGCACCCAGAAGGAGAGTGGTTGCCATTGTGTCTTTTGCCAAGGTAGGTCAGGAACTCAGTTTAGAATGGGTCACCTCAGTATATATTCTCCAGAGTTTAAGACTGAGTGGCCTTGGTCTACATTTCTCCAAAATGACCTTTTAAAAATAATAGGTACACAAAATTGCTGGGGGAACTCAGCGGGTGCAGCAGCATCTATGGAGCGAAGGAAATAGGCGACGTTTCGGGCCGAAACCCTTCTTCAGACTGATAGGGGGTGGGGAAAGAAAGAAGGACAAAGGGAGGAGGAGGAGGAGCCCGAGGGCGGGCGGATGGGAGGAGACAGCTAGAGGGTGAAGGAAGGGGAGGGGGGGAGGGGACAGCACGGGCTAGCCAAATTGGGAGAATTCAATGTTGATGCCAAGGGGACGCAAGGACCCCAGACGGAATATGAGGTGCTGTTCCTCCAATTTCCGCTGGTGCTCACTCTGGCAATGGAGGAGACCCAGGACAGAGAGGTCGGATTGGGAATGGGAGGGGGAGTTGAAGTGCTGAGCCACCGGGAGATCAGGTAGGTTATTGCGGACTGAGCGGAGGTGTTCGGCGAAACGGTCGCCCAACCTACGCTTGGTCTCACCGATGTAGATCAGCTGACATCTAGAGCAGCGGATGCAGTAGATGAGGTTGGAGGAGATACAGGTGAACCTTTGTCGCACCTGGAACGACTGCTTGGGACCTTGAATGGAGTCGAGGGGGGAGGTGAAGGGACAGGTGTTGCATTTCTTGCGGTTGCAACGGAAAGTGCCCGGGGAGGGGGTGGTGCGGGAGGGAAGTGAAGAATTGACGAGGGAGTTGCGGAGGGAGCGGTCTTTGCGGAAGGCAGACATGGGGGGAGATGGGAAGATGTGGCGAGTGGTGGGGTCACGTTGGAGGTGGCGGAAATGGCGGAGGATTATGTGTTGTATTTGCCGGCTGGTGGGGTGAAAGGTGAGGACCAGAGGGACTCTGCCCTTGTTGCGTGTGCGGGGATGGGGAGAGAGAGCAGCGTTACGGGGTATGGATGAGACCCTGGTGTGAGCCTCATCTATGGTGGCGGAGGGGAATCCCCGTTCCCTGAAGAACGAGGACATTTCCGATGCCCTGGTATGAAATGTCTCATCCTGGGAACAGATGCGGCGTAGGCGGAGGAATTGGGAGTAGGGGATGGAGTCTTTACAGGGGGCAGGGTGGGAAGACGTGTAGTCCAGATAGCCATGTGAGTCAGTGGGTTTATAATGTATGTCGGTCAGGAGTCTGTCCCCTGCGATGGAGATGGTGAGGTCAAGGAATGGTAGGGAAGTGTCTGAAATCGTCCAGGTGTATTGGAGTGCCGGATGGAAGTTGGTGGTGAAGTGGATGAAGTCAGTCAGTTGTGTGTGGGTGCAGGAGGTGGCACCAAAGCAGTCGTCAATGTAGCGGAGGTAGAGGTCGGGGATGGGGCCCTGGTATGCATTGAACAAGGATTGTTCAACGTGCCCGACAAAGAGGCAGGCGTAGCTGGGGCCCATGCGTGTGCCCATAGCTACGCCTTGTGTTTGGAGGAAATGGGAGGAGTCAAATGTAAAGTTATTGAGGGTGAGGACCAACTGGGTTTGACAGGATAGATGCTTGGAAGAACACAGCCCAAGATGTGGAATTGAGAACCAGTTTAAAATAGAGGGGGAACAAATTGGGAGATGGAAGGGGAGACAGGAGTGAGTAGGAACTTACAGGAGAGACCAGGCTGAGGACAGAGTTAAGGAAACTCAAAGGAACTCGAGACAGATGAGGAGAGGCCAAATAGAAACATAGAAACATAGAAATTAGGTGCAGGAGTAGGCCATTCGGCCCTTCGAGCCTGCACCGCCATTCAATATGATCATGGCTGATCATCCAACTCAGTATCCCGTACCTGCCTTCTCTCCATACCCTCTGATCCCCTTAGCCACAAGGGCCACATCTAACTCCCTCTTAAATATAGCCAATGAACTGGCCTCGACTACCCTCTGTGGCAGAGAGTTCCAGAGATTCACCACTCTCTGTGTGAAAAACTTTCTTCTCATCTCGGTTTTAAAGGATTTCCCCCTTATCCTTAAGCTGTGACCCCTTGTCCTGGACTTCCCCAACATCGGGAGCAATCTTCCTGCATCTAGCCTGTCCAACCCCTTAAGAATTTTGTAAGTTTCTATAAGATCCCCTCTCAATCTCCTAAATTCTAGAGAGTATAAACCAAGTCTATCCAGTCTTTCTTCATAAGACAGTCCTGACATCCCAGGAATCAGTCTGGTGAACCTTCTCTGCACTCCCTCTATGGCAATAATGTCCTTCCTCAGATTTGGAGACCAAAACTGTACGCAATACTCCAGGTGTGGTCTCACCAAGACCCTGTACAACTGCAGTAGAACCTCCCTGCTCCTATACTCAAATCCTTTTGCTATGAAAGCTAACATACCATTCGCTTTCTTCACTGCCTGCTACACCTGCATGCCCACTTTCAATGACTGGTGTACCATGACACCCAGGTCTCGCTGCATCTCCCCTTTTCCTAATCGGCCACCATTTAGATAATAGTCTGCTTTCCTGTTTTTGTCACCAAAATGGACAAAATGCTCTTCCTTAACTGCTGGACCTTAACTATTTGCCTTCGTCACTATGAGGTTGTGATTTAGGATGTTGTTGCTGCTGTTCCCATGGGCATTTAAGGTGAAAGACGCCCAAAATTCTCCAAAAGGACTGTTTCAATTTATACTTTATAAAGATCAGTAATGCTAAATGCCACCTTGCACTGAGACAGAATGGAAGTGATTTTAATTGTGTGGATAGTTAACTGGGGAAATGTGACAATAACATTGATTCATTTCATAGATATTTTCATATATTGATATTCTGCGATATTGTTTAGTCCGCAAAGAAGAATGACAAAAGTACAGATTTACTGCAGCCAACCTGTAAACAAACCCCAGGGGTGATTTTAAGATTTTGGATGTTGCAGTGTCTTATTGTTGCAGATAAATATTTCTGCTTTAGGATGTGAATATAGGGGGCATGGATAGTAAATGAATGGATCCCACCACAATGGGTGGTGCAGTGGACAGTGAAGGAGGTTAAACCATGACTACAACGGTATCTGGAACAAGTGGGTTAATGAGCCGAGGAATGGCAGATGGAGTTTAATTCGGATAATTGCGATGTTGCATTTTGATGGGACAAACCAGGGCAATGACTTGCACAGTAAATGGTCGAGCAGTGGGGAATGTTGTAAAACCGTGAGACCCAGGTCCCTCTGTTCATGAAGGTGATGGCACAGGTGAACAGGGTGATGAAGGTGGCGTTTGGCTCACGTTCCTTCATCATTCAGGGTATTAAGTGCAGGAGTTGGGACATCATGTTACAGCTATGCTAAACATTGGTAAGATTGTTCTCGTGACCCAGCTACAGGTAGGATGCCATTGAATTGGAACGGGTGTAATAAAGATTCAATAGGAATGTTAATGTGTCGTCACCCCCCCCCCCCCCCCCCCCCCCCCCCCCCCCCCCCTCCTCCTCCTCCCCTCCCCCCCAGAGCATAGAAGGCTGAGGGATGACCTTATATGAGTATAAAAACATGATAGGCATAGATAAGGTGGATGGCCACAGGATAGTGTGTCAAAATCAGGAGAATATAGATTAAAGGTGAAAGGGTATTGTCAAGTCAAACTGAAATGAAAGAACAGGTGCAGAGAAATGCTACATTGAAATCACGAGACAGTGATTAAAGTGGGCGGAACCCCAGCCTGCCGAGTTCTGCCCGGGGGTCAAAAGGGCACACAGCACCGGAAGCCAGGGAAGAAGACGGAAGAGACTTGCGGGCGGCAAAACTTGGACAGTAAATCAAAAGGACTGTCCGAAAAGACTGCCGCGATAGCCAGAAAAGGCAAGCAGGACTGATTTTCTACAGACCCGATTGGCAGCCGGTAAGGACTGAACTCTAAATGGACTGAGCCGAAGACTGCAGCCCCAGAGACTCTGTTTAACCCTTTAATATCTGAGAAACTTGTCTGGCTAACGTGTTGATTGAGAAAGTTTGAAATATTGGTGGTGTTTGTTAACCAAGATGACAGGGTGATGATAGTGTTTGTTGTCTATGTAAAGTGCATCCTGCTTCATTGTGGGGTTAAGGGCTAATGTGAGCTAATTTCTAATACTTATATGCTATGTGTGGTGTTAGTTTAAATAATTGCATTTAAAAAAATATGATAAAATGTGTTAAAAAACAGTAAAGATTCATATGATATTAAGCTAAAAAATTGGTAACAGTGGTGGGCATTATTTGTATTTTTCATTTAATGAAATGTGAAAATTATTTAAAAAACAAAATGGCTGCTATGAGTTGGAATGTTAGATGCATGTAATTTTCTGTTATTTATATTTGGTTACAGTAATGTGTATATTTTTTGCCTTTGTGCCTAAAGGTTTTTCACCTGATAAAGACCAAATCTGGTAAAGACTAAAACTGCTAAAAACTGCTAAAGACTGATCTGCCAAAATAAAAGAAGGAGAAAATAAAAGGTGGAAAAGAAGTGTTTGGTCTGAGTGAATCCAGTTCATCATTTCGGGGTAGATAAATCAAATCCCTTTCAAGCGGGGAATCTGCAAAAACATTAGAAGACTTGACAGATATAGATTAAAGGTGAAGGTGAGAGAGGGAAGATTTAGAAAGGAGTTAATGATCATTTCTCCTCCCACAAACAGAGGGTGGTGCGTACACGGGATGAGCTGCCATAGCAAGCGATAGAGGTGGGTGCAATAACATTTGAAAGACACTTAGACAGGTACATGGATAGGAAACATTTGGAAGGATTTGGGCCTGGCACAGGCAAGTGGGACTAGCTCAGTTAACACATTTGGTGGACAAATGGCCTGTTTCCACACTTTATGGCTCTATGAGCTATGACTATGCTTCTGCCCAACTGATCAAAGATCCTTGGGGCATTGAATGAAGGAAAGCAATGGGCAGCTTTTGTTGTTATTAATCTCTATCTGGTTCAGAACAACAAGATACTTTTATTGTACTTACTGTGTCTCCAACCTTAAGTCCTGTGCAGAATTTCTGTCCTGGAATAAATTTGTCATTCCCACAGTAAGCATCGAAGGACACTGACAGCTCTTTAGGCAGATTCAAAAGTTCCAATTCCACCTGGGAACGGATTTGCTATAGATAAAAAAAAAAGAGCATGTAGTTTAATTTAAATGCATGTTTTGCTCTTCATTACATGTCATTTACAACTAGTTAATGAGTCAATGACCTATGGTTCCCTGTTCTATTTTCCCTGCCTCCTTGGTCAACGGCTACCTGACTGGAGCCAATTTGAGCAATGGCTGCCTGTTCTGACACACCTTGGACTGAGTTCTTGTTTTGCAGATCCCTGAGCAGTATTCACTATTCTATGAGTGTTTCACCAATGGTTCCTTTGTCTGTGGTTCTCTGGTCTACAGCTCTCACTGGTTAACATCTTGGTTATAATATATTTATAACTTGTCTTGGAATTCTCATTAACCCAACTTGTCAATGGCATCTCACGGCCCCTTCTAATTCTCTGCTCGAGTTCTTTTCCGATTTGTATTTTCCTGGCCCATCGTTGGTTTTCCTTCACTTATCCTTATCCCTCTCCCTCTCCTTGCGAAAGAGTATACCATTTACCATCTTTTCTTCCTTGGTGACAAAATGAAGGAGCAGGAGGCAAAGCTAAGTTAGTAACTGGTGCAGAGATTAGAATTAACATGGGTGCTGATAATGGGACCAGAGCCACATCTCATGATAACTATGGCATGGTTTTAAACAAGGTCCCCTCAATTGCTCATGGAACTGTGGCTATAGTTACCTCATAGGCATTCACAATGAGCTCCAAGACATTGCTTGAATCCTTGGAAATTGTCCCGACAGTGGTACCAGGAATCATCCTGCTGTAATTCTGCAGGAGCAACCAGATTAGAAAACATGAAGCCCCGTCCCACTTTCACGACCTAAATCGCGACCTCTGACAAGCTTAAACGACCTAAAAAAAACCCCGACCTCCTACGACTATGTTGAAGACCTCCCACGACTATGAAGAAGATCTCCTTCGACCTCCTTCGACTATGTTGAAGACTGGCTTCGACCATGTACGTTTTACTGCTGTTTGCGTAGCCCTTTTGCTTCAGCTGCCTTTTAAGAAAGGCAGAAGGGGAAGAGCAAGGGTGAAGAGGAAGCACAAGAAGAGGTCTCAATGGGTGAATGGAGATTATGTGATGGACTGTCCCAGTACACCAGATGACTGGAAGAGAGTGGCGCTGGGCTTTGACAAAAGATGGAACTTTAAGCACACATGTGGGGCAGTGGATGGCAAGCATGCCATTCTTGTCCCTGTCCCTGTACCCCTCATTTTATTTCTGTAATGTAACAGCATGAGTGCATCCTTGAAAATCCTGGTCAGTTTGGGATTGCAATGCTGAGAAGGATATTGGAATTCCCAGAGGCTGAAGACTAATCTGCTGCCTGGAACCCGGCAGGGGAGATAGTAGAGGAACACTTAAAACCTATGGACAAAACATTCCATCACACGGGACATTTTAATGCACAGTGTAAATGTACGTTATGTTAAATTGATTGCTCAATTAGAGTCACGGAAAGACAGAGAGAAATAACGTGGAAACAGGCCATTCTGTCCACTGAGTGTGCTGGCCATCAACCACCCATTTATGGTAATCCTACATTAATATAACATTTAATTCTCACGTTCCCATCAACTCCCCTCAGTTTCTTCCACTCATCTGCACACTAGGGCTAATTCACAGTGCCCATTAACTGACATGCCTTTGGGATCTGGAAGGATACCAGAGCATCTGGAGGAATCCCAAAGGGTCACAGACAGAAAGTGCAATTTCATTCCTGTAACGTTACAGTTTGTCTCTGTGTTCTAGAAAATCCCGATCAGCTTGGAATTCCAACGTCGAGAATGTTCCTGGAATTTCATGGAACAGAAGATTAATCTGCAACGAAGGCAGCGCCAGAGGTCAGGATGAAGAGATTTTGTGCAGAACTCTCGTCAGAGGAAGGATCTCGACCCGAAACGTCACCCACTCCCTTCTCTCCAGAGATGCTGCCTGTCCCGCTGGGTTACTCCGCATTTTGCATTAGGTCAGGATTGAACCCTGGTCTCTGGGATCGCGAGGCAGTGACTCTATTAGTTGTGCTACTGTATCACAGTTCTTTGGCTCACACGAGGACCAGTGATTGCTTTGACCATATACACACACTGGAGGCAACCTCTGCTGAAGTGCTGAGAGCAGTTTCAGCGTGAGCTTAAGGTGATGGGACTTACCTGGTCTGCTGTCTAAGGTGACCAAAAAACATTGGTGAGACTTGGGAGTTTTGAATCCAAAGATTGTAAATGGTGAAGGAGAATGAATGAGCGTGTAGGCGAATAGTTGTAGGAGCTTGCGGAGAACTGATAGGGTCAGCTTATTAAAATGGATCGTTAACCACTCAAAAACAGGCTTCCTTATCTACACAGAGTGATTAGGAAGTATCAAGAACCTCGCACTATGAAGGGACCATTGTTCAGAGTTCTGTCCATGTTTCTATCAGTTGTAACCTTGAGTTCACAAGCTGTTCTTTGCCACTGTGTTTAGCAAACCTTTTCCCAAGCAGTTAACGGTCTTTTCTGATAAACTAACCCCCTCAGATGTCTGCAAGCCTCTACAATGGTAAGATTTGGGGGGAGCTGTTGGAAATGTATGGAGAGTAAAATGGGATGAGCAGAGGTTTAGTACAAGTGGGGGGGTTGATGGTCAGCACGGGGTGATGGGCTGAAGGGCCTATTTCCGTGCTCTATGCATTTAAACTAGGATAAAGGTGATGCGTATAGGGACAATTTACAAATTGTGTTTGATTTGATTCCTTCAGATTTGGAATTCAATTCTCCTGTTCTGATCTGTCAGCCTTTCTTGCTGTGGGTGGAAATCAGGAGTTGAACCTGGTCGGAGGACTGATGGTGCCGTGGTGGCTCCATGGTCCTCCAGGTTCTAGCCTATATGGTGCCCCTTCACCTCTCCAGAGCCTACCGTATATATTTCCGTGACTGGTTGGGTGACGGCAAAGATGAGGTAGATGTTATTTTCTGTGAGCTTTTCTGTCAGCAGAGCAAGTGATGGGTAATCCTGAAAAATAAACATCAAAATCAGATGTTAAATATCACAACATTGAAACCCTGTCTAAATTAAACCAGTGCTGGCTAACTCGCCTTGGATTCCACGTGATCTAACATTTCGGATCAGCCTGTCCATGGCCCATAACTCTTGAAACCTTTCCTATCCATGTACTTCTTCAAATATTTTTTTAACATTGTAACACCTACCTCATCTTTGCAGTCTGCTCCTTCTCCTCTGGCAGCTCATTCCTTAAAGCCATCACTCTTTGTGAAAAAAGCTTCCTCTGAGATCTAAATCCTTCCCCTCTCACCTTAAACTTTAGTTTTGGGCATCCCCCACCCTGGATAAAAGACTGTGACTATCTACCCTATCTCTGCCCCTCATTATTAAATAAACCTCCACAAGGTCACCCTTTTGTCACCTTCACTTGAGCGAAAACAGTCCCACCCTTTGTGAAAAAGATACCTCTGCGAACCTCTTTAAATCTTCCGCCTCTCACCTTAAACCTGGTTCTGGGCACCTACTCAGCCTCTATAAACCAGAATCTGCAGTCCCTTGTGGAGGAAGAAACTGCAGATGCTGATTTACACCGAAGATAGGCACAAATAGCTGGAGTAACTCGACGGGCTAGGGAGCATCTCTGGAGAAATAGGATGGGTGACATTTTAGGTCAGAGCCCTTCAGACCAGCAAAGACAGTTTGAAGAAGGGTTCCAACCCAAAGTGTCACCCATCCTTTTTCTCCAGAGATGCTGCCTGACCCGCTGAGTTACTCCAACATTTTGTGTTTATCTGCAATTCCTTGTTTCCTCAGCTTGTCCACTCTCTCCTGATAACTCAAGCCCTCCAATCCAGGCAACGTTCCTGTAATTCTTTCCTGCACCCTCTCCAGTCTGTGGTAATGAGTTTGACCTGACCCATGGTTTCCTGTTCTATCCTGTCACGCCACCAGAACCACGTTCCTCAGCCAACGTACCAGAAAAGTAGAGGCGTTGTACTCGTTGTCTAGCCCCATGTGGCAATGCCCGTCGTTGGGGTGGACTATGCCAGCCAGCCTGCCATCCAGTGCCAAGTGCGATGTGGCATCAGTGACAAAGACCAGCATGTGGGTGGCTTCTTGTCGCCAACCGATCTCCTCCTGCAGCAAGGAAGAGGTCCATTAGAGTTTTCCAAAGGAAGGTTCAGTGAGACTCCGCAAAGGTTGAGAGAAACACAGTAAGCATGCTCCCACTCTTCCGTTATAGTCAACGGTGGAGACTGTGTCGTTGCAAAAGTAAGGCTCACAAAACCAAAATGATAACTGGAAAATGATATGTGCCATTCAAACTGATCCACTTGAAAAACTTAAGAAGTGGAAGAAGGGAGGCATGATGGCACAGTGGTAGAGTCGCTGCCTTACAGCACTTGCAGCGCCAGAGACCTGGGTCTGGTCCTGACTACGGGTGCTGTCCGTACGGAGTTTGTACGTTCTTCCTGTGACCGTGTGGGTTTTCTCCGAGATCTTCGGTTTCCTCCCACGCTCCAAAGTCGTACAGGTTTGTAGGTTAATTGGCTTGGTATGAATGTCCGTAGTGTGGGGCGGTGTTAATATATGGGGATCGCTGGTCAGTGCGGACTCGATGGGCCAAAGGGCCTGTTTCCGCACTGTATCTCTAAACTAAACGAATGGATGAGAGAGATGTGGGCCAAATGCAAGCAAATAGGCTCAGTTATAATGCTATAACAAGGAACTACAAATGCTTGCTTCTACTAGAGAAAGACACAAAGTGCTGTAGTATCTTAACAGGTCACCGAGAACAAAGGGGGAGTGTGCGCGCGTGTGTGTGCGTGCGCGCGTGTGTGTGTGCGTGCGCGCGTGTGTGTGTGTGTGTGTGTGTGTGTGTGCGTGCGTGCGTGCGTGTGGTCGCTGAGAACAAAGGGGGACCATTGGGGACTAAATGGATTACTTTGTAACTTTGTTGATGCCCTTTATGTGGCAACTGTTTGCATACCTTGTATATGCAAAACAAAGAATCTCATTGTGACATGTCACGTGTGGTAATAAAGTATCATTTATTCATTCAGGTAGCATCGCTGGACCTTAAACATCACTTATCCATGTTCTCCAGATGCTGCCTGACCCACTACATTACTCCAGCACTTTGTGTCTTTTAATGCAGATTGCTTACTGACTGGGCAAAAGAAGCACTGACTGGGTCTCCATCATGTGGATCTTGATCAGCAATAACCCAGCTAGGCAGACTGTCGCTAGTGGGAGATACTTGGTACATCTTTGCTGTGCAGTTACTTGATGTTGGAATTCCTATTTTGGACATCATCTAACAAAATACCCTGATTTAACACATTCCCGGGATCTGTTGCTGCACTCCAGGAAACAAGGAACAAATGTGTTTAGATGTAGAATAAAATCTATATGCAGTGGTTTCCACCGATACTCTGGTACAATTCCTGCCTGCATTACAACAGTGATTGCTCTCGATAAGGGTCTTGACAAATCCTGGTCAGGAAAGGCATAATTAAATGGCGAGTCAGCCCCTTCCACCGTGTTGAAAGCAAGAGCCAGGAATAGGGAGTTTCCTGCTGAAGATTCCCAACCAGAGATCTTTCCCGTCATATCAATTTAATTTCCTAACATTTAATCACTCGTGTAATTAAAAATTAATAAGTGGTTGCTGTTTCCATCGTTTTCCCATTTGACATTTATAGAAACATAGAAAATAGGTGCAGGAGTAGGCCATTCGGCTCTTCGATATGATCACGGCTGATCATCCAACTCAGTATCCCATCCCTGCCTTCTCTCCATACCCCCTGATCCCTTTAGCCACAAGGGCCACATCTAACTCCCTCTTAAATATAGCCAATGAACTGGCCTCAACTACCTTCTGTGGCAGAGAATTCCACAGATTCACCACTCTCTGTGTAAAAAATGTTTTTCTCATCTCGGTCCTTATACCGTCTGACAATTTCCATCTAATTTTCTTCACAATTTTCCCTCTTGATCCATCTGAGCTCCCAATAACCTTCAGGTTCTTGAAGGATTGCTGGAGAAACGACCTCAGTTTGTTTCTCTGTGAATGGTATATAATGGAGTAGGAAGGAACCGCAGATGCTGGTTTCCACTGAAGACACACATCAAAAAGCTGGAGTAACTCAGCGAGTCAGGCAGCACCTCTGGAGAAAGGGAATAGGTGATATTTAGGAATTAGTCTGGCTGAAGAAGTGTCTCAACCCAAAACATCACCTATTCCTTTTCTCCAGAGATGCTGCTTGACCCGCTGACCCTCCAGCTTTTTGTGTCTATCTTCGGTATATAAAGGATATTGCTAGCATGCTCTGGCCTCCTTGCAGCTAGATGGCCTCTCTTTCTGGATGGAGGGGAAGCAGTTAAATGCCTGGGTGTGCAAGTGGATCTCCTCCACCAGGTCTACATTTCCCCAGAGCTTAAGTGCATTGATGAATAAATAAAGCAAGTCCCGACATCTCAGAGGCACCACTATCCTCGAAGCCAAGACACCAGTTATACGAACATACAGGTAGCTGGGATTTCGACCAAAGCATATGCGGAGTATAAAAGGCAATGCATAATGGTTGGGCTGAATGGCCTGCTTCCATGCTTTTCTTCATGGGTGGAGCAGAGGCACAGCGGGGAGTGCTGCTGCCTCAAAGCTCTAGGCACCCAGCTTCAATCCTCACCTCAGCTGCTGCAAATGAGTTTGCACATTCTCCCCACAACCCAAAGACACGCTGGTCAGTAGGCAAATCGGCCGCTGTAAATTACCCGCGAAAAGGTGGGCGGTTAATGAATCGGGGTGGAGTTGCTGGGAATGCGAGGGCTAATATGTGACAGGGGAATGAGTGGAATGAAGGGATTTGATAAGATTGCCTTGTGAAATGTGTAATGGTTTAAAACAGGCCTTTCAGCTAAAATGGAGTCATCTGTCTTTCACACTCATCGAGCAAGCAGGCTCACTTAGAAAAACAATTAGGTGCAGAGAAAAACAATTTTGCTCACTTGGATGATCTAGTTGAAGCTGCCTTATAGTGCCAGAGACCACGGTTCTATCCTGACAACGGGTGCTGTCTGTGTGGAGTTTGTACGTTCTCCTTGTGACTGGGTGGGTTTTCTCTGGGTGCTTCTCCGACGTTCCAAAGACGTGCAGGTTCATCGGATAATTAACTTAAGTAAATTGTCCCTTGATTGTCGGATAGTACTAGTGTATGGGGTGATTACTGGTCGGCGTGGATTTGGTGGGCCGAAAGGCCTGTTTCCACACTGTATCTCTAATGTGGCTTTTTCACGGGGCGACTTGACGCAAGATGTAACCAGAGTGAAGTGGTCGTGGTCTAGCACGATATCACACGATATAACGGGGAATAGATAAAGAGTTCCCATGGTACTCGGCATTTCTGTTATTTGTGCGAGTGACTTGTCCATCTCCTGAGCTTTCCCGTTAAATCTTGAATGAACATTGTGAAGTGTTGTTAAATCATCACGTGGCACAAATTATGTCACTTTTTTTTCACACACTATAAATATCCTCCCTTGGTTGAATTGGCTCATTTGGAGACATGTTTTACTGTGTATGTGGGAGACACAGATGGACTGAGCACAGTACCTCGGTCTTACTGTGTGTGGGAGAGGGGGAGAAAGAGACGTACACTCACAGAGGCAGAGTCTCTCAGCCTGTGTAAGAGGGAGGGAGGGAGAGAGAGAGAGAGGCACACACAAGGTGGATGTGAAATCTCACCTGCCTGTTTTAGTGACAGACACCCGCCGCCAGTAAATGAAGACACCCCCATCTGTCTCCCCCTCCTCTCCCTCGACTCCCCCACCTTTCCCTCCCAACTCCAGTCCCGTCCCGACCCCCTGGGAAACTGAAGGGAGCAACAATCAACTGCTGCCTGTGCGCTGATATGACAATAAAGGCTACTTTACTTTACTTTACTGAGTTAAAGAGTTCCCACGGTAGACTGTAAAACTGTGACCCTGGTTCTGGACTCCCCCAACATCGGGAACATTCTTCCTGCATCTAGCCTGTCCAATCCCGTAGATACTGATTAGACCGGTATCTATTTATTGACTTTATTAATGATTTCAATTAAATATTGGGAACATCAGGCCGCAAACGTTATTTCTTGAGTGTTAGTGCTGGACTTTGACTCGACCTTCCTAGTTAGCCAGCGCCTGAGACTGAGCCAAGCAATGTCCAGACCTGACTTCAACACAAAGTGATGGAGGAACTCAAAGGGTCAGGCTCGTCCAACGCTCTGTGTTTTGCTCGTGATTCCTGCATCTGCAGTTCCTCGTGTCTACAGACCAGAGTTGCAACTTGACTCCGAGATGACCATCACAGAGCATACGGAAGATAGACACGAAATGCTGGAGTAACACAGCGGGACGGGCAGCATCTCTGGAGAGAAGGAATGTGTGACGTTTCGGTTCGAGACCCTTCTTCAGAGTCTCGTCCCGAAACGTCACCCATTCCTTTTATCCAGATGCTGCCCGTCCAGTATTTTATGTCTGTCTCCAGTATTACTGTGTCTATCATCGGCGCAAACCAACATCTACAGTTCTTTCCGACACATTAGAGGATACCGTCTCGCCATCACTCGGATTACCCGCTTCATTTCCATAACGTTGCCACCTCTCTTTACTTTGCTTACTGAAGCCTGATCCTTGTCACACCCAGTGCTCTATCGCCCAGCCTCTCATCTTTCAATCGGGTTCGGCCAGGAAGAAACTGCAAATGCTGGATTAAAACGAAGATAGACACAACATGTAGCTCAGCGGGACAGGCAGCATATCAGAAGTGTCTCGATATCTCTGGAGAAAAAGAATAGGTGGCGATTCGAATCGGAACCCTTCTTCAGACATCCTAATCGGAATTGAGTCTGAAGATGTGTCTCGTCCCGAAACATCAGCTATTTTTCTCCAGAGATGCTGCTTGACTCGCTGAGTTACTCCAGCGTTTTGTGTCTGTCTTCGGTTTAAACCAGCATGTGCAGTTCACTCCTTACACGGGTCTCTGGAGAACATTGATTGGTAGCGTTCCGGACCCTGCTTCGGAAAGGCATCGATCGCTAGTCGGCGAGGAGTCCGAGCTGTATCTCTCAAAGAAGTACATGTGAAAATTTTCTCACGGACCATAAAAATGCGGGACCTTTCAGTAAAGTCCCTTTTAAAGTCCCTTTTAAAGATTATAGTTATTTTCTGGAATCTCATTAACATAACTCATGAATAAGTTGATGTCCATATGCGGATTCAAATCTTTATTTTTTAAATTCAATCCCACAGAAGACAATTTTTACTCACCTTCTGTCCCCTCTGTCCAGCTTCCGGGTTCACCGTTCGCAGGAGTTCCCATGGTAACCGCAAGAGTTATTACGGATATCGCACTGGCCACTACGTTCATATAATGTTGCAATGCTCAACCACAAGTGTACAAGTCACTCTTGGAGAAATTCAAACTTGCTTGAATTTTCTCCCGAGTCACCAAGTTACACGATTACCTGCCGTTAGCGCTACGGTGGTCCACGGTGGTCCACGAATGCCGTACTGTTATCGCACGAGGTTCCCACGATGTTAAACTCTGGTTAACTCTTGCATCAAGTCGCCCCGTGAAAAAGCCGCTTAACACTGCCTCAAGGATATGCAGTAGTAAGGCGAGACGAACTTTTCTTCCCAGAGACAACTGAAATTTAGTTCCACTAAAAGTAACTCCAGTTTTCATATCCAGTTAAAGAAAAGACAGATGAATGTGTTTGTAAATTAGGGAAGCAGTGCGGGAACATTAAAATGACCAATTAAGTATTTCCCCGCATGAGGCAGAAAGGCGTGAATTCGCTGTTTGGTTGTTTTGTTGACGTTTTAATAAATGTGTAATTTTTAATTTTATATGGTCAGATTGTTATTTTTTCATCATTGGTCTGAACCCTTGTAACCTACTTGTATTATAACACCCCGAGAGCTGAGAGTCAACAGGCCAAATGACCTCCTGCTCTTCTGTAAGGAAGAGTGAGATATATACAATATACAAGATGTTCTTCATCACTGGTCTGCCTAACTGAACGAGGGTGTGCGAGACTCTGAGAGGTAAGGGAGATGAGTTAAGGTAGAGATGTTAAGGGATGGAGTTGCAGCAGGAGAGATGGGAACAGCTAGGAGAGAGGTGCTTGGGAGAGGGGACGCCAGTATTGAGGTGAACATCTGCCAACATCTGCACGGGGATCACCTGGCTCCACTCACCTTGCACACCGAGACCTGGAGGACAGCATCCATCCCGCCTTCAGGTGTGTCTCGGTTTCTCGAGACCTGCTGTTTGATAACTTCCTCATTAAACCTGTTCACCTCCTCCGTGAGTTTCAGCACATTTTTAAATCCGAACACAGGCGAGCATGTACTGCCAAGGCTACAAAACAAAATATCAGAATCATCTCAATGAGCTTTGTACTTCGATCATGAATAAAGTCAAAGCCTTAAGGGCCTGTCCCACGAGCATGCGACTGCATGCGGCGAGCGCGACCAAACCGGAAGCGGGGGCCACGCGGAGGTCGAGTGACGTGAAGTTCGAGTGAAGTCCGCGGGAAGTCCGCGCTAGGCCCGTCGAGGTGCTGCGTACGGCCTCAATGTGGCTGCGGGCCGGAAGGCTGTTGCCGCGCGGAATTTTTGGACAGTGTCAGTTTTTCGGTGCCCCGCGCGATGTCGGTACCAGCTCCGCACAACTCCATACGGCTCCGGCGATCGAAGTGGGGCCGGCCCCGCGAGGCCGTACGGCTCAAGCGACCACGTTAGGTCGCGCTTGCCGCATGCAGTCGCATGCTCGTGGGACAGGCCCTTTATTCTACTCCTAGAACATATGAAGTCTACATACACTTGCATTTTACACATTACTACTAATTCAGCTTCTGTCTATTAAGCATGGGAGTGCAGTGCTTAAGTTACTGGAGTGCAGTCAATGTTCAGGATCACTGGTCTTGAAGCACGAGTTCAAATCCCACCTGGGGAGACAAGGAATTATTTCCACCCATATGGTGGAGAGTGTCTAGACCTCACTGCCTGAATAGCTGGTGGTGGTGGCATAAAACTGCGGCACATTCAAACACCACTTGGATGTGCATTTTGAGAGCTGTGATCTTGGTGGGGGGTGGGGGGCTATTTTGACTAGCACGGACATAATGTACTGAATGTTGTTGTAAACTTTGTAAGCTTTTATGTTCAGAATTTTAACTACAAATCTTATAAATATTTCAATGACTACACAGTGCTTTGGTGGATCCTAGGTTTACGTAAATACCAATTACCGGATACAAGGGTTCTTGATTTCTTCTGTTGTTGTCATATAGATGTACGGCGAGACTGGTTTATCCACATAAGCTCCAAAGCCCAGTCGCAGGTTGCTGGTCTGCTTGGCCATTTCTGTGGCCACCTTTGTGCCAAGCTGCTGGATAGTTTTCAAATCATCTTTCATGGAGAAGGAGACGTCCATCAAGTAGTAGATGTCGACAGGATAGTCCTCGACCTGGCGTGCGTGCACCGTGAATGACACGGATTCCCCTGCAAGTGGCGACAAAGGAGAAGTTTCTATAAAACACTGGAGTCCACATCCCCAACAAATTGTGGCACAGCTGATGATTTATGGATGGGTTGGAAAGGAATTGAGAGAGGATGCAAGGACTCTACAAAGTTGTGGCCCTGTCCCACGGTACGAGTTCATTCCAAGAGCTCTCCCGAGTTTAAATAAAATCAAACTCGTGGTAAACACGGAGAATGAACGTAGCGGGTACGACGGAGCTCGGGGACGTCTCTTAGCGGATCGTAACGCTAACAGCAGGTACTCGGGAAGACTCGCTAACGGCAGGTAAGCTCGGGAAGACTCGTGAAGATTTTTCAACATGTTGAAAAATGTCCACGAGAGCCCCGAGTACCAACGAGCGGCCATTACCGTAAACCTCCGAGTTCGAATCAGGGCAAACTCGGGAGAGCTCTTGGAATGAACTTGTACCGTGGGACAGGGCCATTACACAGAGAGATGCAGCACAGAACAAGCCCTTTGGAACCACTGAGTGGACTCCGTCAAACATCCATTTACCACATTAATCCCATATGTTATTGCCCTTGCATTCCATCAACTATCCACAGATTCTCCCACTCATCTCCGGACTGGTGGCAATTTAAAAGGCCAACTCGCCCACCAACCAGAGGGAATTCCACAACTAGAGCACCCATGGTCAGGATTGAACCAAGGACTCTGGCACCATGATGGTTCATCTCCACTAACACAGTGATGCCAAGCAGGAGATAAAAAGGTTACCATAATGGGCAAACATTTGGCAAATAGATGATATTGTGAGAAAATGCAAGTTTATCCACATTGGCTGGAAGGATTATTTTCCTTTGATTAATGCCATTGTTTAGGTGACCTGGTCATTTAAGGCATCGACTGGCTGCCAGTTCTACAGAAATGGACTTCTTCTGGGTGCTCTGGTTTCCTCCCACCTCCCAAGGGCATGCAAGTTGGCTAATTAGTTGGCCACTTAATTGCAGCCAGGGTGTGGGGCGAGCTACAGAATCTGAGGAGGGGTTGTGGGGAGAATAAAATGGGCTTAGTGTAGGATTAGTGTGGATGCATACTTGACGGATGGCATGGTGTGTGGCTCAATCACTCCAAGCACGTCCATAAGGCACTATGGGACAATTAGGGGGTTGTGAAGGGAGCCAGATACAGTCAGCTTCACACAAAACACAACAAGATTCCAGTACAGAGTGGATCTCTTTCTGGGCTGCCCCTATTAACAACTGACATGACTTCTCACTTTAGAAACAATTGAAGTCAGAATCGCAAGTCATTAAGATGTCAGCAGAGTGCAGGGCTGCTGAGGAATGATGGTTCAAACTGCACATCGTCCAGGGAGTCAGTCTGCAACAAATGGCATTTTCAACTGAGGAAGGAAGCGGTTTCAGTGGTAGCGGTTGTGTGTTTTATCTAGTCAGAACAATAAGCCGTGTTTAATTGTGGATAATAAATAAGCATTAATGAGTTGCTGTTCTTTATGAGCACAAAGTGTGTCCACTTAGTTCACGCTGTTCCAGGATTAACTGCAGTGTATTATTGTTATTGGCTGGAGTTAGGGCTAGTATTGAAGAAAATAGGAGAAGGAATGGGCCCCTTTTGCAACCACACTTCTGCCCACTATTCAATATGATCAAAGCAGACCTGATGGAGTAAATAAGATCAATGTCTCAAAATATGAAACCATCTTCAGCTGGATGATGTCTCATTGAATCTTCCCACTCCAAGTTGCTGCCTGGAATAGTACTCATTTCTTCTTCTTCTTCTTCTTCTTCTTCTTCTTCTTTCGTGTGGCGTGCACAGCCTAAAGTTGTAGGACAACTTGTTCTATTTGATCTTCCGTTTGTGCACGTCGAGTTGATTGCATTAGTCGAAACAGGGCGGACCACGTGAAGGGTGCGATCTTCCACCCCAGTACTCATTTGAAAATGATGGAAAGGTCACTTGACACCGATGTAATCTAATTTTAAATTTAGCTCCTTCCTCCTATGTCTCGAAACTCTTACAAAAATTAGGTTGTTTGAAAAAGTAATGGTGGAAATTTAAAAGGATCTTTTAGCTTTTACAGACCAGCTGCATTCCTACAAGCATTGACGGGAGGTACCTGTAGTTAGAGACAAGATGTCAAGTATCCCAGAGGCCTCTGGAAGGACACTGCCAGAGAGACAACAATTCAGCAACTACCATCACAAGTAGGCATGCTCAGAATTCAAAGCTCAGAGAAGATGGCGGCATGCTAGCGCAGCTGGTAGTGCTGCTGCCTCACAGCGCCAGAGATAAGGGTTTGATCCTAAACTTGCAAGCTGTCTGTGTGGAGTTTGTACGTTCTCCCTGTGACTGTGTGGGTTTACTTTGGGTGCTCCAGTTTCCTCCCACATCCCAAAGATGTGCAGGTTTGTAGGTTAACTGGCCCCTGCAAAATTGTCCCTAGTGCGTAGGGAGTGGATGAGAAAGTGGGATAACAGAACTAGAGAACTTGGTGATGGATGGTCAGCATGGACACAGAGGGCCAAAAGGCCCATTTCCATGCTGTGTTTCTAAACTAAACAAGACAACTTCCCACCAGCAGAATGGATCTAGTTAATTCATTCACATGGGTAGTGTTTGAGAAGCAGTGAGTACTGCCATTTAGTACAAGTGAGGATACACAGCAAATCAAATGCCACATTATTAGATGTCAGTGGTTTGCATGCATGCATAACTAACTGGAGAACCAATAAAGATTAAGTCGTACTTAATCTTGGTTTGAAGTATCTTTTTCGACACATCACTTGATACTCTATAGGGGTAATAGGATCAACAATTCATCATCCATTGTTAACCAAAAAGTTGAAAATAGCATGAAACCTAGAGGTAAAGAACACTATTGTACAGAGGGTCTGAAGATGGGTAGGAGTGCAAAAAAAAAAAAAAAATGATGATTAAAGCATTGATAAGGAAGAATTGGAGGACATGATAAAACTAGTTTAAAATCAAACGGTAAGAGCATTTAGTGAGGTGCTTCACAAAGGTTATGGTGATGACGGAAAACTAATGGGGCAGGAGATAGTATTTTAGCATGGAGAGAGGATTTGTTGTCTAACAAGTAACAGTGGGGGCAGAGATGGTCTTCCACTGGCTGGCACAATGTTATCAGTGGGATCGGTGCTAGTTCCCAATTGTTCTCCAATTTCTATAGATGACTTGGATGATTTGCTGAGAACACAAAGATAGGTTGGAGGGCAAGTTGAATGGAAGACATTAAGAAGTGACAATGATAGGCTGACTGAGTGAGTGGGCAACAATGTAGCAAATGGAGTATAATGTGGAAGGATATGAAACTGCCCATTTTGAGGGGAAACTTGGAAACAAAAATGATTTCAATGATGAGAGATCTCAAAGCAGAGTTCTGAAATACACAGGGATTGGGGTGCGCTAGAGCAGGATTTGCTCATGGGAACTAGGGGATGATAGGGTTTTGATTGATTGGATTAAACACACAATATGCTAGCATTTACACAATGAACGCTTCTGAACAGCAGGTCCATTTTACGAGGTGTCAGGTTGCGTAAAGGGTGCTGTGGGGCCATTCGCTGGAGGTGAGATACTGAGGAGAAGCAAGGGGGGGGGGGGGGGAAGAATCTGGAAGAAGGTGATCAGACGGAATTAGAGACATGCTCCATACCTCGGCGTAGGTTGATGCTGATCTTTTGAGGAGAGAATTGCACGGTTTTGCTCGATCCTTTCTCACTCAGAGGCAGATCCTGAAGAATTTTGAAGGAGCTCTGTGGAAATTCAGTCGCATTTTCTCTGCAACCCTTTATAATTAAATTCTCCTTTAGGTCACATCGCGAAGCACTGCCCTTTCCGAAATCCTGAAACAAATCACAAAACACTGTTGGGAACACGACCTAGCTTTCTTCTCAGGGACGAGAGGCTGAGTGGAATGAACACTATTAAATATCAGCGGTTCTGGTTCAGATAATGGAGCTTGGTGAACATTATTATTTAACCAAATAGTCAGCATTGCTCCTGTTGCCAGCTCAGAGTGGAGAGCGGTGGTAATGCTCCAAACGAGAGACTATCATTGTTAATTCTTCTACGTAGATTGGGCATTCCAATTAATATCACTCTGGACTATTCACACCTCATCAGAACATTGAACCTACAAATAGTATTGCATTAAGAACATGATCATGTTCTTGTGTAGGATGGAACTGCAGGTGTTGTAGGAAACAATTGCAGATGCCGGTTTAAATTGAAGGTAGACACAAAATGCTGGAGTAACTCAGCGGGACAGGCAGCATCTCTGGAGAGAAGGAATGGGTGACATTTCGAGTCGAGACCCTAATGTCCTAACAGTGTGACATTATAACAGATCGCCAGGAGCACTCATGGATCAAGTGCGTTTGTCACAGGTTCCGACAACAGATCAATTAACTCTTTACATGCAGCAGCTTAACAGGCCTGTAAATGCATCACACACAGATAAAAGTTTTTTTTTTAATGCAATAAACCAATAACCATACTACCCGTAAAATACATAAAGTCTTTGGTGCAAACCTAGTCCATCCATACAAGTTCATTGCCATTACAATCAGTGTCAGCAGAACAATTCTTCAGTCTGGTAAATTATAAATGCCTTTATTGAGAAGCTGAAGCATTATTCAATGCTTCTTCGTATGGGGAATCAGTGTTAAGACCACAGAATAATACAATAATTATCCTTATGTCTTCGGACTGTTTGAGCAAATTCTTGAAATGTACTAATACCTTCAAAATCTCTTCAAACTAGGCACATTGGAATTATTTCTTATCTGTCTTAGTTTCTTAGAATGAAGATATGTTTTAATTAAATGTAGCTATGCCAGCTAAGAATAATTTAACTAAAAATCTTTGGCTAAATCATTGCTTCCTGCTCAAGGAGGAGCTCACTGGTTGAAGGGTTTTGGTTTGCAATTCACCAGAGCAATCCTGAAAATCTCTTACATCGTCCCAATAACAATGACTATGACCTGCTTCTCGCATCTGAGAAGCCACCAGTTGTAGTTGGGACTGCTGGACTCGTCACCATGGACAAAATCCCCAACTTCCTTCCGTTCAGCAGATCATCCATCTTGGAACCATTATCTTCCTCTACTGGGATCACCATCAAGTCCAGCAGGAGGGCACAAACCCTCCACAGATTCCCCCAGAACATGTGCTAAACCTGTGCCACATTAATGCCACATTATTGACCAACTTGAGGCAGTACGTAATTGATGTCTTGATTTTAATTGGTTTCAATTGTTTGCTGGTGTTTCCAAGACTTTTAATTGTATGTGTTTAAGATTTCTAATTAACTTAAAAGAAATGCTTAGAAGAACACTCAGGCCTGACACAATCAGGAAAGCAGCACACAAACAGTGGACACACTGCCAGGGTTAGGCCAGAGGTCCAAGGTAAACTGTTTTTTTAAATTTTTATAATCAAATTTTTTTTTCAATTATTAAAAATTATATTTCCAATAAAACAAAACAGAACCCACCACTATAAACAAGACAAACAAAAATACCAAATAAACTACTATACAACTATGTTACAATCTTGTCAAGGATGCATTCAACCCCCCGCGATGCCCAGCGGTCCTGGAAACCCCCCAGGGTGCCCGTGGACAGGGAACCACCCGGGCACGGAAGTAATCCCAGAAAAGGGGCAGGCAGCCGGCTAGGGCATGGTAAACTGCTTCTTGGCTGCTATTAGCAACACATTGTGGCAACAAAATGTCGTCTTAACTGGCCCCAATAACCCCGAGGATCTAGTCTCACCTTTCTCAGCTATTCCATCTGCTCTACCAGGAATGAGTACGTCAATCTATGATGAGCGTTTGTCGGCACTGGACCGGTAAACACTGGAGTTTAGAAGAATGAGGGGGGACCTCATTGAAACATATAGAATAGTACAAGGCTTGGATAGAGTGGATGTGGAGAGGATGCTTCCATTAGTGGGAGAGACTAGGCCTAGAGGTCATAGCCTCAGAATTAAAGGACATTCTTTTAGGAAGGAGACGAGGAAACATTTCTTTAGTCAGAGGGTGGTGAATCTGTGGAATTTGTTGCCACAGAAGGCTGTGGAGACAGTCTATGGATATTTTTTAAGGCAGAAATAGATAGATTCTTGATTAGTACAGGTGTCAGAGGTTATGGAGAGAAGGCAGGAGAATGAGGTCGGGGGGAGATAGATCAGCCATGATTGAATGGCGGAGTAGACTTGATGGACCAAATGGCCTAATTTTACTCCTATTCCTTGTGACCTCTCCCGGCATCATTTTTCCACCACATTCAGACCCTCTTAAAGTCGGAGTCATTCAACAGCATCTAGAGAAGGCTGTTGTTGTTCATTCCATCAAGTATTTTTCCTGATAAGTATTCAATGATTAAAGCCAGACTTGTTTCCGTTTTAAAAACTATCAACATCTGCACTAGTTGTTCATCAATAAATGTTTATTACCAACGTACTATTTTACAATCTGGTCGTTTGAAATTCCAAGATAGCTATTTTGCACACTGCTAATCTCCCCTGGGATAAATAATCAGCTCTAGAATTTATAACCTGTCTACAATGTCTCAACATTTCTTTGAAGTATTGAGCGGACTTTGTCACTTGCTCTGTTTAGCATGCATGGATGCATCACCAGAGAACTTCAAAGCAAAGGTATTGAATCCGCTAGGCTTCTTCTAATTCATGCGTGGAGAGGAACTGCAGATGCTGGTTTATACCGAAGATAGACACAAAGTGCTGGAGTAACTCAGCGGGACAGGCTGCATTTCTGGAGAGATCTCCAGAGAAACTGCCCGACCTGTTGAGTTACTCCAGCACTTTGTGTCTATCTTTTTACAATTCATTCACTGAGTATGGATGTTGGTGGAACGGGCCTGATCTGTTATTCACACAAGGCACTCCTGAGAACGTTGCGAGGTCTGGGTGGGGGTGGGATTCTCCGTGGGCTATTTAAAGTCCGTGAGGTGAAGCATCTTGCGTAGTGCTCTTAAGTGAGCACTTTAATCCGTTCATGATGGAGGCAAGTTGAAGATGTGACTTTAAAAACAAACAGTCATCAGCAGAAAAGCTCTTCAGAAAGGTTAGTCTGAAATGCCAAAAGTGAGTTTAACTTTCTGATGTCACCTCAATTAGTGAAAACTTTGCCAGATGTACAGTAAAAAATACAAAAGTGCTGGAGGAACTCAGCAGATCATGCAGCATCTGTGGAGGGAATGGACAGGCACTGTTTTGGATCTGGATGCTTCTCCAGATCATAAAAATACTGTCACTCAGGCAATTTAGTGCCAATTATTCATAATATCTCTTCCTTACTCTCCTTCTATTACATTGAGATATTAGTGTATCAGATGGTCCAGCTTATAGGCATGATGTGCCAAGCAGTGCATCGGTAATAATTCAATTCTACCACAGAAAGGTCCTTATAGATGGGCAAGAAAAGAAAATAGTATGGACAATACTATACTGCCTGAAATGAAAACCTACTCAATGGTGAGATCCTGACTGAAGGTCTTCCAGCAGACACCGTTGTTTGAAGATGAAGTTGCCCCCTTGATACTTGACTGCATGGTGTTGAAAATACAGATGATCCTTTTACTGGAGGGGAATTAACCTCAAGCCCCTCACTCCCCCCACAGCCCAGGGGTACTTTAGTTTAAGTTAGTTTAGAGATACAGCGTGGAAACAGTTCCTTTGGCCCACCAAGTCCGCACCGACCGGCGATCCCCGCACATTTACACTATCCTACACATACTGGGAACAATTTACATTTATACCAAGCCAATTAACCTACAAACCTGTACGTCTTTGGAGTGTGGGAGGAAAGCAAAGATCTCGGAACGTACAAACTCCGCACAAACAGCACCCGTAGTCGGGATCTAACCCGGGCCTCGGGCACTGTAAGGCAGTAGCTCTACTGCCACGCCACCGTGTCGCCTGAAAGTCAAGAGTCATGAGTGTTCTATTGTCATGTGTCCCAGATAGAACAATTAAATTCTTACATAGAAACATAGAAATTAGGTGCAGGAGTAGGCCATTCGGCCCTTCGAGCCTGCACCGCCATTCAATATGATCATGGCTGATCATCCAACTCAGTATCCCGTACCTGCCTTCTCTCCATACCCTCTGATCCCCTTACCCACAAGGGCCACATCTAACTCCCTCTTAAATAGCCAATGAACTGGCCTCGACTACCCTCTGTGGCAGGGAGTTCCAGAGATTCACCACTCTCTGTGTGAAAAAAGTTCTTCTCATCTCGGTTTTAAAGGATTTCCCCCTTATCCTTAAGCTGTGACCCCTTGTCCTGGACTTCCCCAACATCGGGAGCAATCTTCCTGCATCTAGCCTGTCCAACCCCTTAAGAATTTTGTAAGTTTCTATAAGATCCCCTCTCAATCTCCTAAATTCTAGAGAGTATAAACCAAGTCTATCCAGTCTTTCTTCATAAGACAGTCCTGACATCCCAGGAATCAGTCTGGTGAACCTTCTCTGCACTCCCTCTATGGCAATAATGTCCTTCCTCAGATTTGGAGACCAAAACTGTACGCAATACTCCAGGTGTGGTCTCACCAAGACCCTGTACAACTGCAGTAGAACCTCCCTGCTCCTATACTCAAATCCTTTTGCTATGAAAGCTAACATACCATTCGCTTTCTTCACTGCCTGCTGCACCTGCATGCCCACTTTCAATGACTGGTGTACCATGACACCCAGGTCTCGCTGCATCTCCCCTTTTCCTAGTCGGCCACCATTTAGATAATAGTCTGCTTTCCTGTTTTTGCCACCAAAATGGATAACCTCACATTTATCCACATTATACTGCATCTGCCAAACATTTGCCCACTCACCCAGCCTATCCAAGTCACCTTGCAGTCTCCTAGCATCCTCCTCACAGCTAACACTGCCCCCCAGCTTAGTGTCATCCGCAAACTTGGAGATATTGCCTTCAATTCCCTCATCCAGATCATTAATATATATTGTAAATAGCTGGGGTCCCAGCACTGAACCTTGCGGTACCCCACTAGTCACTGCCTGCCATTGTGAAAAGGACCCGTTTACTCCTACTCTTTGCTTCCTGTTTGCCAGCCAGTTCTCTATCCACATCAATACTGAACCCCCAATGCCGTGTGCTTTAAGTTTGTAAGCTAATGTCTTATGTGGGACCTTGTCGAAAGCCTTCTGGAAGTCCAGATACTCCACATCCACTGGTTCTCCCCTATCCACGCTACTAGTTACATCCTCAAAAAATTCTATAAGATTCGTCAGACATGATTTACCTTTTGTAAATCCATGCTGACTTTGTCCAATGATTTCACCACTTTCCAAATGTGCTGCTATCCCATCTTTAATAACTGACTCTAGCAGTTTCCCCACTACCGATGTTAGACTAACTGGTCTGTAATTCCCCGTTTTCTCTCTCCCTCCCTTTTTAAAAAGTGGGGTTACGTTTGCTACCCGCCAATCCTCAGGAACTACTCCAGAATCTAAAGAGTTTTGAAAGATTATTACTAATGCATCCACTATTTCTGGAGCTACTTCCTCAAGTACTCTGGGATGCAGCCTATCTGGCCCTGGGGATTTATCGGCCTTTAATCCATTTAATTTACCCAACACCACTTCCCGGCTAACCTGGATTTCACTCAATTCCTCCAACTCCTTTGACCCGCGGTCCCCTGCTATTTCCGGCAGATTATTTATGTCTTCCTTAGTGAAGACGGAACCAAAGTAGTTATTCAATTGGTCCGCCATATCCTTGTTCCCCATGATCAACTCACCTGTTTCTGACTGCAAGGGACCTACATTTGTTTTAACTAATCTCTTTCTTTTCACATATCTATAAAAACCTTTGCAGTCACTTTTTATGTTCCCTGCCAGTTTTCTTTCATAATCTATTTTTCCTTTCCTAATTAAGCCCTTTGTCCTCCTCTGCTGGTCTCTGAATTTCTCCCAGTCCTCCGGTATGCTGCTTTTTCTGGCTAATTTGTACGCATCATCCTTCGCTTTGATACTATCCCTGATTTCCCTTGTTATCCACGGATGCACTACCTTCCCTGATTTATTCTTTTGCCAAACTGGGATGAACAATTTTTGTAGTTCATCCATGCAGTCTTTAAATGTCTTCCATTGCATATCCACCGTCAACCCTTTTAGAATTAATTGCCAGTCAATCTTGGCCAATTCACGTCTCATACCATATTTAAGTTCAGAACCATTGTTTCTGAATTAATAATGTCACTCTCCATCCTAATGAAGAACTCAACCATATTATGGTCACTCTTGCCCAAGGGGGCACGTACAACAAGACTGCTAACTAACCCTTCCTCATTACTCAATACCCAGTCTAAAATAGCCTGCTCTCTCGTTGGTTCCTCTACATGTTGATTTAGATAACTATCCCACATACATTCCAAAAAATCCTCTTCCTCAGCACCCCTGCCAATTTGATTCACCCAATCTATATGTAGATTGAAGTCACCCATTATAACGGTTTTGCCTTTGTCGCACGCATTTCTAATTTCCTTTTGATACCATCTCCAACTTCACTACTACTGTTAGGTGGCCTGTACACAACACCCACCAGCGTTTTCTGCCCCTTAGTGCAGCACAACAGAATATGTTAACATAGTACACTGGAACAATATAATATACGAGAGAGAAAACAAAACTTCACCACACACACCCACCCACACCCACCCACACCCACACCCACACCCACACACACCCACACACACCCACATTTATATATTTTACTGTGATTAGTGGTCCCATCCCCTGGTATCTCCAGGCCTGACAGCACTCTCATTCGGCATCATTTTCTCTTTTATTTCACTTCCCTGAATCTCATCAATCTGCTTAATCCTCAGTAAACAACAGTTGCCACCCGTCAGCCTCATTTTCTTCCTCCTCCTCATTACAAATCCCCGAGTGATTTCTAAAGTATGAGGTGCAAGCAAATGTGATGACCGGATAATTATTTTTAAAAATGTGTGTGCCCCGTGGATTTGCAATGTCTTGCTCAATATCCAGGCTCTTAATTCACTCACAGTTGTTTACATGTCTGGCAGAGACGGGGAACTAGAGCTAAAGAAAAACATGGAAAATTCCTCTCTAACTCCACCGATGCAATCAAAACTGGTCCAGAAGACCAATCTTTATTACAGGTATATACAGTAAGAAAGATGTCCGTCCGCAGCAGAAATAGATCCACTCAGCATTCACACCACAAGCTCCAGAGTAACTGAATGAACCTTGATGCCCAATCTTATCCCCAGAATGGGGGAAGTCATACATATAAACATATATAATCAGGCAGAACTACATACAGTATATTACACCAAGTGCCAGAGTAACTCAGTCAGTTAGATATAATCTTTGGAGAACACGTGTAGGTGACATTTTAGGTCGGGGCCCTTCTACAGTCTGAACATCTATTCATATTCTCCAGAGATGCTGCCTGATCCGCTGAATCACTTCAGCATTTTGTGTCCTTTATTTACAATCAAGCATTTGCAACCGAAACAACCATTAATAATTTTTTGCACCAAATGCAGAAAATGTTGACTAAACTCAGTTTGACAGGCAATATCATCTATGGAAAGAGAAACAGAATTAGTTCTTCAGGTCAAGGTCTACTAATATAGTTTCTCTTACCACAGACATTGCCGGAATTGATGAGTTTTGCATTCACCAGCAGTGTTTTAGTTTTCATTCAGCAATTTTTCATTGACTGTGGCCACACAACCCACAGTTAAATGATACGTGAAACTGTGCAGATATACTCAAAGGCAGGATGGCGAGATCTTGATCGTGAGACTTACCTCTTGTGAACACCAGGCACAGTACGGCTCTATCTCCAGGCATGTCGCACATGTCAGTGCTCCTTTGCACATATTGCTACCTGAAAAATAGATAAGAAATTTCCTATATAAACATACATATTCTGGCACACGTATACTCATTATGTACATATAAATAAATTCTTCCTTTTGGATTTATCCTGGGAAGAAAATGTATCCATTGCCACAAGCCATAAAATGGCAGAAGTGACATCCAAGGAAATCCTAAATGCAACTGATGTGTGTTTTGAGCAACTGACTGGGCTCAAGGCCAATCCCCTGACCCACCCACCACCCGTAGGCCCAACCTCTGATCCCCCATCAAAGTCCAACCTCTGACCCTCACCATAAGGCCATAAGGACCCCCTGGTCCACCACACCAGGCCCAACCCCTGGTCCACCAGCAGATGGCACAACCCCTGACCCCCATCACATGGCCTGACCTCTGACACTACCACATGGCCTAAACATGTGATCCCCCTCTACAAGGCCCAAACTCTCATCTCACCTCCAACCAGAAGTCCCAAAGCTCCACTCACTACTACGAGGCTTAAAGCTCTAATCATTCAAACCCTGTCCAATGACTGATCCAAAGCTCCCCTGTGTACAAATCTCATCTCCAAATAGCTAATCCAAGGCCTTTCAGACTTCCATCACCGACAGTCCGAATGTGAGAGCACTCGAGGCCCAGAGCCTTGCGAATTGCTGAAGTTTTCCGTGGTTCACCCATGACTAGAGCAGTTGCTGATCACAACTCTAAAGCCATAATTTACATTTGTAGGGTGCAGTACCATCTAATATTTCCTGCATGACAGAGCCAAGGATCATTAACATAAAATCTGGAGTGGATAGTTTAGCCAACAGACTTTAATTCCTTTCAGGGGGCTTGAGAAGAACAAAATTCTGTAAGTATATCCTTAGATCCTATATATAAGCTCTCTGGTTTTACCACGTGAAGTATGTCGACAACCAGTCAAATATGTCCTCAACATTTCTGGAAGTATCAATAAACGTACGGCATGGTGTCGCAGCCATAGAGTTGCTTCCTTACAGCGCCAGAAAACCCGGGTTCTATCCTGACTACGGGCGCTGTCTGTACAAATTTTGTACGTTCTCCCAGTGGCCTGCGTAGGTTTGCTCCGGTATCCTCCCAAACTTCAAAGGCGTACAGGTTTGTAGGTTAGTTGGCTTGGTATAATTGTAAATTGTCCCTAGTGTGTGTAGGATGCTGTTCAGTGTGTGGGGATCGCTGGTCGGTGCGGACTTGGTGGGCCGAAAGGCCTGTTTCTGCACTGTATCTCTAAAACTAAACATTCGTAGCTTGGTGCTAAATTGGCACCCTATCCAGCCCCACCCATCTGGCAGATAAAAACTGTTCCATTCGACACAGCCCAGCAGACAAATCTTTAACTGAGAATATTGTTGAACAGAAATATTGCTCATTTTTTATATTCTAATCCAGTGATTCCAAAGGGGCCATGGCAAATTTCAGGGGGGGCACAGAAAAATTTGGGGATTTAGGGGGCCACAGGTTCAATGAAGGGGGCTACTTTTTTTCCCGCTAATAATGTTAGGGGGGGCCACAGAAAAATTAAAGAGCCCAAGGGGGCCATGAACTAAAAAAGGTTGGGAACCACTGTTCTAATCTAAGATGACTGTGCAATATGAACAGTACAGCTCTAATGATCCTGTTCAGAAGACTACGGAGGTCATATCGTGTTTTGCAGGGAACTGGAATATACAGCTTGTGCTCATTCAGATCAAAAATTCCTGCACTGAAGGCCACTTGAAGATAAGTCTGAGGAATTTATTTCCGATTATTCAACATTTTTTCTCTCAAGAAAACTCGGTTGACGAGTTATTACTACCCAAGTTCCTGCTCTTATACGCTCCTCGTGCTCCCACATGCCTTCTGACACCTGTCTAATTCCATGCTTGCTGGCAGTCATCGTTTGATTTAACCTCTTCATTGCCAGTGGGGCTGTGGAAGTTCCTGCTTGCACGGAAAACTCTCTTGAAGCAATATTGATCATTGATACCCTGAGCACGCGGTTTTAATACTTTCTTACAATAAAGGAGGAGGTCATTTGGCCCACCAACTCCATGCTAGCTCCCTGTAACCCATCGTCTCACACATGCCTTTCAACCCCATTCTGGTTCTCCTGCCACTCTCTACACAATCCCTAATTAAACTGCCTTCAACCACCACACCTTTGGGACGTGGTAAGTCAGAAGCCAGAGCACCAGGAGGAAGCCGATATTATCACAGGGAGTATGTTTAGTTTAGTTTTATTTTGTTATTGCCATATGCATTGAGATACAGTGAAAATAATTGTTATGCATGCTATCCAGGAAAATCATACCATACTCAAGTACATCTGGTACTGCAAAAGTGAAAATAAACAGGGTGTACAAATTCCACACAGATGGCACATGAGATTAAATGTGAGCCTGGGCCACTGGAGCTGAGAGGCAACAATAGGAACTTTGCAACCCCAACTCCCTCCCACAATCAGCGGGCAGCGAAAGCTGGTGGCACAGAAAGAATTATCTAAATGAACATCACCCAGAGGCTCGTGCCTGGCACCCGGGACACTGTCAACAACCACGTGAGAAGCAAGTGTGACAGACACTCAGAGTGAAACAGAAGTTATTAATACTAAATTAGATCCCGACTCAAAACTAATAATACTTGGCATATCTAACACTCACAACAAGCCAAAGAGACTTCCTTGACTACAGTATAATAACTGGGAAAACATTTGTAATACTAAAATTTTGGAAAGGCCCTATAACCCCCACAATTAATATATGGAATATTGAAATGTCGGAGACCCTACACCTGGAAAGAATCAGCTTTGTCCTAATGGACAAATAAGAACTTTTTGTTAGAATATGGTCTCCATTCATTGACTATTTGAAGGGGTAGATCGGTCCAGCACGGGAACCTAACCCAAGCTTGAACTCAGGATTAGATGAAAAGTTATACTTTATAATCCGCTAACCTCTCCAAAGATGTATTATTAGTAAACCATTCCATTATTTTTTTCACCTTGACATTTGTGTTTTTTTCCCTCTTACTTCCTATCTTTTTTAAAAAAAAGCTAGAAGCAGAACCAATCCACAATTGATAATATTAATAATGTACGACTGATATACATGAAATGTTTATAATATGTGTGTTGCTTCTAATAAAATATTTGTAAAAAAATGAATGAAACAGAAAGTGTTCTTCCCCAGCACCTGAGAAGAAGGGTCTCGACCCGAAACGTCACCCATTCCTTCTCTCCAGAGATGCTGCCCGTCACGCTGGGTTACTGCAGCATTTTATGTCCAGCTGACAAAAGGCACTGCGGGACAGGCAGCATCTCTGGAGAGAAGGAATGGGTGACGTTTCAGGTCGAGACCCTTCTGCAGTATGGTGCAGATGTTGCCTGTCCTGCTGAGTTCCTCCAGCTTTTTGTGTCGATCTTCAGTTTAAACCAGCATCTGCAGTTCTTTCTTACACAAGGCACTGTGATATGGAGAGGTAAATAGAACATCTTAGTATTTGTGCTGGTTCCACAGTGCCTGTCAGACTGGATAAGCCTCCTGGTCAGGTTCAAGAATTGGAGCTTGAATTCACCCACTAAGGTTTTGCTTGGACATCCTTATTCCCCTGTCCCACTTAGGAAACCTGAACGGAAATCTCTGGAGACTTTGTACCCCACCCAAGGTTTCCGTGCGGTTCCCGGAGGTTGCAGGTAGTGGAAGCAGGTAGGGAGACTGACAAAAACCTCCGGGAACCGCACGGAAACCTTGGGTGGGGCGCAAAGTCTCCAGAGGTTTCCGTTCAGGTTTCCTAAGTGGGACAGGGGCTTTAAGTGATTAAGCTGTGTCAAGTCCAGCTTGAAAGGGTTCAGCGAAGATTTATGAGGATATTGTCAGGACTAGAGGGTGTGAGCTGCAGGGAGAGGTTAAGTAGGCTGGGTATCTCTATTCCTTGGAACGGAGGAGGATGAGGGGGCATCTTATAGAGGTGCATAAAATCATGAGTGGAGTAGGTCAGGTAGATGCAGAGTCTCTTGTCCAGAGTAGGGGAATTGAGGACCAGAGGACATCGGATTATGGTGAAGGGGAAAAGTTTGAATAGGAATCTGAGGGGTCATGTTTTCACACAAAGGGTGATGGGTGTATGGAACAAGCTGCCAGAGGAGGTAGTTGAAGCTGGGACTATCCCAACGTTTAAGAAACAGTTAGACAGGTACATGGATAGGACAGGTTTGGAGGGATATGGACCAAACGCAGGCGGGTGGGACTAGTGTAGCTGGGACAATGTTGGCTGTGGGCAAGTGGGGCCGAAGGGCCTGTTTCCACACTGTATCACTCTATAACAATATTAACTGGTAACGGTTGCTAGGACTGCAGGAATTTACTGCATTGTCTTGTGGTTTTGTTCTGTGACCATCTTATCATTAAAATCAACAAGATACTTTTAGCATCATTTAACATAGACAAAGTTCAGACGCTTCACAGAATTTCAACAACAAAAACTGATAGATGAGTGACTTCGCCAACGTGTTGGGCTTCAGGAAAAGTCGAGGAGAGGGGTAGTTGAGAGGGACAGAGTTTAACAGCCACCGCCGTCTGGGTTCCATCCTGGCCTTGTGTGCTGCCTGTGTGGAGTTTGTACCATCTCTCTGTGACCGCACGGGTCTCCTCTGGGTGCCCTAGCTCCCTTATCCCCTCCCCTCCCCATCCCCCACCCCAACCCAAAGGCATGCAGATCCAAGAAAGAGATTGGACTTTACCTTGCACTAAACGTTATTCAAGTTATTCCCTTTATCATGTATCTGTACACTCGACGGCGCGATTGTAATCATGTATTGTCTTTCTGCTGACAGGTTAGCATGCAATAAAACCTTTTCACTGTACCTCAGTACATGTGACAATAAACCAAACTCAATCTCTACTCAAATCAAAGAGAGGGGGATCAGGACTGATGGGATTGCTCTGAACTACCAGTGACTCAATGGGCCAAATGGCCTCCTTCAACATCATAAGAGTTAGAATGTAGGTTAGACCCACGTGAAGGCCAACACTGGGACAAGGATAGGGTGGGTGCTAGTCAGGAGAAAGAAAAGCACTGGGTAGGTAGGGGGCTGGTATGTTGTAGGGCGAGATAAGTTCCCACTAGGAGGCACAAGATCATGTGAGGGTTTATACAGAAGAACAATAATTTTAAACCCAAGAAATCATAATAGTCAGGACGAGCAAAAGTCCCAGAACATTTCTAGAGTGGAGTGGGGACAGCTGAGATTGTGGGGCAGTATTGGGTGTGGGAATTTGCACTCAGTTTTCAGTATCATATAAAGACATCACTTCCCTATCTTACAAAGTACACAACAAAAATAACCAGAAGGCAACATTTTGTCACATTATAATACTGAAACATGCCAGAACGAAGGTTCCCCCCCCCCACCCACACAGTATCTGTACTTCTCTTCAAAAAACCTGCACTCTGCTCATTTCCACCCCTATGGTCACAGTAAAGTATCCTTTATTGTCATTCAGACATTTCAGTCTGAACGAAAATTGCGAACCTTGCAGTCATAACATAGAATAAAATAACAAAGCACACACTAACACAGTTTAACATCCACCACAGTGAGTCTACCAGGCCCCTCCTCACTGTGATGGAAGGCAAATGTCTTAAAACCCTCCCAGCTGGGATAGATGCTGAGAGAATGGGCTCTGGTGTTGAATGCAGGTAGCAAACTTCACGCTAGGAGGCTGTCCATCTAATGCCATGGGATTACAATCTCGCATTGTATCCAAGCTTGGCAAGACCCTTCATGTATTTTCACAGAAGTGTTACACAAGTTATCTTTCTTTGCCTACAGTTTTTTTTTCTTTGCAAGAATTTAAACAGAGATGGCAGGAGCAAGTAGTTACTCTCCCGGGTAGCAAAATAAACTCTTCTGCTACATTTGAGGCAAGTTGTGGCTATGAGATAACAGTTCCTTGTGTTCAGTGCACCTCTTACCAAAATTAAAGTGGTGCATAAGCTGAAATGGGAAGTTTAAAGATCATTTTTATATCCATTATTTTATTCTCTGCACTGTTTGTTGAAACACGCCAGAATTCAGACACTGCAGATCTGTAAAGATGGAATTACCCCCAGGGAACAAATACCGAGTGACTAACTCTTCCCCCTCTGACCCGACTGAGAAAATTGTCAGCTCCCGTAAGTTCTAGAACAGTCTGCCATTTCAGGATGACAATCGCTGCAGAATAACATCCGTCTCTCCGAGTTAACAACGGGTCTTTCAAACAGCAATCCTGTTTTTGGCACTCGTGTGTTCAATCCTTAAATCCCTCCACTATTCATCCAATATCACTTTGCACAGCGGCATTTAATGCTATCAAGTACTGCATTCCAAACTCTGGAATTCTTCCACACCCTATTCTTCCACACTGGGTGCCACAGTGGAGCAGCTGGGAGAGCTGCCGTCTTACAGCACCAGAAATCTGGGTTCAAACCTGACCCCAGGTGCTGTCTGTGTGAAGTTTGCACATTCCCCCTGTGACAGCGTGGGTTTCCTACGGGTGCTCCGGTTTCCTGCAACTTCCCAAAGATGTGTGGGTTTGTAGGTTAATTGGCCTCTGTAAATTGTTCTTGGTATGTATATGGAGTGGATGAGAAAGCGGGATAACATAGAACTAGTGTGAACAGGTGATCGATGGACTTGGTGGGCCACAGGGTCTGCTTCCATGCTGAATCCCTAAACTACTCGCACCCTTTCCAGAACTTGACACCATATTCTAGCTGAGTTTGAACTGTTTCTGCAAGTTCAGCTTTTGTGCTCTGTCCCTCTTGTTTATAAAGCCCAGGTTTATACAGCACACTAAACAAATTCCTTTGTTAACCTGCACCATTATAGTTATCTCTCTCCTAAAAGGAGCCATTTAGCAAGTATAATTCCTCTTGACTCTGTTCATTAAAATATAGTGTATCGCATTCTCCCGTTTTTAATTTCAACCGCTTTGTGTTGGTCTATTCCCTCAGCATGCCTGTATTTAAAAAAAAATAATGCAATCTTCCTCAATTTTCAAACTTCCCCAGACTCACAGCTGATCTCCCACCATTTCTGTCATCATAAGATCCTCCAAACCTCTGCTGTCCATGTCCTACTCGTATCAAGGTCCAGTTATGGAACACCTTGATTTTAAAATATTTAGAGATCAACAAACCTCAATGTCAGAATACCTGAAAAAAATATTCATAATAAAAAACACTCTGCAGGTCGGGCAGTGTTAGTTGAATGAGAAACGAAGTAGATCTAAACCATTAACTCGGTTTCTCTCTCCACAGAAGCTATCCAACCTGCTGAGCATTTCCATAATGTCCTGTTTTTTATTTTACAATTCTTTCCCTGTATCAAATCCTTCTATGCGCTCCCCCTGTGATCTCCTCCATTGCTATAATTCCGAGATGGCCGTACTTCTCCGATACTGGCCTCTTGTAATTCCCAGAATTTAATCATCGCGCCAGTGGGACCAATGTCTTCAGGTTTCTAGGTCCTCATTTCAGGAATTTTGTTCCCAAATGTTCCCCTGAATTTCTAGCTCCCCAACCTCATTAAATCCCATCTCACTGGCCAAACCCCTTGCTATTGACACAAATATCTCTTTGGCTGGCCCATTTTTTTACATTTATGAATATTCATTGATTCACTGCAACAAAACAGGCCCTTCGGCCCAGCTCGTTCATGAAGGTATGTTGCAAAACGTACCTGAAGCGTCGCTGAAAATCTGTCCCAGCCCGTGTGCGCAATTTTGGCGCCGTTTAGAGGGGGCCAGGTTTAAAACGCGATTTTCCCTAGGCTGTTCAAATCGAGCTTGTTCAGCCTAGTTAATTATTAACCGAAAATCGCTGGAAGATTCTGTCGCTTGAGGAGATTATAGTTTTAAGGGGCTTATTTAATTGTTATATAGGTTAAAAATTAACCTCTAAACCCGCGACGCCGACAATGGGCAGGATCTCCTACAGGGGAAAACGGAAGGTAGGCTGTTTATTTTTACGTTAAAAAGGGCTTCTTAAGATCATTTTACAAACTTTAATGTTGTGAATAGCTAATTTGGGCCCATTGTATCCCGCAGTATTTTTCTGGGCATTCGGGGGCACAAATCTACGCAATGTGAACGTTCTAAACCAGCGCGTCCCGAAAGTGATTTTAAATGCCATTAACGTACAGCAATTGAAACACTAAATTCCTTCCATTTGGCCTATAAATAATGTAAATGAGATTTAAAATCATGTTTTATTGTGAATTATTTGTGAATATTATTGGACACTTTAGGCTATTAAAAATGTTAATCATTTCTTAAGCAATGGAACGATGTTTAGATCTAGTAATGAAGTCTGAAATTAGCTACAATTAGGTAACTAACTAATTATATGCTTTAATTTCAGGTCATCCAAGTAAGATTATTTTTATATTTGTTTCAGAATGCTTCAATCTATGATAACTGAAAATTTTCATTCAGTTCTCTTAATTTTAAGAAGTTATGGGCTTTTTGACTGTCACGATCACAGCTTTTTTTTTTATGTCCATAGAACATCAATAGAAAAAACAAGATGCCTAATTGCCGAGTATGAAAATGGCCTACAATTTTAAATACTGAGATATTGAAAGTGAATTAGGGGTCAAATTAAACATTTTTAGTGCTTTATCTGATGGGATAAATGCAGACTTGATTTTTTAAATCTCAAAATTTTGTAACATTGCTTAGCTAGTTCATGCCGACAAGATGATTTGTATCCCTAATCCCTTTGCCTACCGTTTGGCCCTTCCAAATAAACCTTTTGCATCCAGGTTTTTTTTTCCACACTTAAAATACTGCAGACGAATGCAATGAAAACTTTTAAACTAGTTGTTCCGCTCCCATCTGAAATATGCCATATCAACCCCACACCCAATAAATGTGTATAAAAAACAGCCGGGTTGCTAAATCTAATTTAAATTCAAAATATGTGAATTTAATTCATGCAACTGGTTCTAAACTTAAAACACCTGATTTGGTGTTCAATTCAGCAAAAAAAAAAGCATATTTCCAATACGGCTTGTGTTTAAGAAGGACTGCAGTGCTGGGAAAATCGAAGGTAAACAAAGATGCTGGAGAAATCAGCGGGTGCAGGCAGCATCTTGGAGCGAAGAGAAATAGGCAACGTTCGGGCCGA